>NC_059198.1:44885394-45191505 GCF_020615455.1 Coregonus clupeaformis | reverse complement strand
AAGGAGTGGCTCAAGAAGATGCACATTAAGGTCCTGGAGTGGCCTAGCCAGTCTCCAGACCTTAATCCCATAGAAAATCTGTGGAGGGAGCTGAAGGTTCGAGTTGCCAATCGTCAGCCTCGAAACCTTAATGACTTGGAGAATATCTGCAAAGAGGAGTGGGACAAAATCCCTCCTGAGATGTGTGCAAACCTGGTGGCCAACTACAAGAAACGTCTGACCTCTGTGATTGCCAACAAGGGTTTTGCCACCAAGTACTAAGTCATGTTTTGCAGAGGGGTCAAATACTTATTTCCCTCATTAAAATGCAAATCAATTTATAACATTGTTGACATGTGTTTTTCTGGATTTTTTTGTTGTTATTCTGTCTCTCACTGTTCAAATAAACCTAACATTAAAATTATAGACTGATCATGTCTTTGTCAGTGGGCAAACGTACAAAATCAGCAGGGGATCATACTTTTTTCCCTCACTGTATGTACAGTGGGGAAAAAAAGTAGTTAGTCAGCCACCAATTGTGCAAGTTCTCCCACTTAAAAAGATGAGAGAGGCCTGTAATTTTCATCATAGGTACACGTCAACTATGACAGACATTGAGAATTATTTTTCCAGAAAATCACAGTTTTTTTATGAATTTATTTGCAAATTATGGTGGAAAATAAGTATTTGGTCACCTACAAACAAGCAAGATTTCTGGCTCTCACAGACCTGTAACGTCTTCTTTAAGAGGCTCCTCTGTCCTCCACTCGTTACCTGTATTAATGGCACCTGTTTGAACTTGTTATCAGTATAAAAGACACCTGTCCACAACCTCAAACAGTCACACTCCAAACTCCACTATGGCCAAGACCAAAGATCTGTCAAAGGACACCAGAAACAAAATTGTAGACCTGCACCAGGCTGGGAAGACTGAATCTGCAATAGGTAAGCAGCTTGGTTTGAAGAAATCAACTGTGGGAGCAATTATTAGGAAATGGAAGACATACAAGACCACTGATAATCTCCCTCGATCTGGGGCTCCACGCAAGATCTCACCCCGTGGGGTCAAAATGATCACAAGAACGGTGAGCAAAAATCCCAGAACCACACGGGGGGACCTAGTGAATGACCTGCAGAGAGCTGGGACCAAAGTAACAAAGCCTACCATCAGTAACACACTACGCCGCCAGGGACTCAAATCCTGCAGTGCCAGACGTGTCCCCCTGCTTAAGCCAGTACATGTCCAGGCCCGTCTGAAGTTTGCTAGAGTGCATTTGGATGATCCAGAAGAGGATTGGGAGAATGTCATATGGTCAGATGACACCAAAATAGAACTTTTTGGTAAAAACTCAACACGTCGTGTTTGGAGGACAAAGAATGCTGAGTTGCATCCAAAGAACACAATACCTACTGTGAAGCATGGGGGTGGAAACATCATGCTTTGGGGCTGTTTTTCTGCAAAGGGACCAGGACGACTGATCCGTGTAAAGGAAAGAATGAATGGGTCCATGTATCGTGAGATTTTGAGTGAAAACCTCCTTCCATCAGCAAGGGCATTGAAGATGAAACGTGGCTGGGTCTTTCAGCATGACAATGATCCCAAACACACCGCCCGGGCAACGAAGGAGTGGCTTCGTAAGAAGCATTTCAAGGTCCTGGAGTGGCCTAGCCAGTCTCCAGATCTCAACCCCATAGAAAATCTTTGGAGGGGAGTTGAAAGTCCGTGTTGCCCAGCGACAGCCCCAAAACATCACTGCTCTAGAGGAGATCTGCATGGAGGAATGGGCCAAAATACCAGCAACAGTGTGTGAAAACCTTGTGAAGACTTACAGAAAACGTTTGACCTGTGTCATTGCCAACAAAGGGTATATAACAAAGTATTGAGAAACTTTTGTTATTGACCAAATACTTATTTTCCACCATAATTTGCAAATAAATTCATAAAAAATCCTACAATGTGATTTTCTGGATTTTTTTTCTCATTTTGTCTGTCATGGTTGACGTGTACCTATGATGAAAATTACAGGCCTCTCTCATCTTTTTAAGTGGGAGAACTTGCACAATTGGTGGCTGACTAAATACTTTTTTCCCCACTGTATCTTATGTTTCACTGAGTCGTGGCTGAACGACGACATGAATAACATACAGTTGGCGGGGTATACGCTACATTGATAGGATAGAACGGCTGACTCCGGTAAGACAAAGGGTGGCGGTCTGTGTATATTTGTAAACAACAGCTGGTGCATAAAATCTAATACACGTTTGGTGTTCGCCAAAAGGCATGTGGGAGACTTCCCAAACATATGGAAGAAGGTACCTTGAGCTTTTGGCCATCAAGGAAAATGCTACGTCTGGCACAAACCCAATACCTCTCATCACCCTGAGAACACCATCCCCACAGTGACGCATGGTGGTGGCAGCATCATGCTGTGGGGATGTTTTTCATCGGCAGAGACTGGGAAACTGGTCAGAATTGAAGGAATGATGGATGGTGCTAAATACAGGGAAATTCTTGAGGGAAACCTGTTTCAGTCTTCCAGAGATTTGAGACTGGGACGGAGGTTCACCTTCCAGCAGGACAATGACCCTAAGCATACTGCTAAAGCAACACTCGAGTGGTTTAAGGGGAAACATTTAAATGTCTTGGAATGGCCTAGTCAAAGCCCAGACCTCAATCCAATTGAGAATCTGTGGTATGACTCAAAGATTGCTGTACACCAGCGGAACCCATCCAACTTGAAGGAGCTGGAGCAGTTTTGCCTTGAAGAATAGGCAAAATTCCCAGTGCCTAGATGTGCCAAGCTTATAGAGACATACCATAAGAGACTTGCAGCTGTAATTGTAGCAAAGGTGGGGGGGGTTATTTCTTGTTTGTTTCACAATAAAACATATTTTGCATCTTCAAAGTGGTAGGCATGTTGTGTAAATCAAATGATACAACCCCCCCAAAAATCAATTTTAATTCCAGGTTGTAAGGCCACAAAATAGGAAAAATGCCAAGGAGGGTGAATATTTTCGCAAGCCACTGTATACTTGGATGTGTAGTGTCAGCGTTTGTCTATAGGTGAAGTGAAAGTAGGTATGGGAAAGTGGGGTAAGTTGAGCCATTTTTTACATTCAGCATCACTCCGTCAAGGAAAATATATTATTATTTCCAACAAAGATATCTACATACAGTATATTTCAGGATGCTGTGTATCCCTGGAAATAATCAGAATTCATGTAAACATTAGTTTTGTCCAAAAATGTGGTCTCTTGGCACAACTTACCCTGGTTATGGGGTAAGTTGAGCCACGGGATAGGATAAGTTAAGGTTGTTGAAACAGAAGAGTCTTGACTGTTAAGAAGAAAGTAAAACGTGCTCATGTTGCCCCTCGTGGACAGTATTGAAGGCATCTGGACAAACGTTGAATACTGAAGTCTATCTGTTGTGATCTCCCTGCAACTACAGGGGATACAAGGCGCAAAGAGTGAGAGAATATTGCTGAAGCGCAGAAACGCAGGTGTTATTTCTGATATGCAATGGATTTGGTATTATAATGTCACAATACTGGTCACAATAAACAGTTTGCTAGTCTTTTCAATATTGTATTGAGCAAAAGCTGTGTGCATTAAGGAAATAGACGCCTGGCTCAAATAGAAGCCTGACTCTAATAAGCGCCGGTTGTGTACAGTGATTGAAGCAAATAAAGGCCAGGGCTATTAATTTAAGTTTTACGGTACTATTTGAAATCTTTGTGGCAGGTGGGCAGGGTTTGCAATTTCTGTACTTTTTTATTAGTTCCATTGCGACAGGCAAGCCCAATCAAACACATCTAAAGTATTTGAAATTATTTGTATTTTAACCATAGAGCTAGATAGAGGACTCATCTTAATAGCTGTGCCATTATAGCATCTGTGACAGCTTGGGCAGCACCATTGAGGCTACAACCCATAGGAATCCCCACCCAGTTGACTACTTTGACTACTTTAAAATGGCGGAAGCATTGTGGAAGCCCTCAATGGTGCTGCCCATGCTCAAGCAGCCTTTTGGCCACTAGAGGCCTCTATCGTTCTGTATGATTTGAACACAGGTCTGGAATCATGTGACATTTGTCATTCAGTCGATTCAGGAAGTTAACTGACATTCAATAGCTAGTAGCAAATTAAAAATAACACATTTTTTATGAGGATTGTTCAATTCAGGAACATTGGACGACAACTTCCTTATCCAAATGTGCACACACAATGTTAGAAGAGTAAAATGTCCCCCATTGTGTGAATATTGTGTGATTATCAGGGCTGGGGTCAATTCTGAATAGAGTTGCAAATTGGTCATTAATTCCAATTCAATTCTTGAATATGAATTTAATTTGAATTGGCCACACCCCACAGGAAGAAGAATTTGAATTGAATTTGAATTAAAGAGTTTCTTCAGTACTTTTGTATACTTTTTAGCCGGTAGTTCTGAAAGTAGAGCTCACGGGCCAAAAGTGGTCCCCGAAAATGATGTACTACGTCACATATGTGCAGATATGTGCACCACGTCATTGCTCTTTATCTCACTCTGCTGTGTGTGCAAGATGTCACTCAAACGGCGAGGGGCTGAAGCTCATTGGCTAGAACCCGAATTGCTAGGGGCTGGCCCACGTGGGGGGAAATGTAGGGAAATTGTGCAGCACAGCTTCCAGAAAAACAGTCACTTTCAAACTAGGGATTTTGTGGGTAATAGAGGTAAAACAGTAATTCTTCTCATAGATTAGCGGGAGGTTTAACAAATACTTAGTAGTCGGCAAAGTTCCGGAGCATGTCTTTAAAGGAAGTAGAATTTAATTCAATGAAATTCTACTGGCTTATTTATTCTACACATCACCATAGAATTTTTTATTTTGACATCATGTAATGGTTGCCAATACCATGTAGCATACGGTTGAAACATTTAATTGAAACAAACTCATTCTCCTAAAACTATCTGGGAAATATTCTAAGATCATGTTACTCTTCTAACATTGTGTGTGCACATTTGGATAGGGAAATTGTCGTCCAATGTTCCTGAATTGAAAAATCCTCATTAGAAATGGGTTATTTTTATTTTGCTACTAGCAATTAAATGTCAGTTCACATCCTGAATCAACTGAATGACAAATTGATATTTATATATATATATATATATATATATATATATATATATATATATATATATATATATATATATATATATATATATATATGGTGTATAATGTGTTGTTTATTTATTTATGTAGCGTTGTATTATACAGGGCGCATTTGAAAAAGCGACCTACAGTGCTTTCGGAAAGTATTCAGATCCCTTCACTTTTCCCACATTTTGTTACGTTACAGCCATATTCTAAAATGGATCAAATTGTTCCAAATCAATCTACACACAATACCCCATAATTACAAAGCAAAAACAGGTTTTTAGATTTTTTTTGCAAATTGATTAAAGAAAAAATATATATATATATCACAGTTACATAAGTATTCAGACCCTTTACTCAGTACTTTGTTGAACACTTTTGGCATTGATTACAGCCTCGAGTCTTCTTGGGTATGACGCTACAAGCTTGGCACACCTGTATTTGGGGAGTTTCTCCCATTCTTCTCTGCAGATCTTCTCAAGCTCTGTCAAGTTGGATGGGGAGCGTCACCGTAGGGATGGTATTGGCCAGGTGATGAGCGGTGCCTGGCTTCCTCCAGACGTGTTGCTTGGCATTCAGGCCAAAGAGTTCAATATTGGTTTCATCAGACCAGAGATTCTTGTTTCTCATGGTCTGAGAGTCCTTTAGGTGCCTTTTGGCAAACTCCAAGCGGGCTGTCATGTGCCTTTTACTGAGGAGTGGCTTTCGTCTGGCCACTCTACCATAAAGGGATGATTGGTGGAGTGCTGCAGAGATGGTTGTCCTTCTGGAAGGTTCTCCCATCTCCACAGAGGAACTCTTGAGCTTTGTTAGAGTGACCATCGGGTTCTTGGTCACCTCCCTGACTAAGGCCCTTCTCCCCCATTTGCTCAGTTTGGCCGGGTGGCCAGCTCTAGGAAGAGTCTTGGTGGTTCCAAACTTCTTCCATTTAAGAATGATGGAGGCCACTGTGTTCTTGGGGACCTTCAATGCTGCAGAAATGTTTTGCTACTCTTCCCTTGATCTGTGCCTCGGCACAACCCTGTCTCGGTAATATACGGACAATTCCTTTGACCTCATGGCTTGGTTTTTGCTTTGTCATGCACTGTCAACTGTGGGGCCTTATATAGACAGGTGTGTACCTGTAATCAATTTAATTTACCACAAGTGGACTCCAATCAAGTTGTAGAAACATCTCAAGGATGATCAATGGAAACAGGATGCACCTGAGCTCAATTTCGAGTCTCATAGCAAAGGGTCTGAATACTCATAGCAAAGGGTCTTGTGTGTAGATTGATGCGGAGAAAACATTTATTTAATCAATTTTAGAAGAAGGCTGTAACATAACAAAATGTTGAAAAAGTGAAGGGGTCTGAATACTTTCCGAATGCACTGTAGGTCTCAATATGTCTTCCCTGTTAAAATAAAGGTTGAATAAAAAGACATTTAAAAAATGTTGTGGGTTGTCTACAATAATTCATAATTCCCTAAGGGACCGATTCCGACTTAGGAAATGTATGCCTTTCTTATGCACACCTTTCCTACGCACTTCTCAGTGGTTGGTATTCAGACTTGCCTTATGCAGGTGCGTAACGGGCTTTGCAGGCGTGGTTCCCTTGCGTGCACGGAATTCATTTTAATTAAACCGCTGAAATCCCACTTGCTGGCCAACAGATTTTCTCACTTCATTCAATAGGGTTTTCAGTACATTTATCTTAAGCCATCCCTTTAAATACGATGTACCTTTTAAATATAATTTTGTCTAAAGAATACACAGAGAGAATGGGTTATGGTGGAAAAATTACAAACTTTGTTATGCACATGCGCTGTATTAGCCTTAAACCTGTCCACTGTCTGTTTCTCTCATGTAAGAAGAAGCCAGTGTTTTTCCTCTATTGTTTTTGAGTAACTTCACTCGAGTAACTTGATTGTTAACTGCTCCAAATTTGCATATCTTATAATAAAGTTGTTTGAATAATCTACAGTCTCTCTTCCTTTTGAATAGAATTTCCACGAGGATGGGATGGCTAACTCCGCTTGCAGATTGTTCAAGGGGAACCCAAGGTTAACTGCGCAGGGGCAACGTTAGGTGTGGCTCAGGGAGCCCACACTCCACTCAAAGGAGCAGAAGGGCCCTTCCTCGGACCCGTCAGGGAGCATCAGTGGACGGATACGCCATCCCGAACAGACAAAATAAATTAAGGGTGTGACTGATTTTCTTAAACACAACTCTCAATTGAGGGAAGGTTCTGGGAACCTTCAGAAATCCTGTTCTGGGAAAAGGTTGTGCGCAATCAGTTCTGGGAACTGAGGCACTGTTTGGAACAGAGTAATCTCCAATTGGGGGAAAGTTCTGGGAACCTTTAGAACATCCTGTTCTGGGAACAGGTCACGTATTAGAGATACCAGGACAGGGTCCTGATGAAAGTGTTCCAGGACAAGGTCCTGAAGAACTATGCCATGGGTTACGATCGTAAGATGTAACCCATGGCATAGTTGGAAGCGACGGAATGTTATCAACCCTGTGTCCAGAATGTCCCTCCTGGACACCCAGGACCGCTCCTCCAGCCCATAACCCTCCCAGTCCACCAGAAATTAGAGACCCCTCCCCACCCGCCGGCAGTCCAGGATCCGGTCCATAGTAAAAGGCGAACTGAGGGCCCCGATCCGACCACATCTTGGGGAAGGCCGTGGACCCGGAAAACATGCTGCACCACCAACTTAGCCGTCTCCCGGGCCGACGGGAGTTTGAGAAGGGGAATGGGCAGCCTTCGAACACCGTTCCACAACGTTACATTCCCCGCTTCCGGGGTTGTAAGAGGTTATTTGAAGGAGTCAGGCACAGGAGGGTAAATCACAGAATACAGAGTTTATTCCGTAGTACAAAGTTATGCTGGATAGTGTCAAACAGTCCAGTGCGCAAAACAGGTGCACTGGAACAAAACAGGCACACGGGGAAAATATACCCCAGCAATACAAAGTACACGTAGCTCAACCGAGCTACTCTCATCTCACATTCAACAATCACCCACACGGGTAAGGGGGGTAGAGGGAACAGTTATACATGTACTAGTGAGGGGATATGAACCAGGTGTGTGTAATAGACAAGACAAAACAAATGGAATGATGAGATATGGAGCGGCAGTGGCTAGAAGGCCGGTGACGACGAACGCCGAAGCCTGCCCGAACAAGGAGAGGAGGCAGCTTCGGAGGAAGGGGGGCTTGACAGCTCCAGCAGCGCACCGGTCTCGGGGACGGCCAGGAGGACGCGAAGCAGGGCGAGCCAACAGCTCCCGATCACCAACGTCGTAGTTCTGCTCTGCCGGGCTGAGCTTCTTGGAGAAGAAGGCACAGGGGTGGAGCTTGGGTGGTGTGCCCGAGCGTTGAGATATGTAATGGGAGCTGCGACCTTGCCAAAGCCCCAGATAAACCTCCGATAGTAGTTGGCAAAGCCAATAAAGCGCTGCACCTCCTTAACTGTGGTTGGAGTCGGCCAATTACGCACGGCTGAAATGCGATCTCCCTCCATCTCCACACCTGAGGTGGTAATGCGGTATCCGAGGAAAGACACACACCTGCTAAACTGCCACGTAGACAAAGGTTATAAAAGCTGAGACCCAACTCTTGTTCGTTGGGCTCTTAACTCTGCACTGTTGAGTGAATTGTTAACTGCTCCAGATTTGCAAATCATATAATAAAGTTGTTTGAAGAATCTACAGTCTCTCTTCATTTTGATTAGAATTTCGACGACAGGGTTCAGAATATTGGAATCAATGAAAGAAAGTGTCGTGGAAATTCACCACTAAGGACTCAAACTCAAAGTAAATGAAGCAATCTTTATTATCACGGCCGGAAAGGTTCACAAACTCAATACAAGATTGATGAAAAACTCCAAATGGGAGGTTCTCTTTCAGTACCTTTATACTGCTACACAAACAAGTCATATAAGCATGGTTGGTTCCTGCATGTGACTGATACCACGCCAGACTTCTTACCTTGAAACTGAGATATTGTATCACTCCTTCGAGTTCACAGAGCAATGTTCTGGGTGTACAGCCAAATTGATTATGAGTGATAGTGTGGTTTAATCCTTTGTGCAGTCAACCCGCCACTCGCATGAACCCAACTAAGACAGGTTATTACAAAAGCAGCATTGTGCTAAACATACAATCACATACACACAATAACATTTCCATCACAAAAGCCATCTAAATACTGTATATGCATATTCATCTCCATTTCAGCACCAACTGGTAGATTTAAAAATACTTTGATCTTGTAGATTATTTAGGTACATTTTTTTGGTTAGGAAAGTATGTATGAATCATAAAAAAAACTGTTCTGGAGAGCCTTCACGCATGAAATATTTTGATGAATAAAAAATTAAGTGGTTTGAGTAATCCTAAAACTTGACATATTCAAGTTCAATTCGTGAAATATTGGAAGGTGGAAAAAAGTGTACAATAAGGGTTGAACAATAGTCCTATTAATCTACCCTAATCCATTGAACTGTATGACAACGGTTCAGTTGTCGCAAACCATGTGCCAGGCTCCAGGTGTCACGGTTTCGGCCGAGGCTGCTCCTCCTCCTTGCTCGGGCAGGCTTCGGCGGTCGTCGTCCCTGGAGTACTAGCTGCCACCGTTGTATGTTTCATGTTCGTAGTTCAGGCCCTTAAGGTGTGGAGGCATTGGCTTGAGGGGGCTCAACACCCTTTCCTCATTTTGACTGACCATCGGAACCTGGAGTACATCCGGGCAGCGAGGAGACTGAACCCTCGCCAGGCTCGATGGAGTATGTTTCTCGCCAGGTTCGTATTTAAAATCACGTACATCCCTGGGTCCCAGAACGGTAAGGCAGATGCGCTGTCCCGGCGGTATGACACGGAGGAGAGGTCCGTTGAGCCTACTCCCATACTACCGGCGTCTTGTCTAGTGGCACCGGTTGTGTGGGAGGTCGATGCTGAAATCGAGTGGGCGTTGTGTGCCGACCCTAGCCCTCCACAGTGTCCTGTGGGTCGGAAGTACGTTCCGCTCGAGGTTCGGGATCGACTCATTTACTGGGCTCACACGTCACCCTCCTCTGGACATCCGGGTATTGGCCAGACAGTGCATTGTCTTAGCACTAAGTACTGGTGGCCCACGTTAGCCAGGGATGTGAGGGTTTATGTCTCCTCCTGCTCGGTGTGCGCCCAGTGTAAGGCGCCCAGACACTTGCCCAGGGGTAAGTTACAACCCCTGCCCGTTCCACAACGACCCTGGTCCCACCTCTCAGTGGATTTTGTGACAGACCTTCCCCCTCGCAGGGGAATACCACCATCCTGGTCGTTGTGGACCGGTTCTCTAAGGCCTGTCGTCTTCTCCCTATGTCGGGTCTTCCTACTGCCCTACAGACCGCAGAGGCACTATTTACCCACGTCTTCCGGCATTACGGGGTACCCGAGGATATAGTGTCTGATCGAGGCCCCCAGTTTACCTCCCGAGTCTGGAGAGCGTTCATGGAGCGTTTGGGGGTCTCGGTGAGCCTTACCTCGGGGTACCACCCGGAGAGCAATGGGCAGGTAGAACGAGTCAACCAGGATGTGGGTAGGTTTCTGAGGTCGTATTGCCAGGACCGGCCGGAGGAGTGGGCTCGGTATATTCCCTGGGCGGAGATGGCCCAAAACTCTCTCCGCCACTCCTCTACCAACCTAACCCCCCTTCCAATGTGTGTTAGGTTACCAGCCGGTTCTGGCACCTTGGCAGCAGAGCCAGATCGAGGCCCCTGCGGTGGATGATTGGGTGAGGCGCTCGGAGGAGACGTGGAACGCTGCACACGTCCATCTGCAGCGGGCCATCCGTCGACACAAGGCGAGCGCCGATCTCCACCGCAGTGAGGGGCCGGTGTACGCACCTGGAGATCGAGTCTGGCTCTCGACCAGAAACCTGCCCCTCCGCCTGCCATGCCGGAAGCTGGGTCGGCGGTTTGTGGGGCCTTTTAAAGTCCTGAGAAGACTGAACGAGGTGTGTTATAGGTTACATCTGCCTATTGAATATAAGAATATTAACCCCTCGTTCCATGTGTCTCTTCTCAGGCCGGTGGTAGCTGGTCCACTCCAGGAAGGTGAGATAGGAGAGACTCCTCCGCCCCCACTGGACATCGAGGGGGCTCCGGCGTACACCGTTCGGTCCATCTTGGACTCGAGACGTCGGATGGGGGGTCTCCAGTATCTCGTGGAGTGGGAGGGGTACGGCCCGGAGGAACGGTGCTGGGTGCCGCGGAGGAACATCCTAGACCCGTCTCTCCTGTCGGAGTTCCACCGGGGGCATCCCGCGCGCCCTGCTCCGCGTCCTCCTGGTCGTCCCCGAGGCCGGGGTCGGCGCACGGCTGGAGCCGCGCGTCAAGGGGGGGTACTGTCACGGTTTTGGCCGAGGCTGCTCCTCCTCCTTGCTCGGGCAGGCTTCGGCGGTCGTCGTCCCCGGAGTACTAGCTGCCACCGTTGTATGTTTCATGTTCGTTTGGTTTTGTCTTGATGTTGTACACCTGTTTCCAGTTAGTGTTCATTAGTGTCCTATTTAGTTCTCGTTGTGTGTGTCAGGTGTTGTGTGTGATTGCGCTTCTGTTTGGTGTTCTGTGCTACGTGTTTCCCTCCATTGTTTTGGAGAGGGTTTTTCGCACATGTTAGTGCGCCGTTTGTTTGACGCCTGTGTGCGCCTTTATTTCGCCTCCGGGCTTGTTGAGCTCGTGTACTAAGTGAATATTTCACTAAAGTCTTTTGGACTTGGTTTCTGCGTCCTGCGCTTGATTCCTGCACCACACCCACCTACAGCACCCGTGACACCAGGTTTCACCTGCTACGTGTGATCTGAGTTCCATAATAATTCAAATAGGATGCAAAATTGAAGCTACAAATGCTAAAGTGACAGTTATAAATGTATGTGTGTATTACTGACGGTGGCTCCCGACAGTAGCTAATATTAAACATGATACAAATTGTAAAATAAAACTGAGAAAAGCCTGGGTATTTAATTAAAACATTCTAAAGCGTGAACATCAACTCGGCAGGTTAATTCCTACAGAAGCCTATAGCTTGGATCTTCAAATTTCATCCAAGCAAAATATGAGGGCACACAAATAAAATTAGGAATAACGGCACAACTATTTAAAGCCTACTGTGGAAAAGGGGCCGCAATACATGTCATGTCATGTTGATGTGATAGTAGCTAATATTTTATGTTAAGTGAATTAAGGCAAGGTCAGAATACGGCATATCTGAATATACACTGCTGCCACACCTTCATTTCTTAGATCTCCACCCCGAACGAATAGCAGGTGAATAGCATGCTATTCTCATGCTTAAGTTCAAGGTCAGAATACGCATAGAGAGAAAAGTGTGCGCTCGTAACTCGGGTCGGAATCGCCACTATATGTTTTTAAATATCAGAAAAAATACATTTCCCAGAATGCATTAGATCAAACACTGCAGTATGGAAGGGAACAATTTGTCTCATGACAAAGAAATATACTGTTTGACATCTTTGAGTTATAATCAAACTAATATTTGAAATGATTTTGCATTAATAAGCGGCATATCCTTTTTGTCAAATGAATGAGACTTTCATGTTTCACATCTCAGTTTGTATTTGTATTTGTATTTTTATTTATTAGGGATCACCATTCACTGCTGCCAAGGCAGCAGCTACTCTTCCTGGGGTCCAAAAACAGTAAAGCACTTACATTACATATAAAACAAAAGATAAAACAGTACATCATATAACATTATTACACCACTACATATCTACAATACAAAATGTTTAATACCACCATACAAAAATATCACAATGTGTGCGTATGCATGTGTCTGTACCTTTGCGTGTGTCTCCTCACAGTCCCCGTTGTTCTATAAGGTGTATTTTTACCTGTTTGGTTTGAATTGCTTTGAATTCAATTGTACTTCCTACAGTTCAAATTCAATTCAAATTCAATTCCAATTCTGCTTCCTGTTGGGTGTGGCCGATAAAAATTAAATTCATTGTTTGAATTGAATTAAATTCAGAAATTCCAAATTATTTGTTTAATTAAAAAAACACAGTATACTGTATATATATTGTTTTTACTTTTATTTAGACATGAACATACAATTAAATACAACATAAAGCAAAATAACAACATCAACACAATACAATAAGATCAATCAAAAAGGACACAACTATCACATATTATCTCCCTCAAAATGTATCTAAACTGTTCAATGGGCACCAGCGAGTCCAGCTTCAAGGTGGCCTGAAGGCTATTCCACGAGCTGTGGGCATGAAAATTAAAAACATTTTTCCCCAGCTCAGTGGAGACCCGCAGGACCTCCAGAACCAGCCAGTCCAGAGAGTGGATCTGAAAATTGCTAGCTCTCCAAATAATAAGTGAGCTGTAGTGGTCCTCTGTAGCTCAATTGGTAGAGCATGGCGCTTGTATTGCCAGGGTAGTGGGTTCGTTCCCCGGACTGACTGTACGTCGCTTTGGATAAAAGCGTCTGCTAAATGACATATTATATTATTATAGTGGGGGAGTCTCTGAAGAACCGCTTTATATACAAAAAGTAGCCAAAACTGGGCCCTTCTGGTAGTCAGAGACTCTCAGCCAACAGAACTATACAAAATGCAGTGATGTGTACGAAAATTGTCCCCAGTGATAAAACGCAGTGCTGAGTGATAGACTGAGTCTAAAGGTTTCAAAACAGAGGCTGCCGCATGCATGTAGATTATATCACCATAATCAAGTACTGGGAGAAGCGTTGCTTGAACAATCTTCTTTTTACTTTCCAAAGTGAGGCAGGAGTTATTTCTATAAAAGAAACCAATGTTAATTCTCAGCTTTTTGTCAGTTTTTCAATGTGTGTTTTAAAAGAGAGCATATTGTCAATCCAAATACCCAAGCACTTATAATGGGGAACTTGCTCAATTTGGGCTCCCTTTAATGTGCAAATATGCAGGTCCTCAAGGTCAATATTACGAGACCTAGAGAACAACATACATTTGTTTTTTTTAGCATTTAACACTAGTTTAAGATCAGTAAGCGATTTTTTGAGTCAAAACCATGTTGCTGCTGTACTGAGGGGGCACAGGAGTAAATAACTGTATCATCCGCGTAGAGATGAATGTTACAGGTTTGTTACAGGTTTGAACAGGTTTGAACAGATTATTTATATTGTCATGACTCTCCCTGGGTGAGGATCAAAGGCCTCATATCAGCTTGGCAAATGGCTGACAACAACAAGACCCTCTAAACCACATGGGGGGCTGTGCGGGTCTTGACACCTTAATACTGCCATAAATTAGAGATAGGAGAATCTATCTCTGGCCTCTAGTATGGTGAAAGGAATGTCCTTTGTTTCAGAGACTTTTGCCGGCAAAAACTTCAACATCCAACAATGAACATTGGGACAATACATCTCAACATCCAAACGTTGGGAATGATGAGAAATGGAATATGGAAAATGTATGTATATTTTGTGATGTCATAAAAAATTGTATAAAGGCGTTATAACGAAAACATTGTAACTTGAAGAGTTTTTACACTGTGTATATCAGGTTTACATCCTTTACGTTGTGTAGAAAATATCAAGGAGGAAGACATGTTTTCATGAAGACAGGAATGTGATTTTAGCTTTCTAACAAAATCATAGTGATAATAATACTTTTGCCTCGTAACTAGCCACGCCCGAGGGAGCTCAGAGAGCGTGTCAGTATGACGGAAACGCCCCTCTTTACAAGAGTGCATAAAAGACTGAGATAAGAATGATCAGACTAGACGGACTTCAAGCTGCAGCTGTTGTCTATATTGGTCCCGACCCTGAAAATCAACACGAGGTGAAGACGACAAAGTTGCCTCCACTAACAATCAATGTTACGGCTGAGTAGCTGTTCTAAGTACTGTATCTAAGAAGGTGAATTTAAGTGGGACCATCCTGTTTCTCTCTTCAAACTGATTAGCCGTCTTCAAAAGACCACTTCCAGAACGAGTGAAAGTAAACAGACGACTAAGAAGGACATTGTGAGCTCTTGTGGACAATCTGAGCCTTACATCTGAACCTTACACCTAAAAGGCCATCCGAAAGAAGAGGGCCCAATCGACCCTTCCCACGAAGGCCTGGGTCCAACAGAGACGACGAAGACAAACAGGTAAATACATGCATTACTTCTTACCAAACGGGCGGCAGTTCTGGCAAAGTATTATGATTACTATGAGCTTAGGTCCACGTGTATCCAAGTGTTTCTCTCTCCCTCTCTCTTTAACTTGCCATCTTTTGTAACAAGTGTCATATTGTGTTAATCCGCTAGGGACCAGTTTTCATTGTATTAAGTTTATAATCCCTACATATACCGTGTATGTGTTTGTATCTTGTGTTATCATTTTTAATTAGTTAGTAAATAAATAATTACATCAATTTGTGTGGTACGGAATGATCAGTAAGACCCGGGTTCGTGCAGACTTAAAGAGCCTACGACTTTCAGAATGAGACTGATATGAGGTAAATGATTAACAAATGACTGTTAAATGATAAGAGATGTGTGAGTTAATTCGGGAAACGGTAACTCGTTAAACAACTATTACCGTGGTGCCCCAAATTCCTAATGAGTTAATTGTTACATGATTAATTTAATCTAGTAACAATTAAACATAGTAGGTAATTATTCGATAAATAAAATAGTCATCACAATAATGAAAGGTACATCACGACAATATAAATAGTGAAGAGAACAGGGCCCAAAAGCAACCCCTGCGGCACACCTTTCGGCAAGCAAAGGTAACTGAACTAAACGACTATCTGTCATCATGAAGTGCTTTGAGAGACTAGTCAAGGATCATATCACCTCTATCTTACCTGCCACCCTAGACCCACTTCAATTTGCTTACCGCCCCAATAGATCCACAGACGATGCAATCGCCACCACTCTTATCCCATCTGGAAAAGAGGAATACCTATGTAAGAATGCTGTTCATTGACTATTGCTCAGCATTCAACACCATAGTACCCTCCAAGCTCATCGTTAAGCTCGAGGCCATGGGTCTGAACCCCGCCGTGTGCAACTGGGTCCTGGACTTTCTGACAGGCCGCCCCCAGGTGGTGAAGGTAGGAAACAACACCTCCACTTCGCTCATATGTGCGTGCTCAGCCCACTCCTGTACTCCCTGTTCACCATGACTGTGTAGCCAAGCATGCCTCCAACTCAATCATCAAGTTTGCAGACAACACAACAGTAGTAGGCCTGATTACCAACAATGATGAGACAGCCTACAGGGAGGAGGTGAGGACCCTGGCAGAGTGAGGCCAGGAAAATAACCTCTCTCTCAACATCAACAAAACTAAGGAGCTGATCGTGGACTTCAGGAAACAGCAGAGGGTGATCCCCCTATCCACATTGACGGGACCGCAGTGGAGAAGGTGGAAAGGTTCATGTTCCTTGGTGTACACATCACTGACAAACTGAAATGGACCACCCACACAGACAGTGTGGTGAAGAAGGCACAACAGCGCCTCTTCAACCTCAGGAGGCTGAAGAAATTTGGCTTGGCCCCTAAGACACTCACAAACTTTTACAGATGCCTAATTGAGAGCAGGCTGTATCACCGCCTGGTACGGCAACTGCCCCGCCTGCAACTGCAGGGCTCTCCAGAGGGTGGTACGGTCTGCACAATGCATTACCGGGGGCAAACTACCCGCCCTCCAGGACACCTTCAGCCCCCGATGTCACAGGAAGGCCAAAAATATCATCAAGGACATCAACCACCTGAGCCATGGCCTGTCAGTACAGGTGCATCAAAGCTGGGACCGAGAAACTGAAAAACAGCTTCTATCTCAAGGCCATCAGACTGTTAAATAGCCATCACTCAACCCTGCTCCTTAGAGGCTGCTGCCCTATATACATAGACATGGAATCACTGGCCACTTTAAATAATGAGAAAAAAAATCCAGAAAATCACATTGTAGGATTTTTAATGAATTTATTTGCAAATTATGGTGGAAAATAAGTATTTGGTCAATAACAAAAGTTTCTCAATACTTTGTTATATACCCTTTGTTGGCAATGACACAGGTCAAACGTTTTCTGTAAGTCTTCACAAGGTTTTCACACACTGTTGCTGGTATTTTGGCCCATTCCTCCATGCAGATCTCCTCTAGAGCAGTGATGTTTTGGGGCTGTCGCTGGGCAACACGGACTTTCAACTCCCTCCAAAGATTTTCTATGGGGTTGAGATCTGGAGACTGGCTAGGCCACTCCAGGACCTTGAAATGCTTCTTACGAAGCCACTCCTTCGTTGCCCGGGCGGTGTGTTTGGGATCATTGTCATGCTGAAAGACAAAACCACATTTCATATTCAATGCCCTTGCTGATGGGAGGAGGTTTTCACTCAAAATCTCACGATACATGGCCCCATTAATTATTTCCTTTACACAGATCAGTCGTCCTGGTCCCTTTGCAGAAAAACAGCCCCAAAGCATGATGTTTCCACCCCCATGCTTCACAGTAGGTATGGTGTTCTTTGGATGCAACTCAGCATTCTTTGTCCTCCAAACGCGACGAGTTGAGTTTTTACCAAAAAGTTTTATTTTGGTTTCATCTGACCATATGACATTCTCCCAATCCTCTTCTGGATCATCCAAATGTACTCTAGCAAACTTCAGACGGGCCTGGACATGTACTGGCTTAAGCAGGGGGACACGTCTGGCACTGCAGGATTTGAGTCCCTGGCGGCGTAGTGTGTTACTGATGGTAGGCTTTGTTACTTTGGTCCCAGCTCTCTGCAGGTCATTCACTAGGTCCCCCCGTGTGGTTCTGGGATTTTTGCTCACCATTCTTGTGATCATTTTGACCCCACGGGGTGAGATCTTGCGTGGAGCCCCAGATCGAGGGGAGATTATCAGTGGTCTTGTATGTCTTCCATTTCCTAATAATTGCTCCCACAGTTGATTTCTTCAAACCAAGCTGCTTACCTATTGCAGATTCAGTCTTCCCAGCCTGGTGCAGGTCTACAATTTTGTTTCTGGTGTCCTTTGACAGCTCTTTGGTCTTGGCCATAGTGGAGTTTGGAGTGTGACTGTTTGAGGTTGTGGACAGGTGTCTTTTATACTGATAAGTTCAAACAGGTGCCATTAATACAGATAACGAGTGGAGGACAGAGGAGCCTCTTAAAGAAGAAGTTACAGGTCTGTGAGAGCCAGAAATCTTGCTTGTTTGTAGGTGACCAAATACATATTTTCCACCATAGTTTGCAAATAAATTCATTAAAAATCCTACAATGTGATTTTCTGGAAAAAAACATCTCAATTTGTCTGTCATAGTTGACGTGTACCTATGATGAAAATTACAGGCCTCTCTCATCTTTTTAAGTGGGAGAACTTGCACAATTGGTGGCTGACTAAATACTTTTTTCCCCCACTGTATAACTGGGTTAATCACGAACATAGAGTTTTTTTAATTCTTTGTTGCTAGGCAGAAGACTTAGGTGACCTAGGGTCGAAGTGCTTGCTCTTACTTCAATCCATGGCTGTCTTTTGTCTCTCTTCAAACATTGTGAAGGGAGCGGCACCAGGGTTGAGCAGAGTTCAGGCTAAAACCTGTCTCTCCTTTGCTATCTTCTTGATTGATTACAGCATGAAGGGGGGGTTTGTGTTAGGTTTGAAAGATTTAAGTATGGACCTGTCATGTCCAACCATCAGTCTTCAGGTCAAGCCCGGGAGAGCCGGGGTAGAACAGAGTTTGAACTAAACATGAGTGTTTTTACAAAGATAAGAGATTGATTGATTGGATTACTATTGATTCTGAACTGAATGAAAGTCGAATTTAGCCGCCATAAAAGACAAAGGTAGTGGGAGGAGCAATAAAGAAGCAAGGGACAGTCTCAAAAATAAATATGGGAT
The DNA here is from genome assembly GCF_020615455.1 of Coregonus clupeaformis. Lineage (NCBI taxonomy): Eukaryota > Metazoa > Chordata > Actinopteri > Salmoniformes > Salmonidae > Coregonus > Coregonus clupeaformis. The sequence continues at coordinate 45,172,514 of NC_059198.1, read as the reverse complement.
GGCAATTGGATGATAAATTACCAATATTACCTAAGTGATTGTTTAGGTAGGTGGTAATATTGACACATGAGCTGAACCATGTGTCAAGAGGGGGGAAGAGGCTAGTGGTAGGATTAAATAATATACGAAGGAGAGGACAAAATACTTTTTATTTTATTTATTTATTTTTAGATACAGTCTAGAACGAGAATACTGATGTGAGCGGTATGTCAGAGGTTTTGTGCCCCACAGGTGAACTAAAGGAGAAGGTGACCCACTCTATCTAACCAGGTGACTGGTGAGAATCCAGTCCCTAAAGAAGAAAGACTGGAAGCAGGCCTGTTGGGAAGGGCCCTATCAGGTTATATTGGTCACTGCCTTTGCCATTAGAATAGCAGAAAGAGCAACCTGGGTCCACGTTACCCACTGCAAAAAGGTAAGAACACATGCAAGCACCACTGAACACATGCAGAGTTAGAGAGAAGAACTGGACCAATAGGGTCTGGGGATCACCTCTGTTAACGAAGATCTCCTACCCCGACCTATCATCACTGTAGTGTGTTCTCAGGGTGTGAGTATGGGGTGATACCAAGCAGAAAGACTGAGGACAGGAGAGGGTTGGCGGTTTTTGGGAATAGGGGTAACTTGAGCTGCATCATAGTCTTGGCAATGGTCTTGATATGTCAAGATCCACCACCAATTACGCTATGCCCTTACCATTGTTAAGAAGTAAAAGAGAAGAGAAGCGACCCGACATACTGACCGTCAAGGACGAGTGGCCTACAAAATGGGAGTCAGAGAAGGGCAGACTGTCGGATTCAAAATAAGGGTTAGGGACGTAGCCAATGGGTGGGGTACATGTCAATAAGAAACTTGGGATTATAAAATCCCATTATATTCGTGTTCGGCCCCCACGGCGGATTGTTCCTAGACTCAAGTGTTTAAACACACTTGGGGACGGGAATATGAGACCGGGCGGGACTGAACATCCAGATGGGGGGTAAAAGAAACAAAGACATCACCAATTATCAATTGGAGATAGTAGTAATGTGATTGACTTGAGTTCAGAAGCACAGGAGAACATTCTGAACCTTACAGCCCCTGTAACCGATGTGTGGTGGGCGTGTGCCAGTAAAGACAGTATAAGGCAGAGAATACCAAAAGGGTGGCTAGATACGTGCGCCCTGGTTCTACTGATTCAGCTAATTAGAATGAGTCACCAGGAACCAAGGAAAGGGTTAAACAGACATAGGAGGAGTTTTAACAAAAAGGAGAATAGCCCTATTTAGATGGATGCGATTGCGATACCAAGGGGGGTATCGGATGGATAACAAGCTATGAAAGAATTAGGGGAAGGGTTTACTACCAAGTTATTTTGGTGGGTGACAATAAACAAAATTGTGGATTGGATTAATTATATCTATTACGACCAACAACGATTTATTGGCTAGACTAGGGATGCAGTAAAAGGGATCTCTGAACAAATTTTCCGCCATCCCACTCATGACTTAGTAAAAGAGGTTGGCTCTAGATCAGGCAGAAAGGGCCGGTGTCTATAGAATGATAAGCCATTGTTGCACATTTATCCCTAACAACACCACACTGGATGGGACAGTCACCAGAGCTCTTGCAGAATTAACTGCACTAAGTGAAGAATGAGCTTAGAACTCAGAAGTTAGTACATCGTGGATAGGGTGGTTTGATGAAATGTTTGGTAAATGGAAAACCATAGGAGCCACCATCTTAGGGACGGTCAGCGGTTGTATGGGTATTCTTGTATTACAGTCAGGGAAAAAAGTATTTGATCCCCTGCTGATTTTGTACGTTTGCCCACTGACAAAGACATGATCAGTCTATAATTTTAATGGTAGGTTTATTTGAACAGTGAGAGACAGAATAACAACAACAAAATCCAGAAAAATGTCAAAAATGTTATCAATTGATTTGCATTTTAATGAGGGAAATAAGTATTTGACCCCTCTACAAAACATGACGTTTCTTGTAGTCGGCCACCAGGTTTGCACACATCTCAGGAGGGATTTTGTTCCACTCCTCTTTGCAGATCTTCTCCAAGTCATTAAGGTTTCGTGCCTGACGTTTGGCAACTCAAACCTTCAGCTCCCTCCACAGATTTTCTATGGGATTAAGGTCTGGAGACTGGCTAGGCCACTCCAGGACCTTAATGCGCTTCTTCTTGAGCCACTCCTTTGTTGCCTTGGCCGTGTGTTTTGGGTCATTGTCATGCTGGAATACTCATCCACGACCCATTTTCAATGCCCTGGCTGAGGGAAGGAGGTTCTCACCCAAGATTTGAAAGGTACATGGCCCCGTCCATCGTCCCTTTGATGCGGTGAAGTTGTCCTGTCCCCTTAGCAGAAAACCCCCCCCAAAGCATAATGTTTCCACCTCCATGTTTGACAGTGGGGATGGTGTTCTTGGGGTCATAGGCAGCATTCCTCCTCCTCCAAACACGGCGAGTTGAGTTGATGCCAAAGAGCTCCATTTTGGTCTCATCTGACCACAACACTTTCACCCAGTTCTCCTCTGAATCATTCAGATGTTCATTGGCAAACTTCAGACGGCCCTGTATATCTGCTTTCTTGAGCAGAGGAACCTTGTGGGCGCTGCAGGATTTCAGTCCTTCACGGCATAGTGTGTTACCAATTGTTTTCTTGGTGACTATGGTCCCAGCTGCCTTGAGATCATTGACAAGATCCTCCCGTGTAGTTCTGGGCTGATTCCTCACCGTTCTCATGATCATTGCAACTCCACGAGGTGAGATCTTGCATGAAGCCCCAGGCCGAGGGAGATTGACAGTTCTTTTGTGTTTCTTCCATTTGCGAATAATCGCACCAACTGTTGTCACCTTCTCACCAAGCTGCTTGCCGATGGTCTTGTAGCCCATTCCAGGCTTGTGTAGGTCTACAATCTTGTCCCTGACATCCTTGGAGAGCTCTTTGGTCTTGGCCATGGTGGAGAGTTTAGAATCTGATTGATTGATTGCTTCTGTGGACAGGTGTCTTTTATACAGGTAACAAACTGAGATTAGGAGCACTCCCTTTAAGAGTGTGCTCCTAATCTCAGCTCGTTACCTGTATAAAAGACACCTGGGAGCCAGAAATCTTTCTGATTGAGGGGGGGTCAAATAATTATTTCCCTCATAAAAATGCAAATCAATTTATAACATTTTTGACATGCGTTTGTCTGGATTTTTTTGTTGTTATTTTGTCTCTCACTGTTCAAATAAACCTACCATTAAAATTATAGACTGATAATTTATTTGTCAGTGGGCAAACTTACAAAATCAGCAGGGGTTCAAATACTTTTTTCCCTCACTGTATGTGGTTGTTGTCTTGTTCCCTGTGTCCGAGGATTGGTGAGTAAGGCGTTGGTGAATGCAGTATCTCAACAAATGATGAGAGATGGACCGACTCCGGACTCTGACCAGGGGAATGTGAAAGACAATCCTCCAGGCTTGGTGGATGACGAGGACTTTGACCCTGAAAGACCGCAATTGGATGAAATGTTTATTAGTTCTGACGTTTGAAGATCAGATTGGTCATGCTTGTAAATACATTTATCCTAAGGGTGAACAAATTTAGTCAAAGGGTGGACTTTGATTATGACTAAAATTGTTAACCCCAATACTGATGATGACTGTGTGAACTGTGTTAAGGTTATCATTATAAACCCACTAACAGAGGGGGTGAGTTAGAAACTGCTGAGACTAAACATTCCAGGATGAAGGGGACAGAAACTGTTTAAAGGTGGGCGGAGCAAAGTGCCTTTGTGTGTCAAGGGGTATAAATGCTGTATGTATGTTTTTTGGCGGCAGAGCTCTCCATGATTAAAACATACAGATCATTCTTGTTGGTTGCGGACCTTTGTTTAATTCATGATTAAACCAGAGCCTTACACCCTCTGGGAATTATTCAAAGCATTAAGTTTGATTAATTAGAGATAAATTCTCGTGACAATACCCCAACCAGAAGCCATGGATTACAGGCAACATCTGCATTGAGCTAAAGGGTAGAGCTGTCGCTTTCAAGGAGCAGGACTCTAACCCGGACCCTTATAAGAAATCCCGCTATGCCCTCTGACGAACCATCAAGCAGGCAAAGAGTCAATACAGGACTAAGATTGAATCGTACTACACCGGCTCCGACGTTCGTCGGATGTGGCAGGGCTTGCAAACTATTACAGACTACAAAGGGAAGCACAGCCGCGAGCTGCCCAGTGACACAAGCCTACCAGACTAACTAAATCACTTCTATGCTCGCTTTGAGGCAAGCAACACTGAAGCATGCATGAGAGCATCAGCTGTTCCGGATGACTATGTGATCATGCTCTCCGTAGCCGATGTGAGTAAGACTTTTAAGCAGGTCAACATTCACAAGGCCGCATGGCCAGACGGATTACCAGGACGTGTACTCTGAGCATGTACTGACCAACTGGCAAGAGTCTTCACTGACATTTTCAACATGTCCCTGACTGAGTCTGTAATACCAACATGTTTCAAGCAGACCACCATAGTCCCTGTGCCCAAGAACACTAAGATAACCTGCCTAAATGACTACCGACCCGTAGCACTCACGTCTGTAGCCATGAAGTGCTTTGAAAGGCTGGCCATGGCTCACATCAACCCCATTATCCCAGAAACCCTAGACCCGCTCCAATCTGCATACTGCCCCAACAGATCCACAGATGATGCAATCTCTATTACACTCCACACTGCCCTTTCCCACCTGGACAAAAGCAACACCTATGTGAGAATGCTATTCATTGACTACAGTTCAGCGTTCAACACCATAGTGCCCTCAAAGCTCATCACTAAGCTAAGGACCCTGGGACTAAACACCTCCCTCTGCAACTGGATCCTGGACTTCCAGACGGGCCGCCCACAGGTGATCAGGGTAGGTAACAACACATCTGCCACGCTAATCCTCAACACGGGGGCCCCTCAGGGGTGCGTGCTCAGTCCCCTCCTGTACTCCCTGTTCACCCATGACTGCATGGCCAGGCACAACTCCAACACCATCATTAAGTTTGCCGATTACCGACAATGATGAGACAGCCTATAGGGAGGAGGTCAGAGACCTGGCCGTGTGGTGCCAGGATAACAACCTCTCCCTCAACGTGATCAAGACAAAGGAGATGATTGTGGACTACAGGAAAAAAAAGAGGACTGAGCACGCCCCCATTCTCATCGACTGGGCTGTAGTGGAACAGGTTGAGAGGTTCAAGTTCCTTGGTGTCCACATCACCAACAAACTATCATGGTCCAAACACACCAAGACAGTTGTGAAAAGGGCACGACAAAGCCTATTCCCCCTCAGGAGACTGAAAAGATTTGGCATGGGTCCTCAGATCCTCAAAAGGTTCTACAGTTGCACCATCGAGAGCATCCTGACTGGTTGCATCACTGCCTGCTGTGGCAACTGCTCGGCCTCCGACCGCAAGGCACTACAGAGGGTAGTGCGTATGGCCCAGTACATCACTGGGGCCAAGCTTCCTGCCATCCAGGACCTCTATACCAGGCGGTGTCAGAGGAAGGCCCTAAAAATTGTCAAAGACTCCAGCCACCCTAGTCATAGACTGTTCTCTCTGCTACTGCACGGCAAGCGGTACCGGAGCGCCAAGTCTAGGTCCAAAAGGCTTATTAACAGCTTCTACCCCCAAGCCATAAGACTCCTGAACAGCTAATCATGGCTACCCTGACTATTTTTTACTTATCTATTTTTTACTTAACACTTATTTTTCTTAAAACTGCATTGTTGGTTAAGGGCTTGTAAGTTAGCATTTCACTGGTCTACACCTGTTGTATTTGGCGCATGTGGCAAATAAAATTTGATATTATAATTAACTGTGGACTGATCTCTACACAGTTCAGATTTGATTGATTGGTTAATTAATTGATTGATTGGCTGATTAGACCATTAGAAAAATGCTAGGTCTACACACCAGCCATATAATTGACTGTCTGAATAAGGACACATTCGGTATCATGTTCAGTTACTACTACAAGCTGTTAACATGTTGCAATGTAATACTGTAAATGTTGCCTAATTATCTCACTACACTCAATATGAGGATGGTAGCAGAGAACAACTGCCCCCTTACATTTAGGATTTCAAGTTTAAAGCCGACCGCGGTACTGGTGGCATTGTTTCCAGGAAATAGGATCCCCCATTGTACTGAATGGGGAAATGGCAATTTTCCTGGTCAATATTCGTGGATATGTAAAGAAAAAACTAAAAACACAATCATAGTATCAATAATTAGTTATATTTCACTAGAAGCGATTACTTTAAAATCACACACAGACGAAGTTAAAAGGATAATTTAGTTGCTAACGGCAACCTGCAGTATCTCGGTCGGCCTTCAACTTGATATACTCAATAAGACCGGGCAGCACTGAGCTAGCCTGCCACGTCACTTCCTAAAGTAGCTTCAAATGTGCATGCGATGTTTAAAAAAACTCCTCCATGTAGCAAGACGGTGACACGCTGAAATGACACTTCCTGATCTTCAAACGCGCCACTGAGGCTTCTCATAGTAAACAATGTGGTTACGTCATCGATGGCTTCGTCCATATTTATTTTTTCAGACTTGGGTAGTAGGACATCCCCTGCCACAACCAGGCAGGCATGAAAATACCATAGACAGCCTGCAGCGGACCATACCACTATGACAACAAAATTAGGGATATCATCTAATTTCTTTGATGATTAAATAATTTACAAACAACGTCTACCTTTCTTGGCAACAAATTGTATTATTTTTATCCTTACGCGAACGACATGGACATGAAATGGCACGCAGGATATTTTGGACACCCCTACATCGATATAATGGGACATGCCCAGTGAACTGATCATGTGACATTTTCCGTGTCGCCATTTTCTGCAGCTACACCGGTGTTCCTGTGAAGAGGTGGCTTCTTCTTGTCGTCCCTGTGTTGCATGAAAGGCCTTGCAATTGAAAGTCTTGAGAATCGACAGAAACGTTGACGTTTAAAAGAAAGGAAATACACGGTTGTGCGCTTTCACTGTCAGTAGCTTTTCCCTGAGCGCGTGGAAGAATGTCGTCAGAAAGCCCCGAGTACTCCCCGTTCTTTGCAGTGATGGGAGCCTCTGCGGCTATGGTCTTCAGCGGTAAAGTTAACTACACAACACCCTCGTTTAATCATATGTCTCATATGCCTCGTTCAATCATAAGCTGTGTGTGTGTGTGTGTGTGTGTGTGTGTGTGTGTGTGTGTGTGTGTGTGTGTGTGTGGGTCTTATATTACTCTCGGTCGAAATGTCTACTACTAAGGAATTTTGTGTCGAATATGGAGCGGGCAAGTAAAAAAAAAAACTAGGAGGATGCGGTTGCTTGTTAGATAACTGGCCATCACACCTGTCATGTGAGGGGGTAGGTATTCGTACTGGAGATGACGTTGTCATTGACGAAACAAGCTGGCCAATTTCTATTGATACAGTTTGATGTACACTACCGGTCAAAAGTTTTAGGACACCTACTCATTCAAGGGTTTTTCTTTATTTTTACAATTTTCTACATTGTAGAATAATAGGTAAGACGTTAAAACGATGAAATAACACATGGAATCATGTAGTAACCAAAAACGTTTTAAACAAATCAAAATATATGTTATATTTGAGATTCTTCAAATAGCCACCCTTTGCCTTGATGACAACTTTGCACACTCTTGGCATTCTCTCAACCAGCTTCACCTAGAATGCTTTTCCAACAGTCTTGAAGGAGTTCCCACATATGCTGAGCACTTGTTGGCTGCTTTTCCTTCACTCTGCAGTCCGACTCATCCCAAATCATCCCAAATCATCTCAATTTGGTTGAGGTCGGGGGATTGTGGAGTCCAGGTCATCTGATGCAGCACTCCATCACTCTTCTTCTTGGTAAAATAGCCCTTACACAGCCTGGAGGTGTGTTGGGTCATTGTCCTGTTGAGGAACAAATTATCGTCCCACTAAGCCCAAACCAGATGGGATGGCGTATTGCTACAGAATACTGTTATAGCCATGCTGGTTGAGTGTGCCTTGAATTCTAAATAAATCAGACAGTGTAACCAGCAAAGCACCCCCACACCATAACACCACCACCTCCATGCTTTATGGTGGGAAATACACATGCAGAGATCATCCGTTCACCCACACTGCGTCTCACAAAGACACGGCGGTTGGAACAAAAAATCTCAAATTTGGACTCCAGACCAAAGGACACATTTCCACCGGTTTAATGTCCATTGCTCGTGTTTCTTGACACAAGCAAGTGTCTTCTTCTTATTGTTGTCCTTTAGTAGTGGTTTCTTTGCAGCAAATCGACCATGAAGGCCTGATCCACTCAGTCCCCTCTGAACAGTTAATGTTGAGATGTCTGTTACTTCATTCATTTATTTGGGCTGCAATTTCTGAGGCTGTTAACTCTAATGAACTTATCCTCTGCATCAGAGGTAACTCTGGGTCTTCCATTCCTGTGGTGGTCCTCATGAGAGCCAGTTTCACCATAGCGCTTGATGGTTTTTGCGACTGCACTTGAAGGAACTTTCAAAGTTCTTGAGATTTTCCGTATTGACTGACCTTCATGTCTTAAAGTAATGATGGACTGTCGTTTCTCTTTGCATATTTGAGCTGTTCTTGCCATTATATGGACTTGGTCTTTTACCAAATAGGGCTATCTTCTGTATACCACCCTACCTTATCACAACACAACTGATTGGCTGAAACGCATTAGGAAGGAAGGAAAGAAATTCCACAAATTAACTCTTTTTTTTTTGAGAGAGAGAATGGCAAGAGGGCGCAAAGCTGTCATTTGTATTTATTAGGGATCCCCATTAGGGGACTACTCTTCCTGGGGTCCAAACATATTAAACCACTTACATATAAAACGGTACATCATATGATATTATTACACCCACTACCCATCTACAATACAAAATGTTTAATACCACCATACAACAATATCACAATGTGTGCGTATGCATGTGTTTATACCCTTGTGTGTGTCTCTTCACAGTCCCCGTTGTTCCATAAGGTGTATGTTTACCTGTTTTTTTTTTTTTTCAATCTGATTCTACTGCTTGCATCAGTTACCTGATGTGGAATAGAGTTCCATTTAGTCATGGCTCTGTGTAGTACTGTGCGCCTCCCATAGTCCTGTTCTGGACTTGGGGACTGTGAAGAGACTAGTGGCACGGGTTTCCGAGCTGTGTGATAGTAGTTTAAACAGACAGCTCGGTACATTCAGCTTGTCAACACCTCTTACAAAAACAAGCAGTGATGAAGTCAATCTCTCTTCCACTCTGAGCCAGGAGAGACTGACATGCATGTCGGCTCTCCGTGTACTTTTAAGGGCCAGCCATGCTTCCCTGTTCTGAGCCAACTGCAATTTTCCCAAGTTCCTCTTTGTGGCACCTGACGAAAATACTGAACAGTTGTCTAGGTGAGACAAATTTAGGGCCTGTAGGACCTGCCTTGTTAATAGTGTTAAGAAGGCAGAGCAGCGCTTAAATTATGGACATACTTTTCACCATCTTAGCTACTGTTGTATCAATATGCTTTGACTATGACAGTCTACAATACAGGGTTACTCCAAGCAGTTTAGTCTCCTCAGCTTGCTAAATTTCCACATTCATTACGAGATGTACAGTTGAAGTCGGAAGTTTACATACACCTTAGCGAAATACATTTAAACTCAGTTTTTCACAATCCCTGACATTTAATCCTAGTAAAGATACCCTGTTTTAGGTCAGTTAGGATCACCACTTTATTTTAAGAATGTGAATGTCAGAATAATAGAGAGAATGACTTATTTCAGCTTTTATTTCTTTCATCACATTCCCAGTGGGTCAGAAGTTTACATACACTCAATTAGTATTTGGTAGCATTGCCTTTTAAACTGCTTAACTTGGGTCAAACATTTCGGGTAGCCTTCCACAAGCTTCCCACAATAAGTTGGGTGAATTTTGGCCCATTCCTCCTGACAGAGCTGGTGTAACTGAGTCAGGTATGTAGGCCTCCTTGTTTGCACACGCTTTTTCAGTTCTGCCCACAAAATGTCTATATGATTGAGGTCCGTGCTTTGTGATGGCCACTCCAATACCTTGACTTTGTTGTCCTTAAGCCATTTTGCCACAAGTTTGGAAGTATGCTTGGGGTCATTGACCGTTTGGAAGACCCATTTGCGACCAAGCTTTAACTTCCTGACTGATGTCTTGAGGTGTTACTTCAATATATCCACATAATTTTCCTTCCTCATAATGCCATCTATTTTGTGAAGTGCACCAGTCCCTCCTGCAGCAAAGCACCCCCACAGCATGATTCTGCCACCCCCGTGCTTCACGGTTGGGATGGTTTTCTTCGGCTTGCAAGCCCCCCCTTTTTCCTCCAAACATAACGATGGTCATTATGGCCAAACAGTTATATTTTTGTTTCATCAGACCAGAGGACATTTCTCAAAGTACAATCTTTGTCCCCGTGTGCAGTTGCAAACCGTAGTCTGGCTTTTTTATGGCGGTTTTGGAGCAGTGGCTTCTTCCTTGCTGAGCGGCCTTGAACGTGGTACCTTCAGGCATTTGGAAATTGCTCCCAAGGATGAACCATACTTGTGGAGGTCTACAATTTCCTTTGTGAGGTCTTGGCTGATTTATTTAGATTTTCCCATGATGTCAAGCAAAGAGGCACTGAGTTTGAAGGTAGGCCTTGAAATACATCCACAGGTACACCTCCAATTGACTCAAATGATGTCAATTAGCCTAAGTTTCTAAAGCCATGATATAATTTTCTAGAATTTTCAAAGCTGTTTAAAGGCACAGTCAACTTACTTTATGTAAACTTCTGACCCACTGGAATTGTGATACAGTGAAATAATCTGCCTGTAAACAATTGTTGGAAAAATCATGCACAAAGTACATGTCCTAACCGACTTGCCAAAACTATAGTTTGTTAACAAGAAATTTGTGGAGTGGTTGAAAAACAAGTTTTAATGACTCCAACCTAAGTGAATGTAAACTTCCGTCTTCAACTGTAGTTGAAGTTTAGTGACTGTTTTGATCCAAATTTACCCAAAGCCAATGGCATGTCGTTAGTAAAGATGGAAAAGGCAAGGGGCCTAGAGAGCTGCCCTGGGGAATTCCTGAATCTACCTGGTTTATTTTTGAGAGGCTTCCATTAAAGAACACACTCTGTGTTCTGTTAGACAAGTAACTCTTTTATCCACATTATAGCAGGGGGTGTAAAGCCATAACACAAGTTTTTCCAGCAGCAGATTATGATCGATAATGTCAAAAGCCGCACTGAAGTCTAATAAAACAGCCCCCACAATCTTTTTATCATCAATTTCTCTCAGCCAATCATCAGTCATTTTTGTAAGTGCTGTGCTTGTTGAATGTCCTTCTCTATAAGCATGCTGAAGTTTGTCAATTTGTTTACAGTAAAATAGCATTTTATCTGGTCAAACACAATTTTTTCCAATAGTTTACTAAGGTTTGGTAACCGGCTATTTGAGCCAGTAAAGGGGGCTTTACTATTCTTAGGTAGCAGAATGACTTTTGCTTCTCTCCAAGCCTGGGGGCACACACATTCTAGTAGGCTTAAATTGAAAATATGGCAAATAGGAGTGTTAATATGGTCCGTTATTATCCTCAGCAATTTTCCATCCAAGTTGTCAGACCCCGGTGGCTTGTCATTGTTAATAGACCATTTTTTCACCTCTTCCATACTGACTTTACGGAGTTCAAAATTACAATGCTTGTCTTTCATAGTTTAGTCAGATATACTTGGATGTGTAGTGTCAGAAATTGTTGCTGGCATGTCATGCCTAAGTTTGCTAATCTTGCCAATGAAAAAAGTATTCAAGTAGTTGGCAATATCAGTTGGTTTTGTGATGAATGAGCCATCTGATTCAATGAATGTGGAGCTGAGTTTTGCCTTTTTTCCCAAATTGTCATTTAAGGTGCTCCAAAGCTTTTTACTATCATTCTTTGTCATTTATCCTTGTTTCATAGTGTTGTTTCTTCTTCTTTTTATTCAGTTTAGTCACATGATTTCTCAATTTGCAATACGTTTGCCAATCGGTTGTGCAGTCAGACTTATTTGCCATTCCTTTTGCCTCATCCCTCTCAACCATACAATTTTTCAATTCCTCATCAATCCATGGGGATTTAACAGATTTTACAGTCATTTTCTTAATGGTTGCATGCTTATTAGTAACTGGAATAAGCAAATTCATAAATGTGTCAAGTGCAGTGTCTGTCTGCTCATCATTACACACCACGGACCAACATATATTCTTTACATCAACAATATAGGAATCACTACAAAACGTATTGGATACCTCTTATACACAATATTAGGTCCAGCCTTTGGTTTTCCCAGATATGGTTACTATATTGTGATCACTACATCCAATGGATTTGGATACTGCTTTCAAACAAATCTCTGCAACATTAGTAAAGATATGATCAATGGATGTTGATGATGTAATTCCTGTACTGTTTGTAACCACCCTGGTAGGTTGACTGATAACCTGAACCAGGTTGCAGGCACTGGTTACAGTTTGAAGCTTTCTCTTGAGTGGGCATCCTGATGAAAGCCAGTCAATCTTTAAATCACCCAGAAAGTATACCTCGCTATTGATATCACATACATTAAGCATTTACATTTTAGTCATTTAGCAGACGCTCTTATCCAGAGCGACATACAGGAGCAATTAGGGTTAAGTGCCTTGCTCAAGGGCACAAACAGATTTTTCACCTAGTCAGCTTGGGGATTAGAACCAGCGACCTTTCGGTTACTGGCACAACGCTCTTAACCACTAAGCTACCTGCCGCCCTGCATCAAGCATTTCACACGTTATCCAGATACAGACTGTTCGCACTTGGTTGTCTATAGCAGCTTCCCACCAGAATTGGCTTTAGGTGAGGCAGATGAATCTGTAGCCATATTACTTCAACAGTATTTAACATGAGATCCTCTCTAATCTTCACAGAAATGTGGTTCTGAATATAAACAGCAACACCACCATTGGCATTTCTATATTTTCTGTAAATGTTATAACCTTGTATTGCTACCACGGTATTATCTAAGTGAGTTTCAGCTTAGCAGCAGTAGATGTGGTCATGTTCTTTATGTTAGTGCAGGGAGAGCTGCACACTGTGGACTGCCTCCTCGGGCACACCGGCTCAGTGCTAACAGTATAAATCTGGTTCCTAGGTACATGATCACTGCAGGATCAGCAGAGGCACCCAGGGCAGCTAGAGGGACACAAACCAGGTTACCCACGTTGTCTACCGACGCCCCTGATGTAATGTACATTTGCAGAAGCGTTTTGACAACTCTGCGTCACAATGGTAGGGATTAGCTGAGCTGGGGTCATTGCTAAGTCATTGTCTCAACGCAAACGTATAATGCTGTGAAAGGATCCAGGAACCAAAATGATTTGGGTGGATCCCATCCTCCTTATAAAACGTGTTTTGTTTCCAAAAGGTATTTAAATTGTCAACAAAAGTTACACCCATTGAGCTGCAATAATCACGTAGCCAGTTGTGAAGAGCAAGAATCCTGCTAAAGTGTTCAATGCCACGATTCATAGAGGGCACAGGGCCAGATATGTTTTTTTTGTTAGTTTCTAACAGAGTCAATCATCTCTTTTTAAATTCAGTTTCAACTGTTCAGAGCTGTTCTTCATAATGTCAATAAAACCCACATGGACTACAATAGAATCGATTTCCATGTCCTGACGTAATACATTCGGGAGCAGCTTAGTAATGTCATTTACTCGTTCTCCGGGTTAGTACATTGTTTTTGCAACAGGAACGGTCACATTTCTTACCATGGAGCTGCCCAAAATCTTGGCTGGCGAGATGGACGAGGAAATCCGCCCACTTCCACGCTTCACATGATACAGGCATCCGACAGATGGAGGATCCAGAGCAGGGACGGAAGGTTGCCGACTTCGAAATCGTAGTAGTAGGCACTGCTGCCGCAGACACAGGCACCCCCAGCGACGAAGGTGCAGGAAGATCAGACTCCAGGACGGCGAAACTATTCGTTGTTTGTATTCGCTCCGGGCCTCTCGTTGGGAGTGTAGACTGCTTTGCGCAAGGTCACTGTCTTTGGCTTCCACGGCTCGTGACATGTGACCATCGTTGATTGATTGCCTTTCTCCTCATGCTGTGTTCCTTCGACGGCCAGATGGGGGAGCTCCGGGCAACACCGGCCAGTCGGATAACGACAAACGACAAGGCGGAGATGCATCCAACAAGCGTGAACGCCTTCCAGCCACTGGCGTAGAATATGTAAACCTTCCACTCTGCGTTTTCCCCAGTTTCTTACGTAGGCTGGCAACCTGCGTGATCAAGGAAGCCACCTCAAGCCTATAATCCTCGGCAAGTAAACAATTGCTGCATTGGAATTCCGAGTGATCCGGTTTGTCCCGAAACAATGCGTAATAGAAAGCTCCTACAGCGCTGGAACTGTTCATTTAGTACTCCAGACAAAGAGGGCTCCATTGCAAAACTCATCTGGTACCAACTTCGTTAGCTTGATGGCTGGCAGCTTAGCGTCTCTGTCAAGCAGGCTTCAACCTGTCTCTTAAGCGGGATTCCGGGACAAGAAATGGCAGTCCTAGCTGTTAAAAGCTATCTGCATCGTGGAATCCACGCAAAAACAAGTTCTGTATTCGTATTTTGTCATCAATTCAAAGGGTGGCTATTTGAAGAATCTCAAACATAAAATATATTTAACACTCATTTGCAACTGTTGGACTAATGATTACACCCTATATCAGCTAGATCCAGGCAAGAGTGTGCAAGGCGGTATTGAATGTCACTGTCTGTCCATGTGTCACTGTCTGTCACCTCAAACGTTTCTCTCGACCTTTGTGCACCTACGTTGTAAACTTTCATTCATAGGCTAGGATGTAGCAACCTCATGATGGGTATATGGAAAATTTGAGTGTCATGTAGTAGTCTAAACCTATCGCTGTTACATTGAGCTGGGTAAATGGAATATGAATGACAGTCATCCAATATGCTGTAATAGAAATAAGGCCATGCTCACAGAAAATACAATTGTCCTCCCTCATCTTAAACGGCACTGGTTCAGATAATCTGGTAAACCGTGTGGGCAATAGCATACACATCAGTATCATCGGCATACATATGCAGGTTACAGTGTTTTACAGACAAGTCGATATTATTAATGTAAACAGTAAAAAATACAGGACCCATAATCAACCCCTGCGGGAAAACTTTCGTTATATCCAGGAAACCTGATTTAAAACCATCAGTAGATATACAGTGGGGGGAAAAAAGTATTTAGTCAGCCACCAATTGTGCAAGTTCTCCCACTTAAAAAGATGAGAGAGGCCTGTAATTTTCATCATAGGTACACGTCAACTATGACAGACAAATTGAGGAAAAAAAATCCAGAATATCACATTGTAGGATTTTATATGAATTTATTTGCAAATTATGGTGGAAAATAAGTATTTGGTCACCTACAAACAAGCAACATTTCTGGCTCTCACAGACCTGTAACTCTTTCTTGAAGAGGCTCCTCTGTCCTCCACTCGTTACCTGTATTAATGGCACCTGTTTGAACTTGTTATCAGTATAAAAGACACCTGTCCACAACCTCAAACAGTCACACTCCAAACTCCACTATGGCCAAGACCAAAGAGCTGTCAAAGGACACCGGAAACACAATTGTAGACCTGCACCAGGCTGGGAAGACTGAATCTGCAATAGGTAAGCAGCTTGGTTTGAAGAAATCAACTGTGGGAGCAATTATTAGGAAATGGAAGACATACAAGACCACTGATAATCTCTCTCGATCTGGGGCTCCACGCAAGATCTCACCCCGTGGGGTCAAAATGATCACAAGAACGGTGAGCAAAAATCCCAGAACCACACGGAGGGACCTAGTGAATGACCTGCAGAGAGCTGGGACCAAAGTAACAAAGCCTACCATCAGTAACACACTACGCCGCCAGGGACTCAAATCCTGCAGTGCCAGACGTGTCCCCCTACTTAAGCAAGTACATGTCCAGGCCCGTCTGAAGTTTGCTAGAGTGCATTTGGATGATCCAGAAGAGGATTGGGAGAATGTCATATGGTCAGATGAAACCAAAATAGAACTTTTTGGTAAAAACTCAACTCGTCGCGTTTGGAGGACAAAGAATGTTGAGTTGCATCCAAAGAACACCATACCTACTGTGAAGCATGGGGGTGGAAACATCATGCTTTGGGGCTGTTTTTCTGCAAAGGGACCAGGACGACTGATCCGTGTAAAGGAAAGAATGAATGGGGCCATGTATCGTGAGATTTTGAGTGAAATCCTCCTTCCATCAGCAAGGGCATTGAAGATGAAACGTGGCTGGGTCTTTCAGCATGACAATGATCCCAAACACACCGCCCGGGCAACGAAGGAGTGGCTTCGTAAGAAGCATTTCAAGGTCCTGGAGTGACCTAGCCAGTCTCCAGATCTCAACCCCATAGAAAATCTTTGGAGGGAGTTGAAAGTCTGTGTTGCCCCAAAACATCACTACTCTAGAGGAGATCTGCATGGAGGAATGGGCCATAATACCAGCAACAGTGTGTGAAAACCGTGTGAAGACTTACAGAAAACGTTTGACCTGTGTCATTGCCAACAAAGGGTATATAACAAAGTATTGAAAAACTTTTGTTATTGACCAAATACCTATTTTCCACCATAATTTGCAAATAAATTCATAAAAAATCCTACAATGTGATTTTCCTGAATTTTTTTCTGATTTTTTCTGTCATAGTTGATGTGTACCTATGATGAAAATTACAGGCCTCTCTCATCTTTTTAAGTGGGAGAACTTGCACAATTGGTGGCTGACTAAATTCTTTTTTTCCCCACTGTATATGGTTAAGTATGAGAGTATTTTGGTGAAGATAGGAATGTGATTTTAGTCTTCTAATGAGATAATAGTTTTTCATATAAACTATGCACAGTGAATAGCCACGCCCCGAGTGACATCAGAGATCTTGTATAATAATAATAATAATAATAATAATATGCCATTTAGCAGACGCTTTTATCCAAAGCGACTTACAGTCATGCGTGCATAATTTTTTTTTTTGTGTATGGGTGGTCCCGGGGATCGAACCCACTACCTTGGCGTTACAAGCGCCGTGCTCTACCAGCTGAGCTACAGAGGACCACATGATGGAACGCCCCTTTTACCCCGAGTGCATAAAAAGCCTTGAAAAACAAATCAACCTTTAGACCAGCAGACGTGAAGCGTGAGCCTAAAGTTGCAAACGGTTGAATTTCTACCAGACCAGTAAGCCCCACGGCTTAAAATGGTTGACACTCTACAAGATCAAGAAGCGTGAAGCTGAAGCTACATGTTACAAAATGGTTAGACTAGAAAGACCAAAACACGTTAGACCACACTTTTGAAATGGAGAAACTCTCAACCTCTACACGAGGTGAAGATGACAATGCACTAGACCTTATTTCAGTCTGCAGCTGGCATGTATAGTCGTCTAGAGAACATTCACTAAAGACACGAGATCGAGGACAATCCCTCTGAGAACCGCTGGTACATCTGAAGTATCCATTCTAACCAGCACTATGACCAGAAACTCTACCAAGGACATTGGGATCTCTGGTGGGCAAACCAGAGTCCTACATCAACTCGACAATCGAGGATAGCTACACGTAAATACATGTTGCATTTCTATTCCGAATTAGCTTTATTAGGGTGCATAAGTATTATGATTACTGTGAGCATAGTCTCCAAAGTAACCACGATAGTTTGAATCTCTCTCTCCCTTCCATTCTGACCCCTCCACTACCCAACCATTCATGCTAATGTTAGTCCAGTCCACTAGGGACCTGTTTTCATTGTATTACATTAGTAATCAATAACCTATGTGTGTTTGTTTATTATTTAGTTAGTAAATAAATAATTAAGCCAATTTGTGTATTGCTGATTCATCAATAAGGTGAGGGTTCTTGCAGGTTCAAGGATTATGCGACGTTCAGAATGAGACTGATAAGAGGTCATTATTTAATAAGTGACTGTTATCGATATATATCTTCTAAGAGATTAATTCGGGAGATGGCAACTCGTTAAACAACTTCTTCCGTGGTGCCCCAAATTCCTAATGAGTTAATTGTTACATGATTAATTTAATAGAGTGACAATTAAATATAGTTAGGTGATTCGATAAATAACAGTCATACATTAAAGTAAGTCACGTCACGACACTCTGCAGTTGTGCATTTAGTTTGCAAATTTAGTAGCTTGTTAGCTATCTAGCTAAATGGTTAGCTTCTTCCAAAATCAAGCTTAGCTTGGTAACAGCAGAGAATCCCCTCCTGGATCAAAAGCCTTGCTGTCTAATATTTGTTTTGTGCGTGCACCAAACTGTGAGTAGCATTTTTGAGTTACTTGTAAAACTTTGAGCTGGAATGTCTGTCTTGCAAATAGTTTAGGTCAGAGACTGTATAAAATATCCGCAGTGCGCTCCTTAGCATTTAGTTAGCATTTTCTGTGATTTTACATGGACTTGTTAGCATTGCTAACCTTCTGATTAAGCGTCTCAGTGGGGTTTGAAAATAGCGCCCCT
Organism: Coregonus clupeaformis; assembly: GCF_020615455.1. Lineage (NCBI taxonomy): Eukaryota > Metazoa > Chordata > Actinopteri > Salmoniformes > Salmonidae > Coregonus > Coregonus clupeaformis. The sequence goes on along the minus strand of NC_059198.1, from coordinate 45,153,908 downwards.
TGTGATCTGTGACTATATTACTGAATATCTCGGAATGGCACAATGTCGGTATGACAATCTGGATACCGCCCAAGTCCAACCCCTTGTGTGCGTGCCCCACACTGATATTTGTGGAGGAGGTGTGAAAATAGGCTACATGGCTAATTAGAGTAGTGTGGACGATAGGCTGGTTAAACCAGACTGACTGTTGGCCTCGCTCTCTGGGATTTTTTCACTTCAGTTTGGCTAGGCTAGCTCTACTGCCTTCGGGGTTCAGCACTGCATGGCTATGTCCCCATTATCTCTCATTCAGGGACTAAAATGAACACCTGCCAAATGCGGGTAGATTTTGGCATTGGTGGGTCAAATTCCCCAGCCACGTTGGCAGGTGGTCAGGCTCCACAGTTACATTTCACTCGCATTTGTGAATACAAATAGTCAAGTATGATCACATTTAGAGAGAAATTAATTCTGCAGTAGCTATTTTCAAAGTATTTCTACCATTTTGTTTCATAGCTGGTAAATTTAATTGCACAGTCAAGGAACTACAAATCCTATAGCCTATTCCACCTTGCGCTTCAACACTGCACATGAAGAGCTGAGTTGAAAGATTCATTTTTAGAAGCGTTGCACACACATAAGTTGGTCTAATTTACTTGAAACGAAACTCTACTGAAGTGAGACTTTGTCCTTGTCTCTTGGCTATTTACACTGAACAAAAATATAAACGCAACATGCAATGTGTTGGTCCCATGTTTCATGAGCTGAAATAAAAGATCCCAGAAATGTTCAATATGCACAAAAAGCTTATCTCAAATTTGTTAGTGTACAGAAGCCATCGACACCCGAGGAAGAGAAGCGTAGAGCTGGGTTCACTAGTAGACGTGAGATATTTAAGAATTTCATATTTTTTGATAGAAAGCTTACGCCTGTTGTATTGCTGTTTAGATATGATGACACGTAAAGGATGTACAGTTGAAGTCGGAAGTTTACATACACTTAGGTTGGAGTCATTAAAACTCGTTTTTCAACCACTCCACACATTTCTTGTTAACAAACTATAGTTTTAGCAAGTCGGTTAGGACATCTACTTTGTGCATGACACAAGTAATTTTTCCAACAATTGTTTACAGACAGATTATTTCACTTATAATTCACTGTATCACAATTCCAGCAGGTCAGAAGTTTACATACACTAAGTTGAGTGTGCCTTTAAACAGCTAGGAAAATTCCAGGAAATGATGTCATGGCTTTAGAAGCTTCTGATAGGCTAATTGACATCATTTGAGTCAATTGGAGGTGTGGATGTATTTCAAGGCCTGCCTTCAAACTCGGTGCCTCTTTGCTTGACATCATGGGAAAATCAAAAGAAATCAGCTAAGACCTCAGAAAAAAAATGTTGACCTCCACGAGTCTGGTTCATCCTTGGGAGCAATTTCCAAACGCCTGAAGGTACCACGTTCATCTCTACAAACAATAGTACGCAAGTATAAACACCATGGGACCATGCAGCCGTCAAACCGCTCAGGAAGGAGACGCGTACTGTCTCCTAGAGATGAACGTACTTTGGTGTGAGAAGTGCAAATCAATCCCAGAACAACAGCAAAGGACCTTGTGAAGATGCTGGAGGAAACGGGTACAAAAGTATCTATATCCACAGTAAAACGAGTCCTATATCGACATAACCTGAAAGGCCGCTCAGCAAGGAAGAAGCCACTGCTCCAAAACCGCCATAAAAAAGACAGACTACGGTTTGCAACTGCACGTGGGGACAAAGATTGTACTTTTTGGAGAAATGTCCTCTCGTCTGATGGCATCATGAGGAAGGAAAATTATGTGGATATATTGAAGCAACATCTCAAGACATCAGTCAGGAAGTTAAAGCTTTGTCGCAAATGGGTCTTCCAAATGGACAATGACCCCAAGCATACTTCCAAAGTTGTGGCCAAATGGCTTAAGGACATCAGTCAAGGTATTGGAGTGGCCATCACAAAGCCCTGACCTCAATCCTATAGAACATTTGTGGGCAGAACTGAAAAAGCGTGTGCGAGCAAGGAGGCCTACAAACCTGACTCAGTTACACCAGCTCTGTCAGGAGGAATGGGCCAAAATTCACCCAACTTATTGTGGGAAGCTTGTGGAAGGCTACCGGAAACGTTTGACCCAAGTTAAACAATTTAAAGGCAATGCTACCAAATACTAATTGAGTGTATGTACACTTCTGACCCACTGGGAATGTGATGAAATAAATAAAAGCTGAAATAAATAATTCTCTCTACTATTATTCAGACATTTCACATTCTTGATCGTAACTGACCTAAAACAGGACATTTTTACTAGGATTAAATGTCAGGAATTGTGAAATACTGAGTTTAAATGTATTTGGCTAAGGTGTATGTAAACTTCTGACTTCAACTGTATGAAGGTGCATTTCTCATTTGCCAAGATAATCCATCCACCTGACAGGTGTGGCATATCAAGAAGCTGATTAAATAACATGATCATTACACAGGTGCACCTTGTGCTGGGGACAGTAAAGGCCACTCTAAAATGTGCAGTTTTGTCACACAACACAATGCCACAGGTTTTGCGGGAGCGTGCAATTGGCATACTGACTGCCCAACAGAGCTGTTGCCAGAGAATTTGGCCATAAAAAAATAAAAAATACTCCCCTTTTCTCCCAATTTTCGTGATATCCAATTGCGATCCAATTACAATCTTGTCTCATTGCTTCAACTCCCCAATGGGCTCGGAAGAAGCAAAGGTTGAGTCATACGGCCTCTGATACATGACCCACCAAACCGCACTCCTTAACACCCACCAGCTTAACCCGGAAGCAAGCCCCACCAATGTGTCGGAGGAAACACTGTTCAACTGACAACCAAAGTCAACCTGCAGGCAACCGGCCCGCCACAAGGAGTCGCTAGAGCGCGATGAGCCAAGTAAAGCCCCCCCCGGCCAAACCCTCCCCTAACCCGGACGATGCTGGGCTAATTGTGCGCCATCCTATGGGACTCCCGGTTGTGACACAGCCTGGGAACGAACCTGGGTCTGTAGTGTTGCAGTGCCTTAGACCGCTGCGCCACTCGGGAGGCCACTGAGGAGTATTTCTGTCTGTAATAAAGCACTTTTGTGGGGAAAAACTAATTCTGACTGGCTGGGCCTGGCTCCCCAGTGGGTGGTCCTGGCTCCCAAGTGGGTGGGCCTATGCCCTCCAAGGCCCACCCATGGCAGCGCCCTTGCCCAGTCATGTGAAATCCATAAATTAGGGCCTAATGAATTTATTTCAATCGACTGATTTCCTTCTATGAACTCTAACTCAGTAAAATCTTTGAAATTGTTGCATGTTGCGTTTTATATTTTTGTTCAGTATACCTCTTGCCCATGCCCATATCAAGCCAATGCTTTTTTAGATTTGTGGAAAGTAATGAACAAGTGTACACTTCAGGAGAAAGGATATATTATTGGGACACACACCTTGTTTTCTCTGGCTACATCTGGAGTCTTTCTCTCCGTGGCTCTTTTTTAAAATAATTTTTCCTTAAATCCTCTCCTCGCTGAAAGAACTGACCAGGTGAAAGCCATCCTAATGATGAGCTGAGTTATCGCCATATTGTTTATAGCTGTCAAGTCTTTCAGTACAGTTGAAAGGGAGAAAAGGACTGATTTTTAAGCAATTAAGGCAGCCATATAGGCTCAAGAATTTAGGAACCTTTGCAATCACAGATGGTGCGAGCCTCAGAGTTAAAGGGATAGTTCGGGATGTTGGCAATGTAGACATTTTATCTACTTCCCCAGAGTCAGATGAACTAGTGGATACCATTTTTATGTCTGCGTTCAGTTTGAAGGGAGTTGTTAACTAGCGTTAGTTAGCACAATTGTTAACTAGCGTTAGTTAGCACAATTGGTAACTAGCGTTAGCGCAATGACCGGAAGTCTATGGGAACAGTCTTTCCAGTCATTGCGCTAACGCTAGTTAGCATTGGCTCGCGAATGTATCTATAACTTCCTTCATACTGGACGCAGAGACAGACAATTTTAAAACTTGAAACAAGTGTGTTCTGTTGACCAAATAGGATGGTCTTTTTTGAAATTCTAAATTCTCCTTCTCTCCTCCAGCATTGGGGGCGGCCTATGGCACGGCTAAGAGCGGCACGGGCATCGCTGCCATGTCGGTGATGCGGCCGGAGCTCATCATGAAGTCCATCATTCCTGTGGTCATGGCGGGTATCATCGCCATCTACGGGCTGGTGGTGGCGGTGCTCATCGCCAACAACATTTCAGAGAAAGTCACGCTCTACAAGTAAGAGCTCAGACAGTGCAGACGCTAGTTACCCATACTCAAGTCTACCGCTAGGCACTGCATGTCTGAAACGATCTGATTGGTAGTAATATGGTATTGGCTCCACTTGATAGGATTGGTGGATTTTTCACCATATTGTTTTTCAGAAGTATTAGCGATGTACTACTACATCTGTAAACTGATGGTCTGCAATCTCTTTGGGATGCTATGACTGCTATTGTTTTAAATCTCCCCTCTCTCTCTCTCTCCCTCCCCATCTCTTTCTCCTTCTCTCCAACCCATCTCCATCCCTCCTCCTCACTCTTTCTATCCTCTCTCCATCTCGCTCTATCCGTCACCACTCTCTCCTGTAGGAGTTTCCTCCACCTGGGTGCTGGGCTGAGCGTGGGGCTGAGCGGGCTGGCGGCTGGTTTCGCCATCGGCATTGTGGGTGACGCAGGCGTTCGGGGCACCGCCCAGCAGCCCAGGCTTTTCGTGGGCATGATCCTCATCCTGATCTTCGCAGAGGTCCTGGGGCTCTACGGTCTTATCGTGGCTCTCATCCTCTCCACGAAATAGAGAAATAAAGAAAATAACAAAGTCCTTCCATCCGTCCGTGTACGTCTAGTCAACGCTACGTCATCCATTCCATATATAAACAACTAAGAAATAAAGAACAAATTGGAGAGCATGCCTTTACGCCCGGTTCCAAATCAACTCCCTTTAGCCACTTCTTTCCTAGTGACACTACTTGATGGTCCTTTGTAGATCTAATAGGTATGAATAAGTGTTAGCAATATGGTAATAGTAAAGCCACATACCTACCCCCTACCTACCTACATTCCTTAATCATGCCTGTCAGATCTACGAGGGAGGCATCTTGAGGTGTTATGGGCTGTGCCCCAAATGGCACCATATTCTCTACATAGTGCACTACTTTTGACCAGAGCTGTATGGGCCATAGTGCTCTGGTCAAAAGTAGTGCACTCAATAGGGAATAGGGTGCGATTTGGGACACGACATGGGGTTGATTTGGGATTGGGAGGGAAGTGAAAAGCGTCTCCTCTATTCCAGTCGTATCTCTTTTCCTGTACAGTCGTCCTTGAGTCCAGTAGTCAACCCCTTGTAAATGTAGTGACGCGTTCGTCCTTCCTTCCTCCCAATTTCCTCTCATTTGTGTGTGTCTGCTAAATTGCTTTTATTATTATTGTTCCTTTGTTTTTGTTTTTTGTTTTAATGTCTGAAGAACTGACTGTTGGACAAATCATTTTTTATTTTTTTTTCTGGGGACCATTTTCACATTAAAGGACCTAACTAATACGAGGACATGGAAACTATATTTTTGTTTTGTTGTTTTTTTCACTAATTATTTATGACGATTTTGAAATGTTAATAAAACTGTTTTAAATGGAACAAAGTCTTTATCGAGTTCCCAATGAGAGAGAGATGTAATGAATGTGTATAGCTAGGGTTACTATGGAGACTGTCTCTGATGTCCAGATGTGGGCGTTAACTGTGTGTTTATGCGGCTGGCATGTAAAAGTGTGTGGCATGTGAGCGTGCGTGTGTATGCTGTGTAAGTGTGTTTGTTTTAACACTAATACGTCATTCTCAACACTCATTCGTACGGTTGACCTGTAGTACTGGGGTGTTATCATTACTCCAAACGAAAACTAGACAGATTCTATTGGACAGATTCAGGTAGGTTCCCCCCCGTTTGGTCGTAAACTGTTTCCATTGCAAGACGTTATGACAACCCCAGCCGTGGGGTTGCAGTTGCTCACTGTCGGGCCTCGTCTGTCTAATTTCCAATTAAATCTCAACCTCCAAACCACATTTTTTCCCTTGCATTATTTAATGATTTTCTGAAACAATTTTAGAATGGAAGAATAGCTCTTTATCCATTTGCACTGAAATTGTACATTCACTTATTTTCTAGTACTCAACCCAGAAGCAGCACAGGGTCATTTGCGTAGCATTACCTCTGGGGGGTGGTGGTGGGGGGGGTGTTCAACGGCAGTAAGTAGCACATGGATTTGGATATTGATGCCATTGCCACACTGCCAGCACTACAGATGCAGGCTCAGTCGCAGCCAATGTCTCCTGTCAGCCTTATGTAATTCGTTCCAGCAACAAGCAAGTGGTGGTATGTATGAAATTGATCCTATATGTGCTGTAGTTCTCTGCTGCCAATGACTGGAACGAACTGCAAAAATCTCTGAAGCTGGAGACTCTTATCTCCCTCAATAACTTTAAGCATCAGTTGTCAGAGCACCTTACCGATCACTGCACCTGTACACAGCCCATCTGAAATTAGCCCACCCAACTACCTCATCCCCATATTATTTATTTTGCTCATTTGCACCCCAGTATCTCTATTTGCACATCATCTCTTGCACATCTATCATTCCAGTGTTAATACTAATTGTAATTATTTTGCACTATGGCCTATTTATTGCCTTACCTCCATAACTTGCTACATTTGCACACACTGTATATATATTTTCTGTTGTATTTTTGACTTTATGTTTTGTTTTACCCCATATGTAACTCTGTTGTTTGTATCGCACTGCTTTGCTTTATCTTGGCCAGGTCGCAGTTGTAAATGAGAACTTGTTCTCAACTGGCTTACCTTGTTAAATAAAGGTGAAATAAAAGTAGTGTAGGAATGTTAAGCCATGTTCATGTTTCTACAGCAGCACTATACATATACTTTGCGTTCACCATCTTCACCTCTATGCAACTGCACTATAGTTGGAGAGAAAACATTTCCCACTCTGTAACAGATGCACTGCGTTTTGTAGACTTTACCCTTTGCCAGTTTCAAAAAGGTTGTTTCGGAGTGCAAGGGCGAATTGAGTTACTGCACACTTCACAGAGTAGGCGTTCCCTAACGGAAATCTTGGAAATATAAATGCTAGAACGCGCCAATAGGATCTTACTAGCTGGTGCTTGGCTCTGCCCACCTCTTTGCTTGTTCTGCCCACTAGGATTAATTTACTATCATTGGAAACGACAGGCTCTAGTCTATCTTGGGTTAGTTATTTAAAAAAAATCTTAGGTATGAAGTTGGGAAGAAACTGCTTCTCCAATAGAAATCCCGGATCACACTTGTAGGTGACGTCATGGCGACGTTGGCTATCTAAACGCATGCGTAGAAACACGGAATCGGGTTAACGGTCGTTTCGCGCCAAACTGCGCATGTGTAGACCGTCAAATCAAAGGCATTCCTTAGATATAAAGAAATATTTGACGAAAATGAACACGTGTCATTTTCTCACTTTCATGAGGTTGGAATAATAACATGTTGAGCTACTTAAAACATTGGCTCGAATCAAGGTTGTGCCTAGATTTTGAGAAAATTAACAACTAAGGAATCATTTTTCACGTATCTCATTGAGGTTTCAAACCCCGGCCTGGTCTGCTTGGCAAGCGTTCCCGGATGTCTCGCGATGTTCCGCCTCTGGGTTTAGAAACTGTCATACTCTGTGATAGAGAGTGACTTAAGCTAGTTGGGAGACTAACATGTTAGTAAAGAAAGTTCTTCGCTGCACATGTTTGATAAATATATTGGCCTATACACAGTCCTGTGACATTTAACGAAGACGGAGGGCTTATTTTAAAGTGTCGGACAGGAAACGGACGACTGGCAAGCTGGTAACGTTACAGTACAGGTAAATTAGCAATCGCGCTAACGCTATCTAGCCAGCCAACTGTAGCTAGCTAGGTACTTGCAAGCTAGCTAACGTCAACAAAAACAACATGTTGTTGGAGAAAGGTTACAAACTGTAGATATATGTAACTATTTATGATGCATATTACTTCCTACATTTTTGCCATGATGTAAATGTTTAGTCCTTGACCAAGGAGGCACAGCTAGCCCGTTAACGTTAGTTAAATTGAAAAAGTGTTGCAGCACGCTAGGGCTGTTCGCGAGCCAGCTAGGCCCAAAACGTACCCTACGAAATGCACGAGATGATTGATTGCATGATCTAATCAGTAGCCTAGTCTACATATTTGCGTGGCTTTTATGCACAGTAACTAGGTAAGTAAAATGTCGCTAGTTATAATCTGGGCATGACAGTTGACGGTGTGTGAAGTGTACAGTTGCCAGGTGAAACTAAAAGGTTACCACTCAAAACCCGCTCAAAAGGCTTGAAAAACTAGCCACATTTTTATTTATTTTTACAGCAAGAAAGGAGTTGCCATATCTCTAGAAATAAACCCTTTTTCCGTTACGTTATTGAGCCAGTTACGAAGGAATATCATAGTAACATAGTACATTTCGTGTTTCCTCAAAATAATAATTATTGCATGCTATGACATTGCTTAATCATAGTAGTCAAACGAGTTAAATCGACATCCATTGATGGAAAATGATCTGCCGAGTTTAAGAATTATATTTTCTCTTGCCACATTTCCTTTATTATGTCATAAGGCGCAAGGGGTATGGTATATGGGCGATATACCACTGCTAAGGGCTGTTCTTAACATGACACAATACGGCGTGCCTGGATACAGCCGTTAGCCATGGTATATTGGTCATATACCATAAACCCCCGGGGTCTCTTATTGCAATTACCACTGTAATTAGAACAGTAAAAAGTAATGTTTTGTCATACCCATGTTATATGGCCTGATATACCACGGCTTTCAATCAGCATTCAGGGCTCGAACATGGTTTATAAATGTAAATAAATCCCCTTTGTGCATATGCATAACTATAGCTCAATCCGATAGGAGAGTTTAAGTGATGAAAGTTGTACAGAGGATCTCGAAATCTCTGAGCAAGAAACACTTGGATGAACATAAAAAACTGTTAGGCTATTTTCTGGCAATTGTACTGTTATATTCATGAATAGCGAGGCGATTTCGTAATAAGAAGTGCTTGTTTCCCAATAGCCTGCTGGAATAGGCTACTGCTGATGATGGGGTCAAAATTTCAATCACTGAATTAAATATTACTAATATGTATATGAACTGAATATGCGTGTCAACAACAGCCAGTGTTTATTTCTTTTGAATTTGTTTTACCTGTAGCCTAATCTGACAACTTTTTTTATTTATTATGGATCCCCATTAGCTGCTGCCAATGGGGTTCCATCAAAATTAAGGCTGTTTATGCAATTTAAAAACATTACAATACATTCACAGATTTCACAACATACTGTGTGCCCTCAGGCCCCTACTCCACCACTACCACATACAGTTGAAGTCGGATATTTACATACACCTTAGCCAAATACATTTAAACTCAGTTTTTCACAATTCCTGACATTTAATCCTAGTAAATATTCCATGTTTTAGGTCAGTTAGGATCACCACTTTATTTTAAGAATGTGAAATGTCAGAATAATAGTAGAGAGAATTATTTCTTTCAGCTTTTATTTCTTTCATCATATTCCCAGTGGGTCACTCAATTAGTATTTGGAAGCATTGCCTTTAAATTGTTTAACTTTGGTCAAACGGAGTCAGGTTTGTAGGCCGCCTCGCTCGCACACGCTTTTTCAGTTCTGCCCACAAATGTTCTATAGGATTGAGGTCAGGGCTTTGTGATGGTCACTCCAATACCTTGACTTTGTTGTCCTTAAGCCATTTTGCCACAACTTTGGGTCTTCCATTGTCCAATTGGAAGACCCATTTGCGACCAAGCTTTAACTTCCTGACTGATGTCTTGAGATGTTGCTTCAATATATCCACATAATTTTCCTTCCTCATGATGCCATCTATTTTGTGAAGTACACCAGTCCCTGCTGCAGCAAAGCACCCCCACAGCATGACGCTGCCAAACCCTTGCTTCACGGTTGGGATGGTTTTCTTCGGCTTGCAAGTTCCCCCTTTTTCCTCCAAACATAACAATGGTAATTATGGCCAAACAGTTCTATTTCTGTTTCATCAGACCAGAGGACATTTCTCCAAAAAGTATGATCTTTGTCCCCATGTGCAGTTGCAAACCGTAGTCTGGCTTTTTTATGGCGGTTTTTGAGCAGTGGCTTCTTCCTTGCTGAGCGGCCTTTCAGGTTATGTCGATATAGGACTAGTTTTACTGTGGATATAGATACTTTTGTACCTGTTTCCTCCAGCATCTTCACAAGGTCCTTTGCTGTTGTTCTGGGATTGATTTGCACTTCTCCCACCAAAGTACATTCATCTCTAGGAGACAGAACGCGTCTCCTTCCTGAGTGGTATGACGGCTGCGGGGTCCCATGGTGTTTATACTTGCGTACTATTATTTGTAGAGATGAACGTGGTACCTTCAGGCGTTTGGAAATTGCTCCCAAGGATGAACCAGACTTGTGGAGGTCTACATTTTTTTTTCTTTAGATTTTCCCATGTTGTCAAGCAAAGAGGCACTGAGTTTGACGGTAGGCCTTGAAATACATCCACAGGTACACCTCCAATTGACTCAAATGACGTCAGTTAGCTTATCAGAAGCTTCTAAAGCCATGACATCATTTTCTGGAATTTTCCAAGCTGTTTAAAGGCACAGTCAACTTAGTGTATGTAAACTTCTGACACACTGGAATTGTGATACAGTGAATTATAAGTGAAATAATCTGTCTGTAACCAATTGTTGGAAAAATGACTTGTCATGCACAAAGTAGATGTCCTAACCGACTTGCCAAAACTATAGTCTGTTAACAATAAATCTGTGGAGTGGTTGAAAAACTCACTCCAACCTAAGTGTATGTAAACTTCCGACTTCAACTGTATCTACAGTACAAAATCCATGTGTACGTGTGTGTGTATAGTGCATATGTTATCGTGTGTGTGTATGCATGTGTCTGTGCCTATGTTTGTGTTGCTTCACAGACCCCGCTGTTCCATAAGGTGTTTTTTAAATCTGTTTTTCTAATGCGTTCATAATAACACAAGGCTACAACAACAAACTGAAGTCATAGGCTATTTATTACATTGGTTTGCCAGCTCCAGGTTGGCTACACAAGTGGCAAAAATTGATTTGCAATGACATCGTCATTTCAACATATTTGTTGTATCAAATGGTAGCCTACAATGGCATATACATTAATAGGCTACTTGATGGCCAACCGAGGCAAATGTATAATTCTCCACATTTAGCCTAATGTCAGTTTCATTGAGAACTTTACCCCATCAAAATAACCACGTGAGGGAGTTCCATGACTTCCATTTCAAATTTCCATTCGGGTAGCTCCCGAGACCCAAGAACTGAGCATTCATAAAGCACTTCGCTTGATACTTTTTCTTTAAGCAGGCAACATTAGAATGCAGTTTTAACCTAAGAGTGAATTTATGTAATGCGCTCTAGTGCGCCCAAAGTTGTTTTCCAGTGCTTTTGTAACCGGTTCTGTACTGGTACCTTTCTGCTTTGTGTTCTGGTGAGGTGTAGGTGGAAGGGAAGGGAAAGCTCTGGACACAATTCTGCGCGTTGTCTCTTTTAATGACTGCATGGAATGGATACAAATGCAAGGCAAACGATAATGCTACTGTCTGGATGAGTATATTTGCCTCTCCTCATCACGCTTTGAGCAAACCCGCATCAACAACAAACAAAAATATTTTCAAAAGTCTAAAATTTCATTTTATAAACGTTGTACACCAATACACTAATAATTTGCTAATAAGTGCTAAATATTTATTTTTGTGTACTATTATACCCGAGGCATACTAATGCGGCAACAACGCCATTCCTGACATGACCGGACAGGTAACAAAATGAATGACAGCTAACTAGGTACATTAAACATGAAATACAAAAACCTCACATTTCACAATATACCTGCATGGAATGGATACAAATGCTTGGCAAACGTTAATGCTGCCATCTGGACTCTCATACACAAGTATATTTGCCTGAAAACAGAGTGCAGAATGCCCGTGAGAAAATCGTCAGAAAACTCACGCTGTCTGTACCTGAAAGAGACCCTCTCCCACACCCAAAGCTAATGGTAGCTGGGCTAGCCTTGCAAAATTGCAATCAAAGTTGCACTCTAAAATTATCCCCATTCACGCTAATATATATTCCTTCCAACAGTAGTGCAACAACACTAAATCGATGATGAGATATATATATATATATATTTTTTTTTTTGATTTCCCTCCATTTTAACATTTGCTAACCTGTACATTCAGAAGACGAGTATACATAAACACATACCTCTCCTCATCACGCTTTGAGCAAACTGAGGAGTAAAAGCATGGCTCCCGTTGATGAAATCACAATTTAGGAAAGAAATACAATAAAATAGTTCACTCTTGAAAGTAGTGTAATACATCTCAAAATAACCTTTAAAATAATAAATGAAAATAAATGATGGATTTTCGGTGAAATACAAATAAAATTTTACACCTGTTACACTTTGTCTCCATTATTTCTTGATGTGCATCAGTTCTAGCGTATTATGTTTTATGGGAAAAAGTTTGTCAATATGGAGACAATCATTTCCAATCTAAATAGCCTACCTACAACTGGTAAAAAGTTGTCACAAAGTACACGCGTGCTGCTCTCTCGCTCACGTGACTCAGCCAATAACTGTAGTGCTCTCTCAACAAACACACACAACCCCCTCCGGCCTTCCCCACCAATCACTCACTCAGCATCAGCTTGCCTCACTGCCTGACAGTCAGCAGCAGGTCACAGTGAAATACACTGCTCAAAAAAATAAAGGGAACACTTAAACAACACAATGTAACTCCAAGTCAATCACACTTCTGTGAAATCAAACTGTCCACTTAGAAAGCAACACTGATTGACAATACATTTCACATGCTGTTGTACAAATGGAATAGACAACAGGTGGAAATTATAGGCAATTAGCAAGACACCCCCAATAAAGGAGTGGTTCTGCAGGTGGTGACCACAGACCACTTCTCAGTTCCTATGCTTCCTGGCTGATGTTTTGGTCACTTGAATGCTGGCGGTGCTTTCACTCTAGTGGTAGCATGAGACGGAGTCTACAACCCACACAAGTGGCTCAGGTAGTGCAGCTCATCCAGGATGGCACATCAATGCGAGCTGTGGCAAGAAGGTTTGCTGTGTCTGTCAGCGTAGTGTCCAGAGCATGGAGGCGCTACCAGGAGACAGGCCAGTACATCAGGAGACGTGGAGGAGGCCTTAGGAGGGCAACAACCCAGCAGCAGGACTGCTACCTCTGCCTTTGTGCAAGGAGGAGCAGGAGGAGCACTGCCAGAGCCCTGCAAAATGACCTCCAGCAGGCCACAAATGTGCATGTGTCTGCTCAAACGGTCAGAAACAGACTCCATGAGGGTGGTATGAGGGCCCGACGTCCACAGGTGGGGGTTGTGCTTACAGCCCAACACCGTGCAGGACGTTTGGCATTTGCCAGAGAACACCAAGATTGGCAAATTCGCCACTGGCGCCCTGTGCTCTTCACAGATGAAAGCAGGTTCACACTGAGCACATGTGACAGACGTGACAGAGTCTGGAGACGCCGTGGAGAACGTTCTGCTGCCTGCAACATCCTCCAGCATGACCGGTTTGGCGGTGGGTCAGTCATGGTGTGGGGTGGCATTTCTTTGGGGGGCCGCACAGCCCTCCATGTGCTCGCCATTAGGTACCGAGATGAGATCCTCAGACCACTTGTGAGACCATATGCTGGTGCGGTTGGCCCTTGGTTCCTCCTAATGCAAGACAATGCTAGACCTTATGTGGCTGGAGTGTGTCAGCAGTTCCTGCAAGAGGAAGGCATTGATGCTATGGACTGGCCCGCCCGTTCCCCAGACCTGAATCCAATTGAGCACATCTGGGACATCATGTCTCGCTCCATCCACCAACGCCACGTTGCACCACAGACTGTCCAGGAGTTGGCGGATGCTTTAGTCCAGGTCTAGGAGGAGATCCCTCAGGAGACCATCCGCCACCTCATCAGGAGCATGCCCAGGCGTTGTAGGGAGTTCATACAGGCACGTGGAGGCCACACACACTACTGAGCCTCATTTTGACTTGTTTTAAGGACATTACATCAAAGTTAGATCAGCCTGTAGTGTGGTTTTCCACTATAATTTTGAGGGTGACTCCAAATCCAGACCTCCATGGGTTGATAAATTTGATTTCCATTGATAATTTTTGTGTGATTTTGTTGTCAGCACATTCAACTATGTAAAGAACAAAGTATTTAATAAGATGATTTCATTCATTCAGATCTAGGATGTGTTATTTTAGTGTTCCCTTTATTTTTTTGAGCAGTGTATATATTTTTAAAGAGAAATGCCATGGCGGCCGCGGTGCAACTTAGAAATTGCCCAAAAACCCGCGACCAATACATTTTCACCCATGATTGTTTTCAAAGTAGCCAAATTTGACGGGAAAACCGCAAACATGGCAATACTGCAGAGACGGAAGATGAAACAACCTCTCTAGTAATACATGACCGAATAGGGCTATAACATGACAAAGAACAGGTTTATCAGCGTATCATCCCATGGGATCAGTCAAGGCTGCACACAGCAGAAATATCACTGAAATATTCTAGTTCCTACACATCACCTTCTATATTCAAACAAAATGTACCTTTTATAGGCAAGTGGGCAGCATCATGCTCATGTCAGTCCTCTAGAACGAAAATGTAGTCATCCTAGTAGGACTGCAATAATGAGATGGTGTGTGCGCATCCGAGCAAGAGTCGACTCCAATCACAGGAGTCGAAGTCGACTTCAAAAATCCTGGAGTCGTGCACCACCAGTTTTCCAATGGGAGCAAATTAATCATAGTGGGCAGAACAAGCGAGGAGGTAGGCAGAGCCAAGCACGAGCTAGTGAGATCCTGTTGGTGCGTTCTAGCATTTATTTGCATATTTCCGTTTGGGAACGCCTACGCTGTGCAATAACTCAATTCGCCCTTGCACTCCTTCTAAACAATGCAATTTTTTGAAACTTTGGCAAAGGGTAAAGTCTACAAAACACAGTCCACTCTGTTTGTTACAGATGTTATTTTTGGAAACAAAAAACTGTATGGAGATCAAATGTTTAATCGATGAGAAAATTAGCAGAATGACGGCCAAAATCCATCTCGCTCCATCTTCTCACACTGCTGGCCACTGGGCTTCCTCTCATCACCATATTTGGTAGTAAGTGGAAACGCCAACAGATGCTGAACATTTATACATCCGGTGAAATATCCATTGCATTGGTGCCCCTTAAGCAGACCGGAACTGTGACAATTTCTTTCAATGATAAACGGCCTGAGTGGGAGATCTTCATTTATCCATAATTTTTGGTTAGGTTTTTTGGTCAGTTAGCCCAAGGTGTACTCTTAACCCCCAAGTCGATTGACGCACCCGTGCATCAGTCTAACATAATAAAAATGTCCCTATCAAAATCCATATGTTTAAGCTAGTGATATGTTTTTTTTACGTAGGCTCAATACACCGCATCCGCCTATGTCGGACTTCTGCATCTGCTGTGGAATGTGGCAGAGCTACAGCATTGTTTGTCAGACCAGGAGAAATCCAGAAAATCGGTCTTCTCACAAAAACATGCGTCTGTAGTGTTCAAATGGTTTGGCCTACAAACTAATAGATGGGTTGGTTGTTTAGCAACAAAACAAACGCGTGTGAAACTATGGGGCAAAACAGACAGGGTTGGCTTAGATTGTTGACAACATGTAAACTGTATTTCGTCTCCAATGTTTATTGAAAACATAAATACAGTGGGGAAAAAATGTATTTAGTCAGCCACCAATTGTGCAAGTTCTCCCACTTAAAAAGATGAGAGAGGCCTGTAATTTTCATCATAGGTACACGTCAACTATGACAGACAAATTGAGAAAAAAAAATCCAGAAAATCACATTGTAGGATTTTTAATGAATTTATTTGCAAATGATGGTGGAAAATAAGTATTTGGTCACCTACAAACAAGCAAGATTTCTGCTTTCACAGACCTGTAACTTCTTCTTTAAGAGGCTCCTCTGTCCTCCACTCGTTACCTGTATTAATGGCACCTGTTTGAACTTGTTATCAGTATAAAAGACACCTGTCCACAACCTCAAACAGTCACACTCCAAACTCCACTATGGCCAAGACCAAAGAGCTGTCAAAGAACACCAGAAACAAAATTGTAGACCTGCACCAGGCTGGGAAGACTGAATCTGCAATAGGTAAGCAGCTTGGTTTGAAGAAATCAACTGTGGGAGCAATTATTAGGAAATGGAAGACATACAAGACCACTGATAATCTCCCTCGATCTGGGGCTCCACGCAAGTTCTCACCCCGTGGGGTCAAAATGATCACAAGAATGGTGAGCAAAAATCCCAGAACCACACGGGGGGACCTAGTGAATGACCTGCAGAGAGCTGGGACCAAAGTAACAAAGCCTACCATCAGTAACACACTACGCCGCCAGGGACTCAAATCCTGCAGTGCAAGACGTGTCCCCCTGCTTAAGCCAGTACATGTCCAGGCCCGTCTGAAGTTTGCTAGAGTGCATTTGGATGATCCAGAAGAGGATTGGGAGAATGTCATATGGTCAGATGAAACCAAAATAGAACTTTTAGGTAAAAATTCAACTCGTCGTGATTGGAGGACAAAGAATGCTGAGTTGCACCATACCTACTGTGAAGCATGGGGGTGGAAACATCATGCTTTGGGGCTGTTTTTCTGCAAAGGGACCAGGACGACAGATCCGTGTAAAGGAAAGAATGAATGGGGCCATGTATCGTGAGATTTGGAGTGAAAACCTCCTTCCATCAGCAAGGGCATTGAAGATGAAACGTGGCTGGGACTTTCAGCATGACAATGATCCCAAACACACCGCCCGGTCAACGAAGGAGTGGCTTCGTAAGAAGCATTTCAAGGTCCTGGAGTGGCCTAGCCAGTCTCCAGATCTTAACCCCATAGAAAATCTTTGGAGGGAGTTGAAAGTCCTTGTTGCCCAGCGACAGCCCCAAAACATCACTGCTCTAGAGGAGATCTGCATGGAGGAATGGGCCAAAATACCAGCAACAGTGTGTGAAAACCTTGTGAAGACTTACAGAAAACGTTTGACCTGTGTCATTGCCAACAAAGGGTACATAACAAAGTATTGAGAAACTTTTGTTATTGACCAAATACTTATTTTCCACCATAATTTGCAAATAAATTCATTAAAAATCATTCAATGTGATTTTCTGGAATTTTATTTCTCATTTTGTCTGTCATCGTTGACGTGTACCTATGATGAAAATGACAGGCCTCTCCCATCTTTTTAAGTGGGAGAACTTGCACAATTGGTGGCTGACTAAATACTTTTTTTCCCCACTGTACATTTGCACAGTGAGCACCTGTTGTCTCTCAAATACATGGTTACGGTTGTTGGTTAGCTAGCTAGTGAATTTTTGCAGTCTACAAATCCACGCAGGAAAAAATCGGCCCGCGGCTAAATCTAGTTGATGATCCCTGGCATAGACTTTTAGAGGTTAAGGAGCCTACCGTTACTCCATAAGGTCCAAGGACCTTATATGATACAGTATCTTCAGAGGTAGACTGGCTCTGGCAGCCAAAACACCCAAATACTCCATCTAAACGTGAATTTATTCTAAATTGCGATATGGTTCTAGAAACATAAAGCCCTTTACTTTCATATCACATCAATATAATTTCACAAATGCAAAATATACAGTGTTTTAACCGGCTTTATCACTGTTGTAGCCGACAGTGTTTTTCAGTGACAACACGTTTCTGGCGGCCTTCTTCCTTTACACACAGGTGTTAGGAGCATGCTAGATAGCTAATTAGCACAGGTGGTCCCTGTGTCTTCCGTCTGTCTTCCGTAAACACACGCTGTAACATGGAGATGGCGGTGTGGGAACACTTACACTATAAAGGCGTGTGTATCAATGTATTTTTGTTTTTTGAAAATTATTTCTCACTGATATGAAATATAAGGTCCTTATGCTTCCAAAACCGTACCGCAAGCGATGCATGTTAATGTTCAGACCGAGCGTCGGGGCCCTTAACAAAACTCCCCAAGGTAGAAGACGCCTTCGTCCAATGACTCTTATGTGTAATGTAATGGAACTGAGAGGAAAGGGAGAATGGACCAAGGGGCCAGGGTTCCGGTCTAGAAGTACGGTTTCCACTGCTCCTGCCAAAGGTGCTTCAACAAAGTACTGAGTAAAGGGTCTGAATACTTATGTAAATGTTATATTTCAGTTATTTTATTTATTGCTTTGTCATTATGGGGTAAAGATTGATGAGGGGAAAACACTTTAATCAATTTTAGGATAAGGCTGTAATGTTATAAAATGTGGAAAAAGTCAAGGGGTCTGAATACTTTCCGAATGCACTGTATATCATATCTTTGCCTACATTGTAAAAATGTCAACTTCTGGTCAAAAGTAATGCGCTGAATAGGGTGCCATTTTGGAAGCAACCTTTGTCCATCCAACCCTGACTCCTCCATCCCCCAGGTGTCCTGCTGCAATGTCGAGGCGTAGCAGGAACAGCCGGGCGTGGCGTTACGTGTGGAGTGGAATACGGCGAGACGCTGATTCCCGGTCGCTGGTACTGGCCTCAGAGAGCGAGGAGTGGGGCTACGAACGCTTACAGGTTCTCTCTTCTCTTCTCACCCTCTCTCCCCTCTCCCTCTCTATTGTTGAGAACTTTTCTATAATTTAATGTTTTTTGTTTGTCTATCTTTTCTATGTTTACAACAAGCAAGGGGAAGATATCAGAACAGGGACATTGGGGAATAATAACATATTGCCATCATCAAAACTGAGGCAGCAGACTTTGTGGAAATTAGTATTTGTGTCATTCTCAAAACCTTTGACCACGACTGTAGATTGAGTTTCCTGTAAACGGTATATGTTATTCCTTTTCTTTTAGCCACGTAAAGACTGACCTTTTTTATAATCTGCTAAACCGTTACAATTATAACTGGCTATACTTATTTCACCCCTTACCATAACTAGATATTATTCTCAGTCTAAATTGACCTTAATTATTGCTTGTAAAGTTACTGCCATTAGAGATGGTCAAAATTTAAGATTTCAAATGTCATATTTAGAATACAAGAAACAGGTTCTAGCAATATTTGTTTTATTCCCTTGCCTGTTTGCCAATGTTACAGATGTTAGAAAATTGAGTCAAGATATTATGCATGAAGTAAATCTGAGTAGGTTGATATGTATGATATCGGATGTGATTTAGTGAGTGTGTATGATGTCTGGATAAGAGTAAGACTATAATGTGTGATGTCCAAATAAATAATAACCCAAACAATTTGCATGGTTGAGTGTCTGTGTGTAACATGAAGTGAGTATAGCCTTACTATTCAGGATGATAATTGTAATCCATATCGTATCACCATCATAGTTGCATCATAATTACCTTTAACATCATTTTCATAGAAAAACACATCCCAGCAGTTCCATAGCAATTTACGTTTCACATGATCATGAAAGAGACCTTGCATTACTTTAGAGACATTTACATTTACATTTTAGTAATTTAGCAGACGCTCTTATCCAGAGCGACTTAGTTAGTGAGTGCATACATTTAATTTTTTCATATTGGCCCCCCGTGGGAATCGAACCCACAACCCTGGCGTTGCAAGCGCCATGCTCTACCAACGTGCCATCATTGCTTTGCACAAAAAGGGCTTCACAGGCAAGGATATTGCTGCTAGTAAGATTGCACCTAAAATCAACCATTTATCGGATCATCAAGAACTTCAAGGAGAGAGGTTCCATTGTTGTGAAGAAGGCGTCAGGGCGCCCAAGAAAGTCCAGCAAGCGCCAGGACCGTCTCCTAAAGTTGATTCAGCTGCGGGATCGGGGCACCACCAGTGCAGAGCTTGCTCAGGAACGGCAGCAGGCAGGTGTGAGTGCATCTGTACGCACAGTGAGGCGAAGACTTTTGGAGGATGGCCTGGTGTAAGGAAGGGCAGCAAAGAAGCCACTTCTCTTTAGGAAAAACATCAGGGACAGACTGATATTCTGCAAAAAGGTACAGGGATTGGACTGCTGAGGACTGGGGTAATGTCATTTTCTCTGATGAATCCCCTTTCCGATTGTTTGGGGCATCCGGAAAACACCTTGTCCGGAGAAGACAAGGTGAGCGCTACCATCAGTCCTGTGTCATGCCAGCAGTAAAGCATCCTGAGACCATTCATGTGTGGGGTTGCTTCTCAGCCAAGGGAGTGGGCTCACTCACAATTTTGCCTAAGAACACAGCCATGAATAAAGAATGGTACCAACACATCCTCCGAGAGCAACTTCTCCCAACCATCCAAGAACAGTTTGGTGACGACCAATGCCTTTTCCAGCATGATGGAGCACCTTGCCATAAGGCAAAAGTGATAACTTAGTGGATCGGGGAACAAAACATCAACATTTTGGGTCCATGGCCAGGAAACCCCCCAGACCTTAATCCCATGTGGTCGATCCTCAAGAGGCGGGTGGACAAACAAAAACCCACAAATTCTGACAAACTCCAAGCATTGATTATGCAAGAATGGGCTGCCATCAGTCAGGATGTGGCACAGAAGTGATTGCGGATTGCAGAGGTCTTGAAAAAGAAGGGTCAACACTGCAAATATTGACTCTTTGCATAATGTAATTGTCAATAAAAGCCTTTGACACTTATGGAATGCTTGTAATTATACTTCAGTATACCATAGTAACATCTGACAAAAATATCTCATAACACTGAAGCAGCGAACTTTGAAGACCAATACTTGTGTCATTCTCAAAACTTTTGACCACGACTGTACATCCTTAGATGAAGTTGCGTGGAAAAAGGAATGGGGTGGTGAAGTAATTTTCTGTCATGGACAAAGGAGCTCAAAAGGTGTGATGATATGAATTAACAAAAATGTCGATCTGAATGTGCAAATAGGAATGATTCGCAAGGAAGGTGGATCTTTTTTTAATATGAAAGTGGATGAAAAACTGATTTGGCTCATTAATCTATATGGTCCAAATCAGGATGATCCATACTTCTTCGAAAATATTTATACCAATTTATTGAACTTACAGGCAACAAATGATCAAATCATTATGGTGGGAGACTATACCACAGTGTTAAGTACCTCAATGGACCGTAAATGGAATCACTCTATAAACTATCATCAACGTGCCCTTAAGGAAATCACAAATATTATGGACATATTAGGAATAGTGGCTATTTGGAGACTAAAAAACCCCGACCTAGTGAGATATACAGTTGAAGTCGGAAGTTAACATACACTTAGGTTGGAGTCATTAAAACTCGTTTTTCAGCCACTCCACAAATTTCTTGTTAACAAACTATAGTTTGGCAAGTCGGTTAGGACATCTGCTTTGTGCATGACACAAGTAATTTTTCCAACAATTGTTTACAGACAGATTATTTCACTTATAATTAATGTATCACAATTCCAGTGGGTCAGAAGTTTACATACACTAAGTTGACTGTGCCTTTTAAACAGCTTGGAAAATTCCAGAAAATGATGTCATGGCTTTAGAAGCTTCTGATAGGCTAATTGACATCATTTGAGTCAATTGGAGGTGTACCTGTGGATGTATTTCAAGGCCTGCCTTCAAACTCAGTGCCTCTTTGCTTGACATCATGGGAAAATGTGGTCCTCTGTAGCTCAATTGGTAGAGCATGGCGCTTGTAACGCCAGGGTAGTGGGTTCGATCCCCGGGACCACCCATACGTAAAAATGTATGCACACATGACTGTAAGTCGCTTTGGATAAAAGCGTCTGCTAAATGGCTTATTATTAATAATAATAATAATAATAATAATAATAAAATCAAAAGAAATCAGCCAAGCCTGGTGCAGAAAAAAATTGTATACCTCCACAAGTCTGGTTCATCCTTGGGAGCAATTTCCAAACGCCTGAAGGTACCACGTTCATCTGTACAAACAATAGTACACAAGTATAAACACCATGGGACCACACAGCCGTCAAACCGCTCAGGAAGGAGACGCGTTCTGTCTCCTAGAGATGAACGTACTTTGGTGTGAGAAGTGCAAATCAATCCCAGAACAACAGCAAAGGACCTTGTGAAGATGCTGGAGGAAACAGGTACAAAAGTATCTATATCCACAGTAAAACAAGTCCTATATCGACATAACCTGAAAGGCCGCTCAGCAAGGAAGAAGCCCTGCTCCAAAACCACCATAAAAAAGCCAGACTACAGTTTGCAACTGCACATGGGGACAAAGATTGTACTTTTTGGAGAAATGTCCTCTGGTCTGATGAAACAAAAATAGAACTGTTTGGCCATAATGACCATTGTTATGTTTGGAGGAAAAAGGGGGACGCTTGCAAGCCGAAGAACACCATCCCAACGTGAAGCACGGGGGTGGCAGCATCATGCTGTGGGGGTGCTTTGCTGCAGGAGGGACTGGTGCACTTCACAAAATAGATGGCATCATGAGGAAGGAAAATTATGTGGATATATTGAAGCAACATCTCAAGACATCAGTCAGGAAGTTAAAGCTTGGTTGCAAATGGGTCTTCCAAATGGACAATGACCCCAAGCATACTTCCAAAGTTGTGGCAAAATGGCTTAAGGACAACAAAGTCAAGGGATTGGAGTGGCTATCACAAAGCCCTGACCTCAATCCTATAGAACGTTTGTGGGCAGAACTGAAAAAGCGTGTGCAAGCAAGGAGGCCTACAAACCTGACTCAGTTACACCAGCTCTGTCAGGAGAAATGGGCCAAAATTCACCCAACTTATTGTTGGAAGCTTGTGGAAGGCTACCCAAAACGTTTGACCCAAGTTAAACAATTTAAAGGCAATGCTACCAAATACTAATTGAGTGTATGTAAACTTCTGACCCACTGGGAATGTGATGAAATAAATAAAAGCTGAAAGAAATCATTCTCAAAACTATTATTCTGACATTTCACATTCTTAAAATAAAGTGGTGATCCTAACTGACCTAAGACAGGGTATTTTTACTAGGATTAAACGTCAGGAATTGTGAAAAGCTGAGTTTAAATGTATTTGGCTAAAGTGTATGTAAACTTCCGACTTCAACTGTACATGGAGGAGACTTAATCAAGCTAGTCGTCTTGACTACTTTGTATCTTTCTCTCATGCATCAGATGTTTAAAAAAGTTTTAATAGGAGACAGAATGCGATCGGATCATCATCTAATTGGCCTTCACATAACTCTTAGAATGTCCATGTGGACTGGGATTTTAAACTAAGACAAAATAATTGATAACTGAATTTTTCCAGTACAATATAGGTTCAGCAAATCCCCTTATTGTTTGGGATACCTTTTAAATGTACCTTCAGAGGTCATTCAATTCAATATTCATCAATAAGAAAAAAGCAGTTTCTGGCTAAAGAGACAAGACTAACAAGGGAAATACATGAACTAATTGTACGGGTAGATAGCAATAAAAATGATACTACAGCGATACTAAATAAGTTGGAGGAAAAAGTAAAGAACTGAAGGAACTTATTCAAGAACAATCTAATGTAATCTATTACTAAAACTGGATGGAATATGGAGAAAAATGCACCAAATTCTTCCTGAATCTCCAACACAGGAACGCTAATAAAAAGAATTTACAGAAACTCGTTACTGAAGACGGAGTCATCTATGATTCTCAGAATTATATTTTAAAAGAGGAAGCTAAATATTTTAAGCAGATGTTCTCTTTTCCTGTTTCATCCTCACCCACTGAATGACGATTACTGTAAGGAATTCTTTCCACAAAAAAAAGGAAAATTAACAAATGTACAGAAAGATAAGTGCGAAGGCCAAATTACAGAGGAATAACTTTTTGAGGCTATTCAATCCTTTCAGTGTGGAAAAGCCCCAGGCCTTTTTTGATATACTCACAGCTCCATTGTTAGCTTGTTTTAACTACTCCTATAGGAGTGGTAGTCTGTCAGGTACTCAGCAGGAAGGTCTGATTTCACTATTATTAAAACAAGACCCAGATGGCAAATATAAAGATCCAGTCTAACTTAAAAACTGGAGGCCTCTTACACTTCAATGTTGTGATGCAAAAAAACTAGCGAAATGCATAGCACTCAGAATTAATAAGGTTTTACCAGGTATTTTTCATCCTGATCAGACAGTATTGAGAGAAAAAAAATCCAGAAAATCACATTGTAGGATTTTTCATGAATTTTTTTGCAAATTATGGTGGAAAATAAGTATTTGGTCACCTACAAACAAGCAAGATTTCTGGCTCTCACAGACCTGTAACTTCTTCTTTAAGAGGCTCCTCTGTCCTCCACTCGTTACCTGTATTAATGGCACCTGTTTGAACTTGTTATCAGTATAAAAGACACCTGTCCACAACCTCAAACAGTCACACTCCAAACTCCACTATGGCAAAGATCTGTCAAAGGACACCAGAAACAAAATTGTAGACCTGCACCAGGCTGGGAAGACTGAATCTGCAATAGGTAAGCAGCTTGGTTTGAAGAAATCAACTGTGGGAGCAATTATTAGGAAATGGAAGACATACAAGACCACTGATAATCTCCCTCGATCTGGGGCTCCACGCAAGATCTCACCCCGTGGGGTCAAAATGATCACAAGAACGGTGAGCAAAAATCCCAGAACCACACGGGGGGACCTAGTGAATGACCTGCAGAGAGCTGGGACCAAAGTAACAAAGCCTACCATCAGTAACACACTACGCCGCCAGGGACTCAAATCCTGCAGTGCCAGACGTGTCCCCCTGCTTAAGCCAGTACATGTCCAGGCCCGTCTGAAGTTTGCTAGAGTGCATTTGGATGATCCAGAAGAGGATTGGGAGAATGTCATATGGTCAGATGAAACCAAAATAGAACTTTTTGGTAAAAACTCAACTTGTCATGTTTAGAGGACAAAGAATGCTGAGTTGCATCCAAAGAACACCATACCTACTGTGAAGCATGGGGGTGGAAACATCATGCTTTGGGGCTGTTTTTCTGCAAAGGGACCAGGACGACTGATCCGTGTAAAGGAAAGAATGAATGGGGCCATGTATCGTGAGGTTTTGAGTGAAAACCTCCTTCCATCAGCAAGGGCATTGAAGATGAAACGTGGCTGGGTCTTTCAGCATGACAATGATCCCAAACACACCGCCCGGGCAACGAAGGAGTGGCTTCGTAAGAAGCATTTCAAGGTCCTGGAGTGGCCTAGCCAGTCTCCAGATCTCAACCCCCATAGAAAATCTTTGGAGGGGAGTTGAAAGTCTGTGTTGCCCAGCGACAGCCCCAAAACATCACTGCTCTAGAGGAGATCTGCATGGAGGAATGGGCCAAAATACCAGCAACAGTGTGTGAAAACCTTGTGAAGACTTACAGAAAACGTTTGACCTGTGTCATTGCCAACAAAGGGTATATAACAAAGTATTGAGACATTTTTGTTATTGACCAAATACTTATTTTCCACCATAATTTGCAAATAAATTCATTACAAATCCTACAATGTGATTTTCTGGTTTTTTTTTTCTAATTTTGTCTGTCATAGTTGACGTGTACCTATGATGAATATTACAGGCCTCTCATCTTTTTAAGTGGGAGAACTTGCACAATTGGTGGCTGACTAAATACTTTTTTTCCCCACTGTATAGTGGATTTTGAAAAGACCTTTGATTCTCTTGTAAAATTAATGTATAGCAACCCCAGGTGTAAAATAGTAAATAGCGGCTACTTCTGAGATTTTTGAATTGTCAAGAGGAGTTAAACAAGGGTGTCCGCTTTATCCATATCTATTTGTTACGGCCATTGAAATGCTAGCTATTAAAATCAGATCAAATAACATTAGAGGATTAGAAATCCAAGGCTTAAAAACAAAGGTGTCCATGTATGCCGATGACTCAAGTTTAAATTAAGTCCGCATGCTAGATCCCTGCAATATCTCATTGAAGATCTAGATAACGTTTCTGGACTCTCTGGACTAAAACCTAATTATGATAAGTGTACAATATTACGTATTGGATCTTTAAAAAATAAAACTTTTACATTACCCTGCAGTTTACCTATAAAATGGGCTGACGGTGAAGTAGACATACTTGGTATTCATATCACAAAATATATAAATGAGCTCTCCACAATTAATTTCAATAGAACACTTGTAAAAATTGACAAGATCCTGCAACCTGGAGAGGTAAATACCTGTCTATTTATGGAAAATTGCCCTGATTTAACTCCTTAGTCATATCTCAGTTTACTCACTTACTTATGGCGAAGCCTACTCCTGATGATTCGTTTTTCAAATCATATGAGCAAAAAAATATTTAGCTTTATCTGGGATGCTAAACCAGACAAGATAAAGCGTGCCTATCTACAGTGCCTTGCAAAAGTATTCATCCCCCTTGGCGTTTTTCCTATTTTGTTGCATTACAACCTGTAATTTAAATGGATTTTTATTTGGATTTCATGTAATGGACATACACCAAATAGTCCAAATTGGTGAGGTGAAATGAAAAAAATAACTTGTTTAAAAAATTTCTAAAAAATAAATCACGGAAAGTGGTGCGTGCATATGTATTCACCCCCTTTGCTACGAAGACCCTAAATAAGATCTGGTGCAACCAATTACCTTCAGAAGTCACATAATTAGTTAGATTGCACACAGGTGGACTTTATTTAAGTGTCACATGATCTGTCACATGATCTCAGTGTAAGTATATACACCTGTTCTGAAAGGCCTGCAACACCACTAAGCAAAGGGCACCACCAAGGAGCTCTCCAAACAGGTCAGGGACAAAGTTGTGGAGAAGTACAGATCAGGGTTGGGTTATAAAAAAATTCTGAAACTTTGAACATCCCACGGAGCACCATTTAAATCCATTAATAAAAAATGGAAAGAATATGGCACCACAACAAACCTGCCAAGAGAGGGCCGCCCACCAAAACTCACTGACCAGGCAAGGAGGGCATTAATCAGAGAGGCAACAAAGAGACCAAAGATAACCTTGAAGGAGCTGCAAAGATCCACAGCGGAGATTGGAGTATCTGTCCATAGGACCACTTTAAGCCGTACACTCCAGAGCTGGGCTTTACGGAAGAGTGGCCAGAAAAAAGCCATTGCTTTAAGAAAAAAATAAGCAAACATGTTTGGTGTTCGCCAAAAGGCATGTGGGAGACTTCCCAAACATATTGAAGAAGGTACTCTGGTCAGATGAGACTAAAATTGAGCTTTTTGGCCATCAAGGAAAACGCCTCTCATCACCCTGAGAACACCATCCATGGTGGCAGCATCATGCTGTGGGGATGTTTTTCATCAGCAGGGACTGGGAAACTGGTCAGAATTGAAGGAATGATGGATGGCGGGTGAATAGTTATGCACCCTCAAGTTCTGTTTTTTTGTCTTATTTCTTGTTTGTGTCACACACAAAAATATTTTGCATCTTCAAAGTGGTAGGCATGTTGTGTAAATCAAATGATACAAACCCCCCAAAAATCAATTTTAATTCCAGGTTGTAATGCAACAAAATAGGAAAAATGCCAAGGAGCTGTGAATACTTTCGCAAGCCACTGTATATAATGAATATGAATTGGGTGGGTTGAGATTATTAAACATAAAAGCCCTAAACCTCTCTCTAAAAGCATCACTTATTCAAAAGTTTTACTTGAACCCTAAATGGTTCTCAAGTAGATTACTAAGAAAAGCTCATCCATTGTTTAAAAATTGCCTTTTTGCCTTTGTGCAGATTGCCATGTCTCATTTTCGATTAATTTAACTTTATTTTTATTTTTATCGGTTGCACCAGTTCTCATTTAGGTGCTTCATAGCAAAGGGGGTGAATACATATGCACGCACCACTTTCCTGTCATTTATTTTTTAGAATTTTTTGAAACGCTATTTATTTCATTTCACTTCAACAATTTGGACTATTTTGTGTATGTTCATTACATGAAATCCAAATAAAAACCCATTTAAATTACAGGTTGTAATGCAACAAAATAGGAAAAATGCCAAGGGGAATACTTTTGCAAGGCACTGTATCTCTCTTTTTCAAACAAGCATTGCAGAGCTGGCTACAATTTCAATTTCATCCCCCTGAAAAGATGGAACAAATATTACAAAAAATATTATGGCTAAACTCAAATGTGCTGGTTGATAAAATACCTGTATTTATTGGAAAGGTATGTTTGAAAAGGTATTTTGTTTTTAAATGATATTGAATGGTAGTTATGTCTTTCGTGGAGTTATCATAATTGTATGGGAAGGTCTGCACAATCCAAGATTACAACCAATTGATTACAGCATTACCCCAAAAATGGAGGAGGTAGGTGGCAGTGGGAGGAGGTAGGGAACTGGTCTGTCTGCCCAATATAAAGGATCAAAACTGGCGGAGGAAGAAAAATAGCATGAATAGGAAAGTATACCGATTTTCATTTGTGGACCAGGATGTTGACAGCTGTGCCATACAGATTGCAAAATAGTTGGGAAGAGATTTTTTATATAAAACGACGCAAGGTTCAAGACTTCGTGCTTTTCAGCTAAAATTATTATATACAATCATCGAAGCTCTGCAGATTTTGTTGTGAGGATACAAAATGAATAGACTATTTATTTTGGTATTGCCCTCAGGTAGCCTGTTTCTGGTCTCTGGTTCAGGAATGGCTGAAAATGCATAACATTGATCTACATTGGTCTCGGATGGTTGAGGGGCAGCTCATGGGGAACTGTGGGGGGGTTCTTGGAGGGCTGGTGGCCTGGCGGTTGGGAGCTTGGGCCGGTGGCTGATGGATCGCTGGTTCGGGTCCCCATTTTTGACCTTGTGGGAGATCTGTCGACGTGCCCTTGAGCAGGGCGTTGACCCTGGTTGCTTCTGTGTGTCACTCTGGAATTGGAGTCTGTTAGATGACTAATGTGATGTACTTGTTGAGCGGCTTCACTGCAAGTATATTGTATATTTTAAATATTCAATGAATATATATTTTTTTAAATAGGGTCCGTTTATGACGGACGTAGACCAGGTGTGTCAAACTCATTCCATGGAGGGCAGATTGTCTTCTGGTTTTTGTTATTTCCTTTCAATTTGTGTCCAATTAAGACCTAGACAGCCAGGTGAGGGGAGTTCCTAACTAATCAGTGACCTTAGGCTAGTTGATCAATCAAGTACAAGGGAGGAGTGCAAATCCGCAGACAATTGGCCTTCCATGGAATGAGTTTTGACACCTGTGATGTAGAGGGTTCCATTGTGCCAGAAAAGCGGAGTCAAGCACAGCTGACATATTTGAGCACTGTTATGTACTGTTTGTAAATTGTGTTTGTGGCCTCTACAGTACAGTGACTCAGACTCTGAACCAGACTACAGGCCCGTGGTGCCGCCGGTCCCCAGTGCCGTGCCCGTTACCGGAGAGTCGTACTGCACCTGCGACTCCCAGGCCGAGCCCAGCTACAACCCACGTCTCCGGGGCTTCCACCGCATCAAAGACTGCCACTGTGGAGAGGAAGACCAGGGTGAGGACGGGAGGGGCAGGGTGGGGAAACCAGGGTTGTGTTCAGAAGGGCACACTGTAGCAAAACGATTTGAAGTGGAAAATGAGTTTTTTTTATTGGTCAAGTCCCTCCAGGTATTTCACACTTTCTGCGGGTTTTCTTCCCAGGCTGTATCAGGGAGTTCCCAAAGTGAAACTCACCATTATTTGCTTATTCAAATATCTAAGTGTCTGAAATGTTGGAAGTCAACTGTCATTGGATCCACTGACCTCTTGACATTGCAGACTTCGACTGGGTGTGGGACGACAGTAACCGCTCCACGGCCACTTTGATGACCTGCGACAACCGCAAAGTCAACTTCCACACGGAGTACAGCTGCGGCACAGCAGCCATCAGAGGCTCCAAGGAGCTGGCAGATGGACAACACTTCTGGGAGATCAAGATGACATCACCAGTGTACGGGACAGATATGGTGAGGCGCCGCCCATCATTACTCAGGAGACAGGATTGTGAGGATCAGTGGAGGCTGGTGTCACTTTAAATCGGCGGACGGGCACATTGTAATGGAATGAATGGAACAGTTTTCATTAATTCCATTCCAGCCAATTACTATGAGCCTGTCCTCTAATTTCTCTCTTCACCAGCCTCCACTGATGTGGGTTGGGGCTGAGGCTTGTAAAACCTTAGGAAGTTTAGTGGTTTCTCTTTCCTAAAGCTTATTTTGTGAACCTTTTGCATGTTGTGTGATGGTGAGCATGTTGATGACGGTTCTATTTTGATGTTATGTGATTTAAGGTGAACATGTTGAATGAAGACTCTTCTATGTTGATGTTGTGTAGATGGTAGGCATCGGAACCTGTGACGTGAACCTAGATAAGTACCGACATACCTTCTGCAGCCTGTTGGGGAAAGATGACGACAGCTGGGGTCTCTCCTACACTGGTAAAACCATATAATCCATCAGATAATCCTTATCACAAACAGACCTGGGTTCATATAGTATTTGTTTTCTTTCACATATGTTCAGCGTTTGATTGAGCCTGCCTGGAGTGGTTCCTGCTCTGCTCGACAGGGTTTTCATATTTGGAGCTAACCCATTTGTATCAGGCAAGCTCAATCAAGCACAGCTCGAAGTATTTAAAATAAAAATACAATTTGAACCCAGGCCCCTGATCACGAAACATACACAGTGAAATCATCAGCAGGAGTGTTCATCACCCAGTGTTGCCTGTTTTGTTTTGTTTTCTTTAAAAAGAAAAGCTGCACACTATCGAGTAGCTCCGATGCAGGGTAGTCAAACACTGCGGGTCGTTTGTGTGTGTGTGTATAAGTGTGTGTGTGTGTGTATATATATATATATATATATATATATATATATATATATATATATATATATATATATATATATATATATATATATACACACACACTACCGTTCAAAAGTTTGGGGTCACTTAGAAATGTCCTTGTTTTCCATGAAAACATACTTGACATGAGTTTGAATAGGAAATATAGCAAAATGCATAGCAAATGTAGTCATTGACAAGGTTAGAAATAATGATTTTTAATATAAATAATAATAAATGTGTCCTTCAAACTTTGCTTTCGTCAAAGAATCCTCCTTTTGCAGCAATTACAGCCTTGCAGACCTTTGGCATTCTAATTGTCAATTTGTTGAGGTAATCTGAAGAGATTTCACCCCATGCTTCCTGAAGCACCTCCCACAAGTTGGATTGGCTTGATGGGCACTTCTTACGTACAATACGGTCAAGCTGCTCCCACAACAGTGACTGTGCTGGCCACTTCATTATAGACAGAATACCAGCTGACTGCTTCTTCCCTAAATAGTTATTGCATAGTTTGGAGCTGTCCTTTGTGTCATTGTCCTGTTGTAGGAGGAAATTGGCTCCAATCAAGCACTGTCCACAGGGTATGGCATGGTGTTGCAAAAGGGAGTGATAGCCTTCCTTCTTCAAGATCCCTTTTACCCTGTACAAATCTCCCACATTACCACCACCAAAGCACCGCCAGACCATCACATTGCCTCCACCATGCTTGACAGATGGCATCAAGCACTCCTCCAGCATCTTTTCATTTGGTCTGCATCTCACAAATGTTATTTGTGATCTGAACACCTCAAACTTCCATTTGTCTGTCCATAACACTTTTTTCCAATCTTCCTCTGTCCAGTGTTCTTTTGCCCATCTTAATCTTTTCTTTTTATTGGCCAGTCTGAGATATGGCTTTTTCTTTGCAACTCTGCCTAGAAAGTCAGCATCCCGGAGTCGCCTCTTCACTGTTGACGTTGAGACTGGTGTTTTGCGGGTACTATTGAATGAAGCTGCCAGTTGAGGACCTGTGAGGCGTCTGTTTCTCAAACTAGACACGCTAATGTATTTGTCCTCTTGCTCAGTTGTGCACCGGGGCCTCCCACTCCTCTTTCTATTCTGGTTAGAGACAGTTTGCGCTGTTCTTTGAAGGGAGTAGTACACAGCGTTGTACGAGATCTTCAGTTTCTTGGCAATTTCTCGCATGGAATAGCCTTCATTTCTCAGAACAAGAATAGACACAATCTCAATGTAATCCATTTTAAATTCAGGCTGTAACACAACCAAATGCGTTAAAAGTCAAGGGGTGTGAATACTTTCTGAAGGGACTGTATATAAGTACGCAATTGTATTTACAATAGATGGCAAAATCTTTCCCACATCATATTTACCACAAGGGAAAATTGTTCAATTACTAACTGCCCTAGTGGAGCACTTAATAATGCCTTTGATTGGGATCTGTTTCCCAGTTTTTTTTTAAAGGTTCTTTATCTGTAAGTGCCATTGCGTTGAGCACAGTCATTACACTTGTAGTTAAAGGTGTAACTGTTCACTAAACCCACGGTTTGGTACGTATTGCGGTTTTAGGGTCAATGTTCGGTTTCAGTACACCGGGGAAATGTAAATGCCATACACAATGTTCAGCATTCAAAATGTTCCTTGCATTTTCTGTTGTGACCAGATTGTTATGTTGGGCCTAGGGCTGTTATGGTGATGTATTACGCCACACCGGCAGTCACAAGTCATGACGGCAGTCAAATTCCACATTACCGTTTAGACATGGTAATTAGGCTTCTCCAAGCTCTGATGCTGTTGATGGTCATTAGTAGCCTACCAAACTTGCTAACTGCCTGGTATTCACCACTCTATTGTCCCTCTAATCACTCTGACATCAATGCAAATGTGATCGAAAATCTAAACAAACACTTCATGAGAGCCCTTGAGCTCATGTCGCGCAACATTTCTGTAGGCTATGCAACTGCGTGAGTAAACGGCGTGATTGCTTCTATTAAAAAGAGGAGGATCCCATCAACTTTCTGTTTTCTTCATATCATGTTTCTTTAGACCTGTCTAAAATTGATCATGTATTTATTGTGATGGTGTAGGCTATATTACATGGATTTATTATACTTTTTTAAATGTAGATGTTCCAAAGGTCTGCATCAGTGGCTTGTAGGCTTGAACCCGAGATGCTAAATGTGTTTATGTTAATTACCGGTCAATTACCGTGAGACCGGCAGTTATTTCCTTGACAATCACCAGATAACAAAATTACATGACCGCCACAGCCTTATTTGGGCCTCTCAAGTTTCCACTCTGCTGCGTTTGTTACCATGTGGGAAATGGGAATTTACCAGTTGTAAAGTCGTAAATTTCAGTTGGCTGCATTATTTCAAATAAAATCAAATCAAATGTTATTGGTCACATGCGCCGAATACAACAGGTGCAGACATTACAGTGAAATGCTTACTTACAGCCCTTAACCAACAGTGCATTTATTTTAAACAAAAAAAGTAAGAATAAAACAACAACAAAAAAAGTGTTGAGAAAAAAAGAGCAGAAGTAAAATAAAGTGACAGTAGGGAGGCTTTATATACAGGGGGGTACCGTTGCAGAGTCAATGTGTGGGGGCACCGGCTAGTTGAGGTAGTTGAGGTAATATGTACATGTGGGTAGAGTTATTATTTGATTTGAACTCGTGAGAAACCCTGATTGGCTAATGGCCAACAAGCTGTGTCAACCGTAAACTACAAGCTATCATGCTTGTAAACAAATTATAGAGTTAAAAAAACACATTAATAGATTGCTTTTTATAAATAATGTTTTGTTACATTGAACTGCCGACAATACTGTTAGAGGCCATTTCCTTAGTAGGTGACGTCAGAGGTCACCAACTGGGAGAAGTGGGTGCACAGGATGATAGGCGAGTTTCCCACCAGTAATTACTAGTTTGAGGGCCGTTCCATTGGATTCTTCCCCAGTCGTATGTGGTAAATTCTCACTTGGTTACAAACGCACCATGACACTGCCTCCTTCAGTTCAGTGCCAGATGTGGGTCTGTAGCACGGAAAGCCTACATCTCCCACTCTGGGGTAATGTGATGGGCTGTCACTGTTAAGTAAGCGCAACACAGGGTGCATTGGCCAAATCATTGAAAACTTTGGCTTTGGTTTGCTTTATATAAAGCGGGGTACTAACTTCTTGCTGAAATGGGTGCAAGTAGGGCTGTTACGGTGACAGTATTACCACCACACTGGTTGTCACGAGTCATGACTGCAGTCAAATTCCATGTGACTGTTTAGGCACGGTAATTAGGCTTTTCCAAGCTCTGATGCTGCTGCTGGTCATTAGTAGCATACCAAACTTGCCAACTGCCTGGTACTCAGCACTCTATTGTCCCTCTAATCACTCTGACATCAATGCAAATGTGATTAAAAAATCGAATCAAACACATCATGAGAGCCAATGTGCTAATGTTGCACAACATTTCTATAGGCTATGCAATTGCGTGAGAAAACAGTGAGTGATGGCCTATATAAAAAGAGGATCCCATCAGCTTTCTATAGGCTAGGCCTACTATATTTATTTCTCAACTTTCCTAATATTAAGCACATTGCTTCTCTTTACAACAGGAGTATAGCCTACCTGGCTGGCATGAAAATGAACCACGGGAAAAGCGTCCACCATTCGCTATTTAAGTGCATAGGTGACGTATTTTTTTCCCCCTGCCCCTGTTTCGAGACGGGTGCATGATAATGGTCCATTCAAAATCAAAATAAATTTCACACAAACTCAGCAAAAAAAGAAACGTCCCTTTTTCAGGACCCTGTCTTTCAAAGATAATTCGTAAAATTCCAAATAACTTCACAGATCTTCATTGTAAAGGGTTTAAACAGTTTCCCATGCTTGTTCAATTAACCATAAACAATTAATGAACATGCACCTATGGAACGGTCGTTAAGACACTAACCGCTTACTGACGGTAGGCAATTAAGGTCACAGTTATGAAAACTTAGGACACTAAAGAGGCCTTTCTAATGACTCTGAAAAACACCAAAAGAAAGATGGCCAGGGTCCCTGCTCATCTGCGTGAACGTGCCTTAGGTATGCTGCAAGGAGGCATGAGGACTGCAGATGTGGCCAGGGCAATAAATTGCAATGTCCATATTGTGAGACGCCTAAGACAGCGCTACAGGGAGACAGGACGGACAGCTGATTGTCCTCGCAGTGGCAGACCACGTTTAACAACACCTGCACAGGATCGGTACATCCGAACATCACACCTGTGGGGCAGGTACAGGATGGGAACAACAACTGCCCGAGTTACACCAGGAACGCACAATCCCTCCATCAGTGCTGAGACTGTCCGCAATAGGCTGAGAGGCTGGACTGAGGGCTTGTAGGCCTGTTGTAAGGCAGGTCCTCACCAGACATCACCGGCAACAACGTTGCCTATGGGCACAAACCCACCGTCGCTGGACCAGACAGGACTGGCAAAAAGTGCTCTTCACTGACGAGTCGCGGTTTTGTCTCACCAGGGGTGATGGTCGGATTCATGTTTATCGTAGAAGGAATGAGCGTTACACCGAGGCCTGTACTCTGAAGCGGGATCGATTTGGAGGTGGAGGGTCCGTCATGGTCTGGGGCGGTGTGTCATCGGACTGAGCTTATTTTCATTGCAGGCAATCTCAACACTGTGCGTTACAGGGAAGACATCCTCCTCCCTCGTGGTACCATTCCTGCAGGCTCATCCTGACATGACCCTCCAGCATGACAATGCCACCAGCCATACTGCTCGTTCTGTGCATGAGTTCCTGCAAGACAGGAATGTCAGTGTTCTGCCATGGCCAGCGAAGAGCCCGGATCTCAATCCCATTGAGCACATCTGGGACCTGTTGGATTGAAGGGTGAGGGCTAGGGCCATTCCCCCCAGAAATGTCCGGGAACTTGCAGGTGGAGAGTGGGGTAACATCTCACAGCAAGAACTGGAAAATATGGTGCAGTCCATGAGGAGGAGATGCACTGCAGTACTTAATGCAGCTGGTGGCCACACCAGATACTGACTGTTACTTTTGATTTTGACCCCCCCTTTGTTCAGGGACACATTATTCAATTTCTGTTAGTCACATGTCTGTGGAACTTGTTCAGTTTATGTCTCAATTGTTGAATCTTGTTATGTTCATACAAATATTTACACATGTTAAGTTTGCTGAAAATAAACGCAGTTGACAGTGAGAGGACGTTTCTTTTTTTGCTGAGTTTTCATTTACTAAATAATATAAAGACAAGATTAAATCAAGAACAGTCTGATGGGTGATAATATTAGCCTATCACTTGTGAATGATATATTATCACTTGTGAATGATGCCCAGCTTGCATGCAGTAAGGCAAGAAACAGCACATATCTTCTTTTTGGGGCAACTTTTTCAAATCATAGTCGCACACCTCATGTAGCCTAGCCCATAGGCCTGTATGTTTTGATAAGGTTTGTATCACAACTCAAGTGGCCAAATAACTTCTTAAAATTAAGCACATTAATCTGCTTTACAATGAGTGGAGAGCCTAACTGTCATTCTTCACCATACAAATGCACCTTTATAATAAAGCAATACATGCATAATCTCATTTGAGGTCACTTTTGAGAATTGTTTTTTCCCGCTAATTTATTGCATTTTGGAACATTTGCGCTTATAGCCTACTGCCGTGTGCGCATTGCTGAACTTATAATGTGAAGAAATAGCCTAATAGTTTATCAACATTTTAAGCTAAACGTTCTGATCTGTTGTGTCAGCCTCATTGCTTAAAACATTTTTTTTTTATGCGAGTGGTTGTATTAATTTGGGGTCTATCGCATCTCACAACATGTTTGGAATATTTCTTTCTCGCACAGAAAAGAATAGGTCAACTTCTGTACTATGGGGAATAGTAGATTGACCTAGGCAGCCTATGTCAATCTACTATTCCCCTAAAGTACAAAAGTTGATAGGCTATTGTTTTTGCTGTTCGTTAGAACTACTCATCTTGTTGACTGACAAAGTAAATGTCAACAGTTCTTCCAATATCTTCAATGTGTGCCTCGGAATTGGATAAGGACGCATGTAGTTGCGTTCCAGATGTGTCTTCACTTGTAGCCTTGGAGAAAGACCCGATCACTAATAAGAATTGAGCTATCTGAGAGAGCCATGTGAGTAAGAGGTGCTTCGGAGCACGCAGCCGGGAGAAGTTAATTATTATTATTATTATTATTCAGCCCAAGGGCACAACGGCCACTGGCCGCAAAAGGCATGGATTTTTTTAGGGGGCATTACGGCCACACAAAGGGGATGCCACCGGGAAATTCAAGGCATTATCAAGTGCTTGTCAAATTGTGAATGAGAGACTGGTCAAATGTATGCAGCCTGCGCAAATAAAGCCGAGCTCATGCCTTTCATGCAACTTTTTTCAAATCATCATTAGTCACATCATGCAGCCTTAGAATGTATTAAAAATACAAACGTTGGGCTATACAGTGCATTCGGAAAGTATTCAGACCCCTTCCCCTTTTCCACACTTTGTTACATTACAGCCTTATTATGAAATTGATTAAATAATGATCATCAATCTACACACAATACCCTATAATGACAATGTGAAAACAGTTTTTTTATAAATGTTTGCAAATGTATTGAAAATAAAAAAACATACCTTATTTACATAAGTATTCAGACCCTTTGCTATGAGACTCGAAATTGAGCTCAGGTGCATCCTGTTTCCATTGATCATCATTGATGTTTCTACAACTTGATTGGAGTCCACCTGTGGTAAATTCAGTTGATTGGACATGATTTGGAAAGGCAGACACCTGTCTATATAAGGTCCCACAGTTGACAGTGCATGTCAGAGCAAAGACCAAGCCATGAGCTCGAAGAAATTGTCCGTCGAGCTCAAAGACAGGATTGTGTCGAGGCACAGATCTGGGGAAGGGTATCAAAAAAGTTCTGCAGCATTGAAGGTCCCCAAGAACACAGTGGCCTCCATCATTCTTAAATGGAAGAAGTTTGGAACTACAAAGACACTTCCTAGAGCTGGCCACCTGGCCAACTCAGTAAAATGCACATGACAGCCCGCTTGGAGTTTGCCAAAAGGCACCTAAAAACACGTTTCTCTGGTCTGATGAAACCAAGATTGAATTCTTTGGCCTAAATGCCAAGCGTTACATCTGGAGGAAACCTGGTGGCAGCAACATTCTGTGGGGATGTTTTTCAGCAGCAGGGACTGGGAGACTAGTCAGGATCGAGTCAAAGATGAACGGAGCTAAGTACATAGGTCCTTGATAACCTGCTCCAGAGCGCTCAGGACCTCAGACTGGGGCGAAGTTTCACCTTCCATCAGGACAACAACCCTACGCACACAGCCAAGACAACGCAGGAGTGGCTTCGGGACAAGTCCCTGAATGTCCTTGAGTGGCTCAGCCAGAGCCCGGACTTGAACCCAATCGAACATCTCTGAAGATACCTGAAAATAGCTGTGCAGCAATGCTCCTCATCCAACCTGACAGAGCTTGAGAGAATCTGCAGAGAAGAATAGGAGGAACTCCCCAAATACAGGTGGGCCAAGCTTGTAGCGTCATACCCAAGAAGCCTCAAGGCTGTAATCGCTGCCAAAAGTGCTACAACAAAGTATTGAGTAAAGGGTCTGAATACTTATGTAAATGTGATATTTCAGTGTTTTTTTGTTTGTTTTTTTTATTAGCAAAAATGTCACTGTTTTTGCTTCATCGTTATGGGGTATTGTGTGGAGATTGAGGGTAAAACAACTAATTCATACATTTTAGAATAAGGCTGTAACCTAACGAAAAAGTCAAGGGATCTGAATACTTTCTGAAGGCACTGTATCTACAGAAATAAGGATCCCGCTTCTGTTGCCTGTTTTGAGTGTTTGTTTAATAGCCTACTGATTCCGTGAGTACCAAGCCTCACGTAACCACGTGT
Source organism: Coregonus clupeaformis (assembly GCF_020615455.1). Classification (NCBI taxonomy): domain Eukaryota; kingdom Metazoa; phylum Chordata; class Actinopteri; order Salmoniformes; family Salmonidae; genus Coregonus; species Coregonus clupeaformis. The sequence goes on along the minus strand of NC_059198.1, from coordinate 45,115,021 downwards.
CGGATAAACAAACAATTTCACAAATTCAGCTGTTTTTAATCTTTGCTATGCTGTAATAAAGGCTTTACACTTTTGTTTGTTAGAACAGCCTTTGATATTATTTGTAATGTATTTAGTGTTTATACTGTTCCAAATTGTCAGAAATATTTATAATTATATCCTTTTTCTTGATCTCCTTCTTGTTATTATTATGATCATCATTATTATAATAACTGTCATTATAATTAGTAGGCTTAGTATATAGCAGCATTCTCTGGTATATCGCCTATAATTTTAGTGTTTAAGTTGTTCCAAATGGTCAGAAAAATTATATTGTAATCTAACAGCATCTGTTTGGCACAGAGCACGCAGTGCTTGCTCCTTACATGATTTTTCTTGATCTCCAGTATTTTCCACTAGTCAAATTTAATCCACACATCTGACTTCCCCTTCATGTCCTCCGCATCCATTTTGCTGTCACGTGTTAAGATGGTCTGAGTTTGTTATAATCCATTTATTGATGTGATTATGATATGCCATAGGTCAGGCCCAATTGGTCATGTGCATGCGATTGTATACATGTCACATAAAGAGAGCAAGGGTTGAGGGAATAGGGAATGTTTTTTCTAAACAAATGAGGGATTTCAGTAACAGTAACTTTTCAGTCAGAAGGCTGTAATTAGGTTGCAGCTTCAGCGACATGGACAGCGCGATAAACACTGTTGATGTTCTGTGGTGGTCGCTGCAGCAGGGAGGGGAGAGGGACAACGGGTGCTAGTCAGTCACTCTTAGCCCGGCCCAATCAAATCAATTGTGGTCGGACTCCCTCTAGTCATTTGTGAGTCTTTATTATTTCATCAAACAGTGCTCTTAAATCATTAGACAAGCTCAGTGGAAATAGATGATTTGATTAAAACACGTAGGATATGTCTATACAGTGGGGGAAAAAAGTATTTACTCAGCCACCAATTGTGCAAGTTCTCCCACTTAAAAAGATGAGGCCTGTAATTTTCGTCATAGGTACACGTCAACTATGACAGACAAATTGAGCATTTATTTTCCAGAAAATCACATTGTAGGATTTTTAATGAATTTTTGAAAATTATGGTGGAAAATATGTATTTGGTCACCTACAAACAAGCAAGATTTCTGGCTCTCACAGACCTGTAACTTCTTCTTTAAGAGGCTCCTCTGTCCTCAAATCGTTACCTGTATTAATGGTACCTGTTTGAACTTGTTATCAGTATAAAAGACACCTGTCCACAACCTCAAACAGTCACACTCCAAACTCCACTATGGCCAAGACCAAAGAGCTGTCAAAGGACACCAGAAACAAAATTGTAGACCTGCACCAGGCTGGGAAGACTGAATCTGCAATAGGTAAGCAGCTTGGTTTGAAGAAATCAACTGTGGGAGCAATTATTAGGAAATGGAAGACATACAAGACCACTGATAATCTCCCTCGATCTGGGGCTCCACGCAAGATCTCACCCCGTGGGGTCAAAATGATCACAAGAACGGTGAGCAAAAATCCCAGAACCACACGGGGGGACCTAGTGAATGACCTGCAGAGAGCTGGGACCAAAGTAACAAAGCCTACCATCAGTAACACACTACGCCGCCAGGGACTCAAATCCTGCAGTGCAAGATGTTTTCCCTTTGCTTAAGCCAGTACATGTCCAGGCCCGTCTGAAGTTTGCTAGAGTGCATTTGGATGATCCAGAAGAGGATTGGGAGAATTTCATATGGTCAGATGAAACCAAAATAGAATTTTTTGGTAAAAACTCAACTCGTCGTGTTTGGAGGACAAAGAATGCTGAGTTGCATCCAAAGAACACCATACCTACTGTGAAGCATGGGGGTGGAAACATCATGCTTTGGGGCTGTTTTTCTGCAAAGGGACCAGGACGACTGATCCGTGTAAAGGAAAGAATGAATGGGGCCATGTATCGTGAGATTTTGAGTGAAAACCTCCTTCCATCAGCAAGGGCATTGAAGATGAAACGTGGCTGGGTCTTTCAGCATGACAATGATCCCAAACACACCGCCCGGGCAACAAAGGAGTGGCTTCGTAAGAAGCATTTCAAGGTCCTGGAGTGGCCTAGCCAGTCTCCAGATCTCAACCCCATAGAAAATCTTTGGAGGGAGTTGAAAGTCCGTGTTGCCCAGCGACAGCCCCAAAACATCACTACTCTAGAGGAGATCTGCATGGAGGAATGGGCCATAATACCAGCAACAGTGTGTGAAAACCTTGTGAAGACTTACAGAAAACGTTTGACCTGTGTCATTGCCAACAAAGGGTATATAACAAAGTATTGAGAAACTTTTGTTATTGACCAAATACTTATTTTCCACCATAATTTGCTAATAAATTCATTAAAAATCCTACAATGTGATTTTCTGGAGAAAAAAAATCTCATTTTGTCTGTCATAGTTGACGTGTACCTATGATGAAAATTACAGGCCTCTCTCATCTTTTTAAGTGGGAGAACTTGCACAATTGGTGGCTGACTAAATACTTTTTCCCCCCACTGTACATGGAAAAATACATGTTAAAAATTGTCAAAAGAACAGACTATTCTCGGTTGATTTGGTCAAAAGAACAGACTATTCTCGGTTGAACAAGTTGTTGTTTTTCGTTGGGGATGCTATAATCTGTTATATCCCTGTGGATTGATGAGGAACTTAAAAATTGTATGGTTGAGAGGGATGAGGCAAAAGGAATGGCAAATAAGTCTGGCTGCACATCTGATTTGGCAAACATACTGTAGATTGACTAAACTGAACAAAAGAAGAAATTGTACTATGAAACAAAGAAATTATATAAAGAATTATAATAAAAAGCTTTAGAGCAACTTAAATGAAATTTTGGGCAAACGGGCAAACTGCTCCATAATTCATTGAGTCAGATGGCTCATTCATCACAAAACCCACCCACTGATATTGGCAACTACTTTAATGATTTTTTCATTGGCAAGATTAATAAATGTAGGCATGACATGCCAACAACAAATTCTGAACCAACACATTAATGTATAACTGACCAAATTATGAAAGACAAGCATTGTAATTTTGAATTCCATAAAGTGAGTGTGGAAGAGGTGAAATTATTTTTGTCTATCAACAATGACAAGCGACCTGGGTCTGACAACTTGGATGGAAAATTACTGAGGATGATAGCGGACAATATTGTCACTCCTATTTGCCATCTCTTCAATCGAAGCCTACAGGAAAGCGTGTGCCCTCAGGCTTGAAAGGAAGCAAAAGTCATTCCGCTACCCAAGAATAGTAAAGCACCCAAACAGCCAACTAATCACCCTGTTACATTTTACATTTACATTTTAGTCATTTAGCAGACGCTCTTATCCAGAGCGACTTACAGTTAGTGATTACATTTTTTTTTTTATACTGGCCCCCCGTGGGATTCGAACCCACAACCCTGGCATTGCAAACGCCATGCTCTATCAACTGAGCTACATCCCTGCCGGCCATTCCCTCCCCTACCCTGGACGACGCTGGGCCAATTGTGCGCCGCCCATGAGTCTCCCGGTCGCGGCCGGCTGCGACAGAGCCAAACGTTTACTAACCCTTAGTAAACGTTTGGAGAAATAAAATGGCCAGATTCAATGCTATTTCACAGTAAACAAATTAACAACACATTTTCAGCACGCTTATAGGGAAGGGCATTCAACATGTATGGCACTTACACAAATGACTGATGATTGGCTGAGAGAAATTGATAATAAAAAGATTGTGGCAGCTGTTTTGCAAGCCCCACAAACAAATCAGTCGCACTGCACACAGTTTTCATGGGCCTTGTTTCGTGTGCACCTGCGGCAGGTGTCCCGTAATCTGTGAAGCGATTGCATGGCATGGTCTCTTGAAAAGGTCCATCCCATACCTATCAGACCAAAATGACTCCACATCCATGCTCTTTCTGCTGTATGCCCCGCGGACGTACAAGCATGCAATAAATGCTTTGAGTTCATCCATAGACGTCCCACGTGCTGTTTCCTTTTCTGTGCGCATGAGCAACAGAACTCTGTTCTGTAACATCTGCATTTCACATAAACTCGTCACTCTTTTCTACCCAAACGGTGACATCCCTCCCAGACTCCTGTCTCACCTTTGCAGTTGGGATCACAGTCTGTTGGCTCTGTTCTGTTTTTTCTGCGACGAGGTTCAGGCATCGGAGGTGGAGGCTCGAAGTCTTCATCACAATCAGATGAAGACTTGGCAACATCGATTTCAAGCTCAATATCCGATCCTCCATCCAACTCCAACTCATCTAAATTCTGCAGCATTTGCAATGAGGTCAGTGCGTCCATTCGTTTGGTTCGGCTCACAATTGTGTACTACACACATTGTATGTTGTACTCCGTGTCTGATTTGAGTCTCCAAGGGGAAATTTATATACAATTTCTAGCCTTTCATAATAAAATAATTAGACCGCCCACAATTCTTCATCATTACACTATTGTTCTCTTCAATCATCCTCTTCACCTTCATCATTCAGATCAATCAAATTCAGTCAGCCTCTTAACCCTCCTCATTATTCAGTTCATTGAAGTCACATGCACCATTATCAGTTTCTATCGCCCATTCATCCATTGATGACAGAATAGCATATTCAAATTTTACATTTATTATGTTACTCGTTTTTGCTTAGTAGCCAGAGCAATGTTGCTGCACAAGTGGCCATGTGCTGAATGCATGGACAGCTCAGATATTCTTGGAAAAGTGACATTTCGAAATAGAGCTGCACCTCCTTGAATTTTGTGTAATTTGACAAAGGTAAGTGTCATAGAAACTGCAGAATATGCTCCTTTTGATACTATATATAAATACAAATGTTTTACCTGCATATGACTGAAGGAGGCTTTGATAAAGTGATGCTCCTTACCCTGCATCTGTCAATTACCATGTGTGCCCATCTCTTCATGTACAATTTGACAACTGATAGGCCTAATATTGTCACTCATCAGATTGTCAATTTAATATTGTCTATAGGCTAACTCTTATGTGTGAAATTAGTTTAGGTGTAGTTTCGATGGGCCGGCTGTGCAGGCTGACTGGCATTCTTTGTTTCCCGCTCATCAACTTGGATAGAGTCAAGGATACGTTTTGCATTGTTTTAGTTTCCCTTACAATAAATGTTATTAGTAATAGTTACAGTAAATAAAACAGTCCTGTAACAACTTATTTTTACAAAGTAAAACGTAAAAGAGAATGGTATCAACCAGCAAGGTGCGGCACGGTCAAATTATTAACATGTGCGCCAACACTGATAAATAGGCATAACACATACTCATCATTACACTATTGTTGTTCTAAATTAAATCAACCTCTTTACCCTCATCATTCAGTTAGGCCTAATTTAAATTAGATTGTGAAGTATGAAAATGTATGCACTCACTAACTGTAAGTCGCTAAATGACTAAAATGTAAATGTTAGTAACTTGCACAATTATCGCCTATTCCATCCATTTGTCATTCAGTAGGCAGTCATTGTAGGCTGGCATTGTTTGCTTCACTGGATAGAGTCATGGATATGTTTTGCATTATTCTAAACTACTGCAACATGTAGCATGTTCTTTGTTTCCCTTACAATACATTTGATTAGTAATAGAGTTATAGTAAATTAAACAGTCCCATAACAGCTTATTTTTACGAAAATAAAACGTAACAGAGAATTGTATCATCCCGCAAGGTGCGCGGTCCAATTATTTGCTGCTGATAAATAGGCATAACAAACTCAGCATTACACTATTGTCTAAATTAAATCAACCTCTTCACCCTCATCATCATTGTTAGGCTTATATAAATTAAATTGTGGTAAGGTGCACAATTATCGTCCATTCAGCCATTTGTCATTCAATGAGGAGAGAGAGAGAAGCATTAGCACCTGGCTGCGTACCAACGTCCTGCAGCACATTGTCTTGGCCGGTTAAATTGGGAATAGGTGTGAAAAACCGCTAAAAAGGCTCAATACTTTTCTGTTTGTATTTAAAAAGTCTGACAGATGAGCAGTGTAAAATACAAACATTTAGGAAAAGTCCGGGAAGGAGCAGGACAGCTTTTTTTTGGGCATATTATTTTTATTTATTTCCAAAATCAAACATCAGTGGCCACTGGCCTATGGCGGTTCTAGTGTTAATGGAAGCCTCTCCAACATAATCCAGGTAGTTAGACATTCCCCAGGGCAGTTGTCTAGGCCCCTTACTTTGTTCAATCTTTTCTATTGCCCTGTCACTGGCTATGAGTAAAACCTGTGTCTGTATATGCTAATTACTCAACACTATACACGTCAGCTACATCAGCAAGTGAAATCACTGCAACACTTAACGAAGAGCTGCAGTCAGTTTCAGAATGGGTGGCAATAAATAAGTTAGTCTACATACTTCAAAAACTAAAAGCATTGTATTTGGGACAAATCATTCTCTAAGGCCTAAACCTCAACAAAATCTTGTAATGAATGTGGAAATTGAGCAAGTTGAGGGGACTAAACTGCTTGGAGTAACCCTGGATTGTAAACTGTCCTGGTGTCACGATGTCCACCGAGGCTGCCCCTCCTCCTTGTTCGGGCAGGCTTCGGCGTTCGTCGTCATCGGAGTACTAGCTACTGCCGATCTCATTCTCATCACTCCACTTGTCATGTCTTGTCAATCACACACACCTGGTACTCATTCCCCTAATTAGTATGTGTATACAGTGGGGAGAACAAGTATTTGATACACTGCCGATTTTGCAGGTTTTCCTACTTACAAAGCATGTAGAGGTCTGTAATTCTTATCATAGGTACACTTCAACTGTGAGAGACGGAATCTAAAACAAAAGTCCAGAAAATCACATTGTATGATTTTTAAGTAATTAATTAGCATTTTATTGCATGACATAAGTATTTGATACATCAGAAAAGCAGAACTTAATATTTGTTACAGAAACCTTTGTTTGCAATTACAGATATCATATGTTTCCTGTAGGTCTTGACCAGGTTTGCACACACTGCAGCAGGGATTTTAGTCCCACTCCTCCATACAGACCTTCTCCAGATCCTTCAGGTTTCGGGGCTGTCGCTGGGCAATACGGACTTTCAGCTCCCTCCAAAGATTTTCTATTGGGTTCAGGTCTGGAGACTGGCTAGGCCACTCCAGGACCTTGAGATGCTTCTTATGGAGCCACTCCTTAGTTGCCCTGGCTATGTGTTTTGGGCCGTTGTCATGCTGGAAGACCCAGCCACGACCCATCTTCAATGCTCTTACTGAGGGAAGGAGGTTGTTGGCCAAGATCTCGCGATACATGGCCCCATCCATCCTCCCCTCAATACGGTGCAGTTGTCCTGTCCCCTTGCAGAAAAGCATCTCCAAAGAATGATGTTTCCACCTCCATGCTTCACGGTTGGGATGGTGTTCTTGGGGTTGTACTCATCCTTCTTCCTCCTCCAAACACGGCGAGTGGAGTTTAGACCAAAAAGCTCTATTTTTGTCTCATCAGACCACATGACCTTTTCCCATTCCTCCTCTGGATCATCCAGATGGTCATTGGCAAACTTCAGACGGGCCTGGACATGCGCTGGCTTGAGCAGGGGGACCTTGCGTGCGCTGCAGGATTTTAATCCATGACGGCGTAGTGTTTTACTAATGGTTTTCTTTGAGACTGTGGTCCCAGCTCTCTTCAGGTCATTGACCAGGTCCTGCCGTGTAGTTCTGGGCTGATCCCTCACCTTCCTCATGATCATTGATGCCCGACGAGGTGAGATCTTGCATGGAGCCCCAGACCGAGGGTGATTGACCGTCATCTTGAACTTCTTCCATTTTCTAATAATTGCGCCAACAGTTGTTGCCTTCTTACCAAGCTGCTTGCCTATTGTCCTGTAGCCCATCCCAGCCTTGTGCAGGTCTACAATTGTATCCCTGATGTCCTTACACAGCTCTCTGGTCTTGGCCATTGTGGAGAGGTTGGAGTCTGTTTGATTGAGTGTGTGGACAGGTGTCTTTTATACATGTAACGAGTTCAAACAGGTGCAGTTAATACAGGTAATGAGTGGAGAACAGGAGGGCTTCTTAAAGAAAAACTAACAGGTCTGTGAGAGCCGGAATTCGTACTGGTTGGTAGGTGATCAAATACTTATGTAATGGAATAAAATGCTAATTAATTACTTAAATATCATACAATGTGATTTTTGTTTTAGATTCCGTCTCTCACAGTTGAAGTGTACCTATGATAAAAATGACAGACCTCTACATGCTTTGTAAGTAGGAAAACCTGCAAAATCGGCAGTGTATCAAATACTTGTTCTCCCCACTGTAAGTGTTCCCTCTGTTCCCCTTGTCTTTGTGAGTGATTGTTTATTGTGAGAGCATGTTAGCTCGGTTGAGCTACTCAACATTGTATTTATACCAAGGTGGATGTTTTCCCTTGAACTTGTTCCTTTTGACGCTTGGGGCATTTGATATATGTGAACGCATTAAACTCTGGACTAATGTATTTTACCTCCTCCGCCTGACATATTGATGCCACAGTACCTAAGCTGGGGAAAGGTCTGTCCATTAAAAAGGTGCTGCTCTGCTTTCTTAACATCACTATCAATATAATGCAGGTCCTACAGGCCCTAGTTTTGTCGCACCTGGACTACTTCGGAAAGTATTCAGACCCCTTGACTTGTTCCACATTTTGTTACATTACAGCCTTATTCTAAAATTTATTAAATTGTTTTTTCCCCTCATCAATCTACACACAATACCCCATAATGACAAAGCAAAAACAGGTTTTTAGAAATGTTTGCAAATTTATAAAAAATACAAAATTGAAATATCACATTTACATAAGTATTCAGACCCTTTACTCAGTACTTTGTTGAAGTACCTTTGGCAGCGATTACAGCCTTGATTCTTCTTGGGTATGACGCTACACGCTTGACACAGCTGTATTTGGGGAGTTTCTCCCATTCTAATCTGCAGATCCTCTCAAGCCCTGTCAGGTTGGATGGGGAGTGTCGCTGCACAGCTATTTTCAGGTCTCTCCAGAGATGTTCAATGGGGTTCAAGTCCTGGCTCTGTCTGGGTCACTCAAGGACATTCAGAGACTTGTCACGAAGCCACTCCTGCGTTGTCTTGGCTGTGTGCTTAGGGTTGTTGTTCTGTTGGAAGGTGAACCTTCGGCTCAGTCTGAGGTCCTACGCGCTCTGGAGCAGGTTTTCATCGCTCTGTACTTTTGCTCCGTTCATCTTTGCCTCGATCCTGACTAGTCTCCCAGTCCCTGCCGCTGAAAAACATCCCCATAGCATGATGCTGCCACCACCAAGCTTCACTGTAGGGATGGTGTCAGGTTTCCTCCAGACGTGACGCTTGGCATTGAGGCCAAAGAGTTCAATCTTGGTTTCATCAGACCATAGAATCTTGTTTCTCATGGTCTGAGAGTTTTTAGGTGCCTTTTGGCAAACTCCAAGCTGGCTGTCATGTGCATTTTATTGAGGAGTGGCTTCCATCTGGCCACGCTACCATAAAGGCCTGATTGGTGGAGTGCTGCAGAAATGGTTATCCTTCTGGAAGGTTCTCCTGTCTCCACAGAGGAACTCTGGAGCTCTGTCAGAGTGACCATTGGGTTCTTGGTCACCTCCCTGACCAAGGCCCTTCTCCCCCGATTGCTCAGTTTGACCGGGCGGCCAGCTCTAGGAAGAGTCTTGGTGGTTCTAATCTTCTTCCATTTAAGAATTATGTAGGTCACTGTGTTCTTGGGGACCTTCAATGCTGCAGACAGTTTTTGGTACCCTTCCCCAGATCTGTGCCTCGACACAATCCTGTCTCGGTGCTGTATGGACAATTCCTTTGACCTCATGGCTTGGTTTTTGTTCTGACATGCACTGTAAACTGTGGGACCTTTCCAAATCATGTCCAATTTACCACAAGTGGACTCCAATCAAGTTGTAGAAACATCTCAAGGATTATCAATGGAAACTGGATGCACCTGAGCCCAATTTTGAGTCTCATAGCAAAGGGTCTGAATACTTATTATGTAAATAAGGTATTTCTATTTTGTTATTTTTAATACAGTTGTCATTATTGGGTAATGTGTGTAGATTAATGAGGGTATTTTTTTATTTAATCAATTTTAGAAATAACGCTGTAATGTAACAAAATGTGTAAAAAGTCATGGGGTCTGAATTCTTTCCAAATACACTGTATATTCAGCATGACATTCATGTGAGTATTATAATATGATTACACAACCCAAAATTAATGTGAAATGCACTCATAACTTGATAGCAATATATTTAGACTACTTTGCGTTTGTCTGGGCTTGCTAGCAGTATCCGGTAGCCAGACAGTAGCCCTGGGAAGTGAAATGCAGTCTGGGAATCGTAGTATGCTGTGTAAATTCCATTGTATTTCTATGATGTGTAGACTATTGTAATATTCAAGCTCCATATGGTCACTGTGGGGACAACATTGTCGATGCACTTATCAATGAAGACGGTGACTGATGTGGTAAACTCCTCAATGCCATCGAATGAATCCCGGAACATATTCCAGTCTGTGCTAGCGAAACAGTCCTGTAGCTAAGCATCCACTTCATCGGACCACTTCCGTATTGAGCACATCACTGGTACTTCCTGTTTTTTTTTTTTTTTTTTTTTTTTTAAATTTTATATATATATATATATATTTTTTTTTTCTGGGGGGAATGGATCAGCTTAATATTGCAGATAGATTGTATCTTCTATCAATGTAATTGTCTGCATCACTTCCAATCCCCCATGTTTTTTTATATTTTTTATTTTTTTATATATATACTCCCCTTTATTACTTTTCAACCCCACCATCCTTTCCCTACTTGGAGTAAATTAGTGAACAACAATGCCCAGGCCTCTACTTCCGGTCTATACTTACTATCTACACCTTATGGACAGAGTTAATTTTACAATAATTCTATTATATATATATTTATTTATTTTTATTTATTTATTTTTGCTCCTGAACTACTTCTACTCTCATCCTCTCCGATCATTTTCATGATGTCCATCCGGTTTGCTTCTATATGCCATATCTTTCTAACTGTGCTCTTTCCCAAAAGCTCCCAACATACAACCTATATACTTATTATGGACACAGTATGCTTACATTATTAGCTATCTTTGTTATTATTTGTTGTTATTTGTTATTAGTCCCAACCTTCAACTTTATTCAATACCTCCCATCTATCTCTTAACACCATCCATATAGGATTTCTATTTGCCATATATATTTCAACCGTACTGGGATGTTTTACAAAAGTTCTGAATCTTTCTATTCTCATTGCTTCTACAGATTGTGAATTAAAAATAAACATTTTAGCTAAAAGTATTATTATATTATTGATTGATTGACTATGACTTTTCAGATCACCCAGTAATGCTATCTGCAAGGTTAGTTCCAGGTAAATATTGCAATCCTTTAGCCATTCCTGGACCTGTGTCCAAAAACAAGCTTCAAATGGACAGAACCAAAACAAATGATCTAATGATTCTGTCTCTTCACAGCAAAATCTGCAGAGCTGGGAAGATTGTATCCCCCATATAAATAACATTCTATTGGTAGCAAGAATTTTATATAATAATTTAAATTGAAAGATTCTAATTTTTGAATCCGGTGTCGTTTTGCGTGTCAGTTCATAAACACTATGCCATGGGATCGGTACGTCAAAGATCTCTTCCCAACTATTTTGCAATCTATATGGGACGGCTGTCAATCCTTTGGTCCTTAAGTGAAACTGATATACTTTTTTATTTATCACAGTTTTCCTTAACCAATTATGTTCTTTAATGCAAGGCCGACAGACAAGTTCCTTACTTTCTCCCCCTTCCACTTTCCTCTTCCACTTTTGCGGTAAGGCTGCAATTATTTGGTTGTAATTTTGGGTAGCGCAGACATTTCCATATGTTTTTGTTAGCTGCATGTGCGTCATAACTCCACCAGTCCTACCGATGATATCATTTACGAAGATTATACCTTTTTTAAACATTCTGTCAAAAAATAAAGGTTTTTTGTTAATTAGTATATTTGAATTTAACCACAATATTTGTTGCATTATTTGTTCTGTCGTTTCTGGAGGATGAAATTGAAATTGCAACCAACTTTCCATAGCTTGTTTTAGAAATAGTGACATTTGGGAGATTATTTCCTTTTCAAATAACTGAAAGTGAGAGGTTGTAATCTGAATAAAGGGAAAAAGGCCTTTCTTGAACATTGGGTGAGACAATCTTACTAATTTGCTTGAGAACCAGTTCAGATTTAAGTATAACTTTTGTATGATTGAAGCTTTTAGTGATAGGTCTAATGCTTTAATATTTAATAATTTCTGTCCTCCGAATTCATATTCATTATATAAATATGCTCTTTTAATTTTGTCTGGCTTGCCGTTCCAAATAAAATTGAATATTTTTTTCTCATATAATTTAAAAAACTGTTCGCTAGGCGTAGGCAAGACCATAAGCAAATAGGTAAACTGGGATAATACTAAAGAGTTAATCAGTGTGATTTTTCCACAAATTGACAGGTATTTTCCTTTCCATGGTAGTAAGATCTTATCTATTTTTGCTAACTTTTAAACTTACTGTTTGAGTTTTTGCCTTGTAAGCAGGAACTAGGAGGGACAGAGTTATGGTCAGATTTGCCAAATGGAGGGCAAGGGAGAGCTTTGAATGCGTTTCTTTGTGTGGAGGTGATCTAGTTTCACAAGTGACATGCTGGTAAAAATTAGATAATAGATTTCAGTTTTGCTGCATTAAAATCACCAGCCACTAGGAGCGCCGCCTCTGGATGAGCATTTTCTTGTTTGCTTATGGCCCTATACAGTTTGTTGAGTTCATTCATAGTGCCAGCATTGGTTTGTGGTGGTAAATAGACAGACAATGAAAACTCTCTTGGTAAATAGTATGGTCTACAGCAGGGATCATCAACTAGATTCAGCCATGGGCCTATTTATTTCTTGAGCGGATGGTCGGGGGGCCGGAACATAATTACAAATAATTTGTATACTGCAAATTAACCGCAAGAAGCCCAAACAGATATGTTGTTTGACTAAAACATAATCATTTCAAACCTTGTTTACATTTGTATACGATCACGTGTCTCTATTCTGCTTGGGAATACTTTGGAACAGATTTCTTAAATTAAAATAATTTGGAGCAGATATCTTGGTGTTTTTCGTCTTATGTTCACAACAAAAAAAATATGTTGTTTTGGCTCAGAAAACTTTAGGGGCCACATAAAACCACCCATGGGCCAAATTAGGCCCGTGGGCCACCAGTTGGGGAACCCTGGTCTACAGTTTATCATGAGGTATTCTAACTCGAGCAGAACCTTGAGACTTCTTTAATATTTGCCAATAGAACGGAGGGTAGAGGCAGTTTATGTACTCACCAACGTAGTTTCGTCAGGGAGTCGGCACGTCGGCCTCTCTTACACCGCCACCACCTTTTCCGAGTCTCAGGGATTAGGGCCTGGTCCGGGTTGAACAGTATGGCCTGCGCCTCCAACTCGTTGAAGTAGAAATCTTCATCCAAATCTAGGTTAGTGATCGCTGTTCTAATGTCCAGAAGTCATAGGAAACGATGGCGGAAACATTATGTACAAAGACAGTTAAGATCAGCGCAAAACAACACACAAAATAGTAGTTTGTCAGGAGCCCGTAAAACAGCTGCTGTCCATTTGCAGTGCCGTTCTTCTGCCGGGAGCTAATGACTTACCGAGACTGATCTCAGAATGTGCCAAAGATTGTGAATGATAACTTTTATTTGTTCCGAGCATTTTGAGTAGCGCTTAGTAATAATAATTATTTTTGCGAGACTGTCTTAGAAAGAGATCACGTCTCTTTGTTTTGGATTTTCACGATGGCAGTATTGATCTGACCATTTTTGTACCACCTTTCATAGAATTTTCTTTGCATCTGTGTTTCTTTTGAAGTCTGATGTGTCTTTTTGATTCTGTAGAATTGCCTGTAAGGCAAACCGTTTTTCAAGGGATGGGGGTGACAGCTATCAGCCCTCAGCAAACTGTTATGATCAGTGGGTTTCTTGTAAAGATCTGTGTGTAGGACATTAACCTCACAAATAAGCAAAATATCAAGGAAACTGATTTGATGTGTGTCAGGTTGCATAATGAATCTTTGGTGCTCCGAACAAGAGTTAAAGGGATACTTCGGGATTTTGACAATGAAGACCTTTTATCTACTTCCCCAGAGTCCGATGAACTCGTGGATATCATTTTTATGTCTCTTTGTCCAGTATGGTTTTGACTAGAAAGAATACAGCTTTTGTCAGATTTGACTTTTCGTAGCAGGTTAGGAGAATTGGGTTAAGGATAGGAAAAGGGTTAGGGTTAGCAAAAACGCAACAAAAAAAAAACACTTTTGATGTCAATTTGACAAAAGCTGTGTCAAGGTAGGTAGTTTCGCGAGCCAATGCTGACTGAAAGTCTACAGGATAAGCAGCTGTTCCCATTGACTTCCAGTCATTGTGCTAACGCTAGTTGGCATTTGATGATGAGCGAACTGGAATGGAAAATCAGAGTGGAACAAAGATATCAATGTACCATTTCCAAATAATAATGTTGGGCAAAAAATGTTATTTTTTGAGAGGGTTGAGAATTGACTGTTTCTCCATGTAACCCACATACAAATTAGCATAATTAGGAGCCATTGGGGATCCCATAACAGTACCCTTCATCTGGATAAAGAAATAGTTTTAAACATGAAATAATGATGTGTGAGCCTGTTTTGTTTTGCCCTTATGGTCATAATGCTAATATGGTCATCTTCTTCTAGGTCTGTTGCATCATAAAGGAGACAAGGTGAACTTCTCGTCACGTTTCGGCCAGGGCTCCATCATCGGAGTGCACCTGGACACATGGCACGGAACACTCACCTTCTTTAAGAACCGCAAGTGCATAGGTAATTACAGGGGTCACAGGTCAAGGAGACCAGGTGGGGTGAGGCAGTGTTGGGAGTAGTGATTTACATATAGTTCAACTAGTAATTTAATTACGTTTTGCAGTAGCTTGGTGGTAGTTGAACTAAATTCAAATCTTGGTAGCGTTTTCAGTAGTTAATTACTTTTTTACCATGTAGTGTTGTAGCTAACTACTGGAACAACACACTACTTTTTTGGCAAAAAGATAAGAAAAAGTAGGCAAGAATGTCCTGTCTTTTACGGCATCAGACATGCCTAATTCTCACTTGAAACAGTTTTTGTTAATAATAGGCTAAATTACACATTCTGTTAACATTTGACTGTTCTTGCAATTTGTAGTCTGACATTTCAGATTTAGATATAATTTATCACAAAGTAGTTTGGATGCAGTGAACTACTTTTTCAAAGTAACTTTAGTTAAGTAAACTATATTTTTCTTAAAGGAAAATTACACTCAAA
This sequence comes from Coregonus clupeaformis, assembly GCF_020615455.1. Taxonomy (NCBI): domain Eukaryota; kingdom Metazoa; phylum Chordata; class Actinopteri; order Salmoniformes; family Salmonidae; genus Coregonus; species Coregonus clupeaformis. The sequence goes on along the minus strand of NC_059198.1, from coordinate 45,099,636 downwards.
CTATATTTTGGTATTTGCTTGATTAGTCCATTGTTGATATAGTCCCAAAATGTTTAGCATGCCAGCAATCAAGTTACAGAAATACTGCCGGTGAGATCGGTTTTTGGGTGGAGTTTTCCTTTAAGGGTAGCTTAACTTCCTCCAGTGTGAAGTAATTGGTAGCTTGGTAAACTATATTTTCAGGGTAGCTTCCCCAACACTGCATATTAGTTGGGCAGTATGTAACTAGATGGGCATTAGGGGCCAGTGTCCCAGGCACTGATTAAGCTTAGTCCTGGGCCACAATGCATGCTCAATGGAAAATCTCCTTTCAAAGTGATTTCTAGTCCAGGACTAGGCTTGATCTGGGATGGGAAAACCGGCCCTATATATCCCTTCTAGACCTAATTAACATGGAACCTACCTAGGACTTCTCATATTCCCCCTCTGCATGTACCCAGCTAGTTACCCAAGTGCTGCGCCTAGCCATTTGCTTGTGTGTGACGTTGGGTAATGTGACAGCAAATGGATCAATTTCCATTCTAAACTGTACATTAAAGTGTATATTCTATTCTGCAGGCGTGGCGGCTACGGAGCTACAGAACAAGCGTTTCTACCCCATGGCGTGTTCCACAGCAGCCAAGAGCAGCATGAAGGTGATCCGCTCCTGCTTCACGCCCACCTCCCTGCAGTACCTGTGCTGTGCCCGCCTCCGCCAGCTCCTCCCTGAGCGCCCAGACACCCTGAGCGTACTGCCGCTGCCCCCTGGCCTGCGCCACCTGCTACACAATAAGCTGGGCTGGGTCCTCAGCCTCAACAACGGCCTCTTGAGGGCCCCAGCGGGGGAGGAAGGGAGAGGGGGGGCCTTGGGGTCTGACTCGCCCCCTGCGCCCCCCTTGGCCGGGGCCTTGTCCTCTGAAAGCGATGACTCTGAGGGGTGTTCATCGGACCCGGAGGCGTGTCAGAGGAAGAGATGTCGTTGGACGTGACGGGAATCCGACGTGACCCCCAATATAAACACATGGGGTGCGTCCTAAATGACACCCTATTCCCTATATAGTGCACTACTTTTGACCAGGGCCCATATGGCTCTGATCAAAGGCCCATAGGACTCTGGTCAATAGGGTGCCATTTGGATGCAGCCATGAACTGGACTGGATCCCTGCCCCCTCCCTGAGACACACTCAAGTTATAACCCCTTACACACACACATATACGCATGCACACACGTTACCGTTAATGGGTGATCCCAGGACCTGGGGACAGTGTTGTGGGAACATTTAATCAAGATCAAACAAATGTGGCACTAAGACCTATGGCCAAATTTCAGTGTACATTAACAGTATATGCAACAACAATGATGACATGGAATCAATGAAAAGAGAACAAGTGCAGCATTATGTGGATTGTCACCACGCTTTCTCCTTGTACATGAAAGGCTGGTTGGATTGCTATAGGAGTGGCCCGTAAGGCCCTATTTTAAGTTTCTGTTTTAGCTGACCGACAAATGAAAGTTGAGTCCAGAGAGTTGTCACAATTTGGTTGCGCTTTCACGTCTCCAAGGCAACATTTATTTGTTACTTTTTTCTTCCCTCTTTGTTGTGCCTTTGTCTGGTCCTGGCACGAAAATTTGGACATTTTCTAAATAGGAGAAAAGGCCTGCTTAGGAGGTGGTCTTGGTCAGATTTCTTGCATGTAAAATATGACATTCAACAACTATCCTAGCTGGAAGACCGTCCCTAGATCAATGTCGATGGAGTCTGTCTGACCAATGGTTAAAGTGATGCAATTTGGCGAGAGCTTGCGTTTGTATGTCAGCAGCTGTTCTCTTCTGAAATCATAACTTCATTAGGCTGGCAGTAACACTGGAATTCAATCAAAGTTTTGGAAAATGTCTGTTCTTGCTCTTCAAGAATACGCAGTTCGAGTAATCCGTTTGACAGTTTTGAATACTCAGTGAAACAAAGTTATTTTGTTGTTAATAAACAGATTTGTTTCGGAGCAGGAACAATGTTTATTATTTTATTTAGATCAGCTTGACAATGTATTCCCCTGAATTATTTTTGTCATATCGACACCAGACATGGCATCATTTTTTATTTTATTTTACTAGATGTTTAGGGGGGGGGGGGGTTCTGATTAATTTTTTATTTATCACTCAATACTACTGTCGTATCAGATATGGGTTGGGGGAGTGATGACTGGTACACATACACTCTGTTGAACTGTGAGTTGTCACCCACCGTTCTTATACTGACCTCCCTGTAACGCTCTCCTTCTGCTTTATGGTTGACTCGTTGTGTCTGTTAGTCAGACAGACATTTTATTTTGTTGTCACGTGCATTTGGTTGGAACCCCTGTGCATCCAATGGTTGGGCTGCAGACAGTGTACTGAATAAAGGCAAAGGGGGTAGAAAAGGGGTATCCACATATTATAATCTGTGTTATTATTTTTTCACTGTACAATGTTGATTTTATGCATCTAAGCATTTGTATATACAGTTCATTCGGAAAGTATTCAGACCCCTTTACTTTTTCTACCTTTTGTTACGTTACAGCCTTATTCTAAAATTGATTAAATTGTTATTTTTTCTCATCAATCTACACACAATACCCCATAATGACAAAGCAAATTTATAAAAATAAGATCTCACATTTACATAAGTATTCAGACCCTGGAGCAGGTTTTCATCAAGGATCTCTCTATACTTTGCTCCGTTCATCTTTCCCTCGATCCTGACTAGTCTCCCAGTCCCTGCTGCTGAAAAACATCCCCACAGCATGATGCTGCCTCCACCATGCTTCACCTTAGGGGGGATGGTGATGAGCGGTGCCTGGTTTCCTCCAGACGTGATGCTTGGCATTCAGGCCAAAGAGTTCAATCTTGGTTTCATCAGACCAGAGAATCTTGTTTCTCATGGTCAGAGTGCTTTAGGTGCCTTTTGACAAACTCCAAGTGGGCTGTCACGTGCCTTTTACTGTGGAGTGGCTTCCGTCTGGCCACTCTACCATAAAGGCCTGATTGGTGGAGTGCTGCAGAGATGGTTGTCCTTCTGGAAGGTTCTCCGATCTCCACAGAGGGACTCTGGAGCTCTGTCAGAGTGACTATCGGGTTCTTGGTCACCTGCCTGACCAAGGCCCTTCTCCCTCGATTGCTCAGTTTGGCCGGGTGGCCAGCTCTAGGAAGAGTCTTGGTGGTTCCAAACTTCTTCCATTTTAAGAATGATGGAGGCCACTGTGTTCTTGGGGACCTTCAATGCTGCAGACATTTTTTGGTACCCTTCCCCAGAACTTTGCCTCGACACAATCCTGTCTTTGCACTCTATGGACAATTCCTTCGACCTCATGGCTTGGTTTTTGTTCTGACATGCACTGTCGACTGTGGGACCTTTATATAGACAGGTGTGTTCCTTTTCCAAATCATGTCCAATCAATTGAATTTACCACAGGTGGACTCCAATCAAGTTGTAGAAACAGGATGAGCTCAATTTCGAGTCTCATAGCAAAGGGTCTGAATACTTATGTAAATGTGATATTTCAGTTTTTTTGTTTGTAATACATTTGCAAAAATTAATAAACTGTTTTTGCTTTGTCATTATGGGGTATTGTGCGTAGATTGATGAGGGAAAAAAACAATTTAATCAATTTTAGAATAAGGCTGTAATGTGGCAAAAGTCAAGGGGTCTGAATACTTTCCGAATGTACTGTATTTTATTTAAATACATTTTCCAAATATATTTAAATATTTTATTTGTATTAATTCCAATATTATTTTTCTGTATGGGAGAAGCTGTGGCTACAACACAGTATCAAAGACAGTACAGTCGTGGTCAAAAGTATTGGTCTTCACAAAGTTCGCTGCTTCAGTGTTATGAGATATTTTTGTCAGATGTTACTATGGTATACTGAAGTATAATTACAAGCATTCCATAAGTGTCAAAGGCTTTTATTGACAATTATATTACATTTATGCAAAGAGTCAATATTTGCAGTGTTGACCCTTCTTTTTCAAGACCTCTGTAATCCGCCCTGGCATGCTGTCAATTAACTTCTGGGCCACATCCTGACTGATGGCAGCCCATTCTTGCATAATCAATGTTTGGAGTTTGTCAGAATTTGTGGGGTTTTGTTTGTCCACCCGCCTCTTGAGGATCAATCACAAGTTCTCAATGGGATTAAGGTCTGGGGAGTTTCCTGGCCATGGACCCAAAATGTCGATGTTTTGTTCCCTGAGCCACTTAGTTATCACTTTTGCCTTATGGCAAGGTGCTCCATCATGCTGGAAAAGGCATTGGTCGTCACCAAACTGTTCTTGGATGGTTGGGAGAAGTTGCTCTCGGAGGATGTGTTGGTACCACTCTTTATTCATGGCTGTGTTCTTAGGCAAAATTGTGAGTGAGCCCACTCCCTTGGCTGAGAAGCAACCCCACACATGAATGGTCTCAGGATGCTTTACTGCTGGCATGACACAGGACTGATGGTAGCGCTCCCCCTGTCTTCTCCGGACAAGGTGTTTTCCGGATGCCCCAAACAATCGGAAAGGCGATTCATCAGAGAAAATGACTTTACCCCAGTCCTCAGCAGTCCAATCCCTGTACCTTTTGCAGAATATCAGTCTGTCCCTGATGTTCTTCCTGGAGAGAAGTGGCTTCTTTGCTGCCCTTCTTGACACCAGGCAATCCTCCAAAAGTCTTCGCCTCACTGTGCGTGCAGATGCACTCACACCTGCCTGCTGCCATTCCTGAGCAAGCTCCAGTCTGTTATTCTAACTCAATCAGCATGACAGAGTGATCTCCAACCTTGTCCTTGTCAACACTCTCACCTGTGTTAACGAGAGAATCACTGACATGATGGCAGCTGGTCCTTTTGTGGCAGGGCTGAAATGCAGTGGAAATGTTTTTTGGGGATTAAGTTCATTTTCATGGCAAAGAGGGACTTTGCAATTAATTGCAATTCATCTGATCACTCTTCATGACATTCTGGAGTATATGCAAATTGCCATCATCAACACTGAGGCAGCAGACTTTGTGAAAATTATTATTTGTATCATTTTCTAAACTTTTGACCACGACTGTACAGTATGTTTAGAAACTGTGACCGTATGATAGGATCCTTGTCACAGCACACAGGACAGTTTAAATCTTGCACTGGGAGAGATTATCTAGAAGCCATTTTTTCCTTCCCCATCCAATTCCATGTTAGCTAGCTAGCTACCTGTGTAGCTAACCCATAGACATAGATAGACATCGCATCATTGTATCTGTCCCAGTATGGCGTCTTTGAGAGCATGGGCAGCGCCACAGATTATCCATTATATCACGTGTCAAACTCATCTCACGGAGGGCCGAGTGTCTGCGGGTTTTCCATTCACCCTTGTACTTGATTGATGAATTAAGGCCACAAACTAGTAAGGATCTCCCCTCACCTGGTTGTTTTTAATTGAAAGGAAAAAACAAAAACATGCAGACACTCGCCCTTCGTGGAATGAGTTTGTCAGCCCAGCATTATAGTAACCAGATGCTCAAGTTGCCGCTCTAACAATGAAAATAAATGTCTTCAAAAATGGAAGGCAGTCTGGAGGAGGTAAGATCAGGTGGGACCATTCTAGCCAATGAGAGGGCAGATACGCGTGTGAACAACAGGCACAACTCCGAAAGTTTTTTTCTCTCAAAGTTGCCAGGATGTCACGTGTCCTACTTATATCAGTACACTTGTAACAACATAAGCATTACGAAACATATATTCAATCAAATATGCCACACGTAGCAAATAAGCAAATATAATTTTTAGTTAACCAAATTCAACACTTTCATTCATCTCCATACAAAAACTCCTCGCTTGGAGAGCAAAGAAAAAAAGAAAAACGGCACCTGCTGGAGAAGACAGATTTTGGGCCTGTGATGCCAAATAGTGTCGCTCTGCCAAATAGTACCCCCTTCGCGTCACAATTGGATTCGATGAGTTATCGCTTCTGTTGCTAGTGCTATTTTATTTTTATTTAACAAGGCAAGTCAGTTATGAACAAATTCTTATTTACAATGACGGCCTACTATTGCTAGACCCTTGCACATTTCTGACTGGCCTACCTAACGAACCAAAGCGAGAGAGAGATGGAGAAAGAAACAGAGAGAGAATGACAGCAGTGCAAATTTACTTAGACTTGAGTATTTCAACAACTCTTCTCTTCCAACTTGTTAGGCAATCACATGTACCTACGGGGGAAGGATGACCAACCACACAGGAGGGTGATTTTTACGAAGGAGGAGGCCGTACTGACCGAGATGCATGCTGGCCATTTCGGAGTGAAGCGCATTAATGCCAAAATCAACCTACCTACTGATGTGGAATTGTCAAGGAGGTGGACAGCTGGGCAAGTGAAATAACCTTTTGTTTATCAATCACATTCTATTATATCTGAAAGTATTATGATTTCAATGAATGTCATATCAGAGAGCACACAATGTTTCAATTTGTCACAGTGCTTAAAGCTCAGTACCCTGTCTACCCTGCCAGAATTGTGAGAGGGTGAAGACTGGCACCGGAGTTGAAGCCCATCAAAGTTGTTTCACCATGGCACATGATCGGTAAGTGGACCTCATCGGACCCTTCACGAAATTCAGGTATGGCAACAGCTGGTGTCTGACGGCGACCGATCACCTCTACCAAGTGGGTGGAGGTAATACCCATTAAGGTCAGTAAAGGAAGAGTACGTGCTTAACTCTAAATTCCCTTCTGTAACCCATTAAAAAGGGTGCTTGGAACCAAAAATAGATTTTTGTTTTGTATGATACTGTAAGAATATTCAAAGATAAATATACACAATGCAGGGGACTAGTGGTCAAGAGGGAATTAACGATCAATGGAAGTAGTTGTTTTTCAGTTCAACATCTGTTTTGAATCTTTGTATTGGTTCCAACCAGCTACTCATAGCTACATGTGGCAAGTTCTAATTGGTCCAAATGGTCTATACATTGAGCCTGAAACAAGATACTTGGTATTTGGCCATTGGCCCAATTTTAGTGCAAGGAATTCTAATTGGTCAGCCACATGCTAGGCTTGAGGCTATAAACTACATCCTGTCTCTTTGTTCAGTGGAGAAACATTGAGAACAGGGAAGAATGAACATCTACAATCTACTTTCCAGCATAACAACTATGATTTGTTCTCTTTGAATAAATATATTTTTCTCCCCCTGATTTGCTTTGGGGTCTGTGTTATTGAAGAATAACATCAACTCCTAAAAATACCCATCAAGGACGAGACTGGCGAGGCCACCTCCAAGGCGATGATGGACATCTTCAACACCAACGGTTCTCCTGAGGTCATCTTGAGTGACCAAGGTCATGAATGCTGGAACAAGGTAGGGATGTTATAGGTTATATTCTGTCACTAATGTTGTTTTTGTTTTTTACATATATATATATTTTATTTTTTTCATGGTACATAATCAGACATATTTCAATATCTTACATTGTCAATAGATATCGCTTTCCTACTCCAGGTTTGAATGAATGGCCATGGGCAAGTCCCTTAATGGGTACCAGGAACGGTGGGAGAACAACCTGAAGGTAATTCTCTTAGCACACAACAGCAGCGTCCAGGCCTCCACCGAGTACGGACAGAAGCCTATATACAATTATTGCATATACTGTAGTCTTTCAAATTTGTGATTGTCTATTGCTATTTTTGTATAACGTACTTTCAGATCACTGAAACCCCACCTCATATGGTGGAAGTTGTCGAACCAGATCAGAACGCCTTCGAGGACCAACTTCAGGCACGGACTGAGAAGGATGTGGAGGTTTTTAACCAGGTAAAAATTATTGTCCGCTGTTAATTTATTTTCAGGCCCTCCAAGAGATATGTAAGAAATGTATTTGTAATATGAAATATAATTGCATTTATTCCTGTTATCAATCAAGGTGAGACTGAACATCGACAAGGCGCAGGAGAAACAGATGGAGAGCTAACAAAGGAGAATCAAGAAGGGAACCAAGCGCTTCGACATACGGACAGATTACTTTGTTTGGAAGAAGGACGAAAGGAAGGCGAGAGCTGGGAAACCTCGATAGCTCTTTCGCTCCTAGCTGGGGTCATCATCTGTTAATGTGAATATAAAAAATCGCAGATAACTATTTGCATTTGCACACAAAATAACCTGATGCTAGGTTTAGTTTCCCTAACACTGATATTTTTCACTTCGTCTTCCTTGGGTTACCTCCGTGGAAGCCAACAATCTTCTCCAGTTGGACGATCGACCACTGAAAGCCCTTATGCCCTAAACTTCGGTGAAGCCCAATAGACAAAGTATGTTAAGCTTTGGTTGACATTTGAGAAAGCAAGAAATGGTAGTTATGCTGAGTTTATAAAAATGTACCTCTTCAATTTACCTCTCCAAATGACTTTAGGACCATCGACTGTCCGAGCCCCCCAGGAGGTATCCCATCCACCAGAGCCAGTGAGTTCGGATCAGTCTGATTCTCTGTGTTCTGAGTCGGAGGGGGGCCATCGAGGTAGGCTATACCTTCCAAAAACGGTTGAAAAGTACATATCTCCCATTTATAACACTGCACTAATCATCAAATTTTCTCACAGTAAAGTGTAACCTGTGTGTTTGCTTGTTTACATCTCTGTCTCCTACCCTGTTCCCTTTAACTCTACTTCTGTTCTCCAGGACATAGGGGTTCTGCCCAACACCCAGATGTGGATCCACCTAATGTCCTCCATTACCAACCACCCTCCAATTTTTCATTACATCATCTACAGCTACTGTTATTGTCATGTTGTCATTATCTTCTAAGAAAGTTTTCTTGCTCTATCATACTGGGGACATAATATGAGAGATACACAGATTAACTAAAAACACTAGCACTGCAAACACTCAGGACAAAGAGAACAGCAGTGCCTGGACTTTGCAGTCTCCCTCTTTAAGTCCCCTTTCTGAGACTGGCAGCCTCCCACCCCACAGCAAACACCTCTTCTACAGTTGAAGTCGGAAGTTTACTTACACCTTAACCAAATACATTTAAACTCAGTTTTTCACAATTCCTGACATTTAATCCTAGTAAAAATTCCCTGTCTTAGGTCAGTTAGGATCACCACTTTCTTTTAAGAATGTGAAATGTCAGAATAATAGTAGAGATAATGATTTATTTCAGCTTTTATTTCTTTCATCACATTCCCAGTGGGTCAGAAGTTTACATACACTCAGTTAGTATTTGGTAGAATTGCCTTTAAATTGTTTAACTTGGGTCAAACGTGTCAGGTAGCCTTCCACAAGCTTCCCACAATATGTTGGGTGAATTTTGGCCCCTTCCTCCTGACAGAGCTGGTGTAACTGAGTCAGGTTTGTAGGCCTCCTTGCTCGCACACGCTTTTTCAGTTCTGCCCACACATTTTCTTAGGATTGAGGTCAGGGCTTTTTGATGGCCACTCCAATACGTTGACTTTGTTGTCCTTAAGCCATTTTGCCACAACTTTGGAAGTATGCTTGGGGTCATTGTCCATTTGGAAGACCCATTTGCGATCAAGCTTTAACTTCCTGACTGATGTTTTGAGATGTTGCTTCAATATATCCACATAATTTTCCTTCCTCATGATGCCATCTATTTTGTGAAGCGCACCAGTACCTCCTGCAGCAAAGCACCCCCACAGCATGATGCTGCCACCCCTGTGCGTCACGGTTGGGATGGTGTTCTTCGGCTTGCAAGAACCCCCTTTTTCCTCCAAAAATAACAATGGTAATTATGGCCAAACAGTTCTATTTTTGTTTCATCAGACCAGAGGACATTTCTCCAAAAAGTACAATATTTGTCCTCATGTGCAGTTGCAAACTGTAGTCTGGCTTTTTTATTATGGTTTTAGAGCAGTGGCTTCTTCCTTGCTGAGCGGCCTTTCAGGTTATGTCTATATAGGACTTGTTTTACTGTGGATATAGATACTTTTGTACCTGTTTCCTCCAGCATCTTCACAAGGTCCTTTGCTGTTGTTCTGGGATTGATATGCACTTTTCGCACCAAAGTACATTCATCTCTAGGAGACAGAACGCGTCTCCTTCCTAAGCGGTATGACGGCTACGTGGTCCCATGGTGTTTATACTTGCGTACTATTGTTTGTACAGATGAACATGGTACCTTCAGGCGTTTGGAAATTGCTCCCAAGGATGAACCAGACTTGTGGAGGTCTACAATTATTTTCTGAGGTTTCTTTTGATTTTCCCATGATGTCAAGCAAAGAGGCACTGAGTTTGAAGGTAGTTCTTGAAATACATCCACAGGTACACCTCCAATTGACTCAAATGATGTCAATTAGCCTATCAGAAGCTTCTAAAGCTATGACATAATTTTCTGGAATTTTCCAAGCTGTTTAAAGGCACATTCAACTTAGTGTATGTTAACTCCCGAGTGGCGCAGTGGTCTAAGATTTGGAAAGGCACACACCTGTCATTCTTAAATGAAAGAAGTTTGGAACCACCAAGACTCTTCCTAGAGCTGGCCGTCTGGCCAAACTAAGCAATCGGGGGAGAAGGGCCTTGGTCAGGGAGGTGACCAAGAACCCGATAGTCACTCTGACAGACCTCCAGAGTCCCTCTGTGGAGATGGGAGAACCTTCTAGAAGGACAACCATCTCTGCAGCGCTCTACCAATCAGGCCTTTATGGTAGTGGCCAGATGGAAGCCACTCCTCAGTAAAAGGCACATGACAGCCCACTTGGAGTTTGTCAAAAGGCACCTAAAGAATCTCAGATCATGAGAAACAAGATTCTCTGGTTTGATGAAACCAAGATTTAACTCTTTGGCCTGAATGCCAAGCGTCACGTCTGGAGGAAACCTGGCACCATCCCTATGGTGAAGCATGGTGGTGGGAGCATCATGCTGTGGGGATGTTTTTCAGTGGCAGGGACTGGGAGACTAGTCAGAATCGAGGCAAAGATGAACGGAGCAAAGTACAGAGAGATCCTTGATGAAAATCTGCTCCAGAGCGCTCAGGACCTCAGATTGGGGCTAAGGTTCACCTTCCAACAGGACAACGACCCTAAGCACACATCCAAGACAACGCAGGAGTGGCTTCGGGACAAGTCTCCGAATGTCCTTGCGTGGCCCAGCCAGAGCCCGGACTTGAACCCGATCGAACATCTCTGAAGAGACCTGAAAATAGCTGTGCAGCAACGCTCCCCATCCAACCTGACAGCTTGAGAGCATCTGCAGAGAAGAATGGGAGAAACTCCCCAAATACAGGTGTGCCAAGCTTGTAGCATCATACCCAAGAAGACTCCATGCTATAATCGCTGCCAAAGGTTCTTCAACAAAGTACTGAGTAAAGGGTCTGAATACTTATGTAAATGTGAAATTTCAGTGTTTTATTTTTTATAAATTAGTATATAAGATTTAGAAAAAAAACTGTTTTTGCTTTGTCATTATGGGGTACTGTGAATTTTAAAATAAGGCTGTAACGTAACAAAATGTGGAGAAAGTCAAGGGGTATGAATACTTTCCGAAGGCACTCGCCAAACAATTCTTGCCAAACATTTCTGAAAGTACATGCAATTTTCACGTGTTCCACCACAAAACTGTCAAAACCTTCTCATTAAATGTTAACTGCAAATTAGGCTTACCTGGCAGAAGTATATCATGAGTAAGTATATCATTTGTATCTATTATTTGTTATTCGCAAACTTGCCATGAAATGAGCTGCAGCAGTACAGAACCATCACTACACTGGAACATTATATGGCACATTCCCTACTTGCTAGATGCGCAGTTAAAGGGCCAGGTGCACAATTAAAGGGGAATTACATTTTTTTCCCTTCTTTTTTTCTTGCAGGCCTAAAACAATTGTCTTCAGATGTGATTTAAGCATTCACATTAACTCAGAACATCAATTTTGTTGTTTCTCCACGAACAATTGTACTTTTATTTTGGGTGGTACTTTTTACCCCTTTTTCTCCCCAATTTCGTGATATCCAATTGGTAGTTACAGTCTTGTCCCATCGCTGCAACTCCCATACGGACTTGGGAGAGGCGAAGGTCAAGAGCCATGTGTCCTCCAAAACACCGACCCCGTCAAGCCGCACTGCTTCTTGACATACTGCACGTGTAACCCGGAAGCCAGCCGCACCAATGTGTTGGAGGAAACACCGTACGGTGTCGTAGAAATATTTGACTCAAAAAGTAGTCAAAATAAAAATATTTCTCAAGAGACTGGAACTTGTGAATTTAGACTTTTATTATTTGCATAACAAAGCCGAGCTTGCTCCATGGAGCAACAACTGCTTGTCCTGCACCGGAGTGCTCCTTTTTATACAGACACATGCATAGCCACACTGATACAGCTGATAGTTCCTCCCTATGTGAATGAATAACATCTTTCAGTATCACATGTTGGCTACTCACAAGGGCTATTTGCGCTTCTCTAAGTGGGGCCTCTGTATCTTATTAGTGGCATGACTCAAAAAATTATGTACATACGTACGTTAAAGAACAATCACCCTCTGTATTGACTATATTCATTATCCAGGCATGCATCTGGAGTACAAAGTATCAATCATGTTCATTCTGTTTCACCATTATCATTTCATAACACATTATAAAACATATCCATTAATACTTAAACATGATTTAAACATGTCATCCATAACCCATTCTCAACCACATACATTTAAACATTTATCATTTACCATCCTCCCTGGCCCTTGAGATTATGTGCATGTGGCCATGTGTCAGGTCATAAGGTCATAAGCACAAAGAAATGATAACACTAGTTCCATTGTTACTCCAATCTCCACACAGCCATCACGAGGAGTTGTATCTCCATCACATGTCATTGACATACCCAGACCAGCTGCAGGGAGTTTATGAAAAACACATAAATGTCTCTGCTCTGTATTAACCCTTCAACTGGTTCTCAATCCATAAACATTTTAAGGCATATAGGTGTTTAATTCTACAACATATGTACTTGAAAATCATCTATATATTTCCCCCCTCTGGGACTTTTAAGTCCCAACCAATAAAACAAAAGATAACATAAAATGAGTGTAAGCATGTGCATATACTTATTCTTAGCCTTGCCATCTGTGGTTACATTTTATAAGAATATATATTCAAACCAATGTATCTTCCTCATTGTCTGACCCATCCTGATGAGGACAAGGAGCCCAGTCAGGTATTGGTTACAAGTCTTGAAGGTTTCCCTCTAAGCTAACCTCCAATTGTTGCTGTTGAGCTTTGTAACCATTGCTCCCCTTTTTGTTTTGTTGTATTTCCAATATACGTGGTAGTATCCTAACACATCAAAATATATAAGAAATAAATGCAACTATGTTTTAACCATAATATTTAGGACATGTTAAGAATAGTGTCAACATCTTTAGCTTACATAACCTTTTTTTTACCCATATCACAATTATTATAACAATCAAAAGAATCAATATCTAATCCATTCATTGCAATGTCAACATTAGTTATTAACATATTAATAACTTATTCAAATCAATCAGTCACCTTATAATTCATAGTCATTATCAGATTAATTACCCAAAACAAATTTAGAATGACAATTCTTAGTTATTCACTTTGGGGGCGGCAGGTAGCTTAGTGGTTAAGAGCGTTGTGCCAGTAACCAAAAGGTCGCTGGTTCTAATCCCCAAGCCGACTAAGTTAAAAATCTGTCGATGTGCCCTTGAGCAAGGCACTTAACCCTAATTGCTCCTGTAAGTCGCTCTGGATAAGAGCGTCTGCTAAATGACTAAAATGTAAATGTAAAAAATGTTCCATCATTCAAAGTTAAATCTCTCACCTTGGCACATATTGACACTGGCAGAATGTATATTTATACTATCATAATTCTAGCATTAACTTCCTCATAACAAGAATTACAACAGATCATTATCTTAATACATTCCTAGTCTAAATTACTATAAATTTAGCAGTGTATAATACCTCCTTAATTAACATACTACCTTAACTAACACTCCCTTACTCTACCGGCACTCAATCTTCTGGCGTCTTCATTATGTTCTTCAGATAGCTTCATAGTTCATCTTGGATTGCCCATGACAATGTCCCAATTCCAATGTCACACCTGAGCCGCCCCACCTCCACCATCATTCTGTTTTGTCAATTTGCAAACCAGCATACCCTATGAAGAACGTTGCATTTGCATAGACCTCTCTCTTCCTGCTCACTCCACATGGACTCCTGTCACATTCCTGAGAGAAAAGGCACAAAAGAGAAGGCAATTGATTGCTTTGATTTGATGCTGGATTCAGGTCTCCTGGCAGAGGTGGTGTCGGACAGGAACGTCTTCAACGCCTTTGTTGTTCCTCTTCAGCCGGGTAGAGGTTTTTCGGTTTTTATTGAGGTTCACACCGCTCTGGACCGAATTATTTCTACTATGCATTACAACACCATCTGTAATAACATCTTGAATGTCTGGAATCTCTCGGCGGTCTGGAATCTCTCAGCGGTCTGGAAGGTCTTGGAAGTCTCTGTGGTCTCCTAGTCATCAGTTCCCTCACTCTGGTACAATGGTTTAGATGACACCCGATCACGCTCCCCTCTATCCGTACCGCTGTTGGTGTAACCTGGACGATGATGTATGGACACCTTTAGCTGTTAACCTTCCCCATCACTAGGGTCTCCGGATCAGCCAGAGTCCCTCTCAATCTATCGACATCGGTCTGCGATGAGTGTCCTTCTATCAGCCTACCCATAGGGAAGCTCGGAGTTACTGCTGCAAAGACACAAGCACAGACACACACAAAAGACAACAATGCTACCCAATGGCTGAGGTTGGAACACTCATATAGTGGGAAACATGGATCTAAGCATCTGTCTCCACCATTTTTACCATCATTAAGGTAGCCAACAACACCTGGTACAGGCCCCTCCACATAGGGTCTTTCCAGCTCTTTCTTCTGTAGTCTTTTGCCATCACATAGTCTCTAGGGCACAGAAAATACTCAGATTATCCTACTCAGTTGGGCAGAGTTATCTTCACCCATGAAAATAAAATCTTAAGAACATTGTTAGGTTAGGTGAGACACAGTATGCTACTTATGTCCTCTCATCCGTCAAGAGAAGCCTTGAAATTATGAAGCACACCTGCTTCCAGCTTGTTGTAGTCCACTTAATTCATGCCTCCTATCACAAAAACAAAAAAGATTTAACCTAACCCATAACAGATTGTTACTACTGCTCATATCCTTAATACACCTTGCATATTTTCCCACAAAACCATTATAAAACATTAAAACCTCTGTAAGCCCAACGTGATTCATGTGTTCAAAAAAACAAAACAACAACAATATTGCCTATTAAACCAAAAATAATAACTAAACTGAAAATGACAACCCTTGAGCATATCTTTACTTAACTATATCCCATAACACTATTCAAGGAATACCTCTCCTTCAGGACTAACTCTCTCACTTCATCCTTGTCCTGTTTGAACTTATATATATATATATATATATATATATATATATATATATATATATATATATATATATAGGATTTTGTCGAAATTATAAACTTCTTCACAATTATCCTTATTATATCTAACCCCCTAATACAGCATGCCTCTAGAATTTATAGTGCGGGTGATCAGGTCACACTATAAAGCCAGGACAGATTTCAGAGGTCGTTGAAATCATTCAATTAATTGTTTCATCCAATAGTATACTACTCATTAATAACCATCAAAACATTTCATAAATGTTGTATCCCGAGTGTACAGTAAGTCCTTAGTACAGCTCTTTTCAAAATAAATCACACATATTTACTTATCACTTCAGTAAATAAAACCCAAATTACATGTGTATGCCCCTTTAAGATATTTCACTTCCATCCCATCAAAAAACCCAAAATATAAAAAAAAATCCTATACAGCTAACATTTCATACTAAGTAGTTTGTTTGTGGTTATTCGAACACCATATAGTAAAACAATAAACAAACAAAAATGGCCAGGCCTTATTTATTTTGGTAGCTCCCTATGACAACCTAAAAATAAAACTACTTAATTTTACTAACTAGTTACACCCTAGCCTACAGACTTTTTTAACCTCCCAATGAGATATAAAGAAATCCCCATGTTCCTGGAAGAGAAAGTATACATGTCGTTAACATATAATCAACAATCCAAAGATGGTAATTACACACAAAACATCATACATATATCCCCAGTCCTATCTCATCAACAATCATTAACCCCAGCATCGATTTAAAATTGTTTGATACGTCGTGTCCTACTTTACCCCTAACATAATATTATAGGAGACTCCCATCAATCCTTAAAAGAAACTCCCACTTAGAAGACACTAGATAATAACACGTTTTATTAAGTTAACTACACCTTCCACTATAAACCTATAACCCCTTTTTAGTAATTTAAACGTCGCAAACTGTTGCATTGATGTTTTTTTAAAATATATATAAACTTATTGTTTCATAATCCAAAACCCATAAAAGGATGTCTACTTAATCCATCAAGCCAACAGCAACAACTACCTCCCATCATTCAACGTACTATAAACAAATATCGTTATCTGAAGTAATAAACCATTGTCATAACTCACTGCTGTTTAAACAAACTATATAATGTCATAATAAAATGATCAATTATCAAATATCGTTCCTTATTCAACTATCGAGACATGTTCTTCATTAGTAAATCGTCTCCACAAAGCAATACTACCTAATAACATATTCTCATTCTCCTAAATAGAAATAATTACTTCTATTAAACAATCCCATTCAACATCAAGTCACCCTGTCTCATCACCCAATTAACTTATTTTTTAAATCCTCTACAATATCTATCATACTCTACCGCTAATTTCCCTCATAACGGTACCTCAACAGATGACAAATGATTTTATATTTATAGTAAAAACCAATAAAACATCAAATTCACCAATATGCAATTTTAATTACTATGTTATCCTATCCGACATGGATTGGTAGGACAACATCTTTCCTATAATGTTATCAATGAAACCAGTAATTCACATCAATAACATCAATGTAAAAGATTTACTTTCTGTCGCTTACTGGATTCGAACCAGGGACCCTCTGCACACATCCACAACATTCACCATCGAAGCACCGTTACCCGTCGCTCCACAAATGCCACACAAAGCATCTACTTCCAGTTCATAGAGCAAGTGACGTCACCCAACGAAAACCGCACTAGCTCTCACCGCTAACTAGCTAGCAATTTCCTGCCGATAATATTCAACATCCTACGACTTCCTACAAAATACGCGATCCTTGTACGCCTAAATTAACCCATAATGTCCCTTATAGCGCTCTCACGTTTCAGCAAGCCCCAATGTTTAACACCCACAGACAAAAATGGAAATTCTTCCATTTTACTAGCAGACCTAATAAAACACACTTTCAAACAGCGTTCTGCATTTACCTCTATCATACGGTTTAAAAACGAACTTAACAACATTAACCATGCTAAATTTCCATAGTAACGTCATGTTTGGTTCAGTTGATCTATTACCATATAAGACATTCACTTCTCCATGCGTCGTAAACTATATCCTATTTCTCTTGTAATCAGCTAAAATCATAGCCACGCAATTAAACCATCACCCCGCCATTACAGAATGAATGAGATCTATTAATCTATCCTTTCTAAGTAAGCTACAAGTAACACCAAACACTTGCTGTAGTTTACCATCATATATTGAAATCATCCATTTATCACAATCCAATTTATTTATAGACATATTCCACCATTGTCACTCGTTTAATCTAGCAAAACCTTATTCAATGACAAAAAAATTACTACCACGTACTCTCCGTTAACATTTTTACATGTTAGTCATTTATCAGATGCTCCCATTCCAATCGACGCACAATTCGTGAGCTCATACATTTTTATACTTATACTAGCCCCCCTTGGGAATTGAACACCCAACCCTGGCGTTGCAAGCACCGTGCTCTACCAACTGAGCTACAGAGGACCACAGATGAGCGTATAGTGTCTTTTTCTGATAATGTTATAATTGTAGCCTATTGCATTATTTTAGTTTAAAATATAAGTTTGTTTATTCAACAAATCTAGAACCCACTATAAATTGGTGCTATTCACTCAGCATAATAGCCAAAGCTCCTTGCATCCCCTGGTTCACGTAAGGAAAATACATTATCATTCTATTCAACTATCTAACATTACCAACTATTCACATACATCACTGGTTTCACACAAACTATAGAATAAAGTAATAACAATTAGAATGTGTCAAATAAATGCTTTCCATCCAACTATTGAAACTTGCTTCAAATATCTTTCAGCTCGATACAGTCAAACAAATATGACTCTCTTTTACCCGGAAACTAGTTCATGGCATGAGTAAAGTCTATTCACATCCCAACAATAACTAATAATATATTTATATTCATATTATTAAAAGACCTTACTTTCATTCCAGTCTACCTAAACAATTCAAATTATGGCCAAAACTCTATCCAAATTGTCAGTCCGCTATTCAAATGTATGTAACTGTCTTTTCTGATTAGACTATAGACACTCCTCCTTCTTTCCAGTTGAATAAGTGAGTCCTTCAGTCTGAAAAGACGCAGGCTGCTAAATCGTCCAGTCTTATCCTGACTGTTCCGTCAATCTAAACAACCCACAACCATAGTTAAACTATACTTAGAAAACCTAGACTCTGATCAGCGATGCAGAATCTATGCTTTATTGAAAAGACAAGTTAATCCTCCTTTATTTCAATGATAATGGTCAGTAGTTTTAGTATCTGGCACATACCACACTTTATCAGAAAATAGCTTTGAAGGACACAGATCTCACACGCTCAACGTAAACAACTTAGCAGTCAACGAGTCAAACCCCACATTCATTGATTTGGAAACAGATCTAACGACCTAACCAAATGAATTATATTTTCCCCCTAATATACTAAAATTCCTTGACTATATTACTTCTGCTTCTGAAATAATCGTTTATTATAATGCTTAATTCCACCACATGCTCTATGTACTTTCTCCCATCCCCACGTACGTCTGTACGTGTTTGGGCGTGCAAGTCAACACCTATAATGTTATCCAATGACTTGTAATAAATTACACTCCCATCAAATTCATTCTATTCTAATATATTCACATCAACCAAACCATTCATGTTTCTAATGATTCTTTATTGCCACAAATCAGTTGATCACAATCTAGTCTCAGCGGAACGAACAACAAATTACCCAAATCCTTCCCCTCAGTCATAGAATCCTCCCAGAATCATATATGCTGGTCACTATTCCCTGATCTTACAAAATTCTATGACAGGCATTGTTGTACAAAATTCCAAGATATCATTTACAAGAAAATGTTATTCCAACGTATATATAATTATCATACACACCTCTATATCTCATCATTCAAACTTCAGAGTGCGACTAATTTACACCATTATACCACTTTTATACCATATTTATACAATGTTGTCCTCAAACGCGCTTAAATACTATTTGTATAACCTACAGGAATATTTTATTCTATCAAAGGGCCCAAATTTGGAATGTTAACCCTATCCTAGTTATTATTTTACTGTAGTCAATTTATCATAATACTACATCACCTCTAAAGTTTCTAAATATAATGTCAGAAACATACCCTAAAAGATTGATCAAAATATAATGCATAGATGTCATATGATCACACCGGTACACGTGACCTGTTCCTCCAACAGGATTTATTCTACCCCTCCTGGTAACGTGAATTTTCTACACTCAGTTGGTCAATGAATATCCACGCACCATTTATTCTTCTCTTTCCTAATGTGAGATTGGGCACGCCCTTTCTCCATCAGACAGAAGCTTCAAACGACCTCAAATATTTTTACTTTCCTTACAGGAAGGCTATTTACTTGCAGGATTTCTTATTATTCTCACTCACACAGATGAACAGCCACTTGTGCCCAAATGAATCAGACAGTTGAATGACTCACAGCCGCCCAAGCAAACCACTCACCCACACAAGATGAGCAGACCTACTCTATTTAACACTTTCTCTATATTTTGAAGCCCTTGTGACTATTTAACCCGTTCACCTACTCAGGATGACCGCTGTCACCTACGCCGGATGACCTAACTTTTTTACCTGATCGACCCTACCTAACTTTGGCATCACCACAACACAGGATGATGCCCCACCTACCTGAGCAGACCTCTAACAATGAATTCCTCATTAGAGCGGTCACCGTAGGTCCCAAATTTAGCTAGCCACCTGCCCGTTCAGCCCTCTGGAGCGCTAATTTTAGCTCTCCAAAGCGGTATCCACAGGATTTCTATTTATTTAGCCCCCTAGGTGATACACTTCCTCAACACACCTGGACTTCTACTACGCTTTCCTAAGCGACCTGTAAATTCTGCCCTATTTTTTCTGTTACACTTCCTCGACACAGAAAAATAAGCGGTATTACACAGGATTTCTGCCTACCTAAGCAGCCTATAAACGATACACCTCCGCTACACGTTTATAGCGGTATTCGCAGGACTTAACATGTTATTGTCTGATCGCTCAACCAGATGGACAACCGCCCGTGCCGAAATGACCCAGACAAAGCGATCAGCAGGATGAATCAAATGAATCAAATCAATTGAACAGACGGTTCAGACAAACAACAGAGTGACATTGACATGTATTCTTAAATTCAAAAGCTCCTAGTCTCAAATTTTCTGGTTCTTAAATTTGGAGAGACCTACTTGGTATTTCTGCAGCTGATGCCGTGCCACGGATCGGACCACACAAACGTTTATACTATATAAGTAAGAACTTGGCTTACCTGTTAAAAGCGGCCGCTTTTGTTTGTATGGTCCGTCCAAGCCGTTTCACAACTGCAGGTGTACACCGTCTCTGGCCCCTGTTGTCAACTCCTGGCAAAGCTCGCCAAATATGTCGCAGAAATATTTGACTCAAAAAGTAGTCAACTTAAAAATATTTCTCAAGAGACTGGAACTTGTGAATTTAGACTCTTATTATTTGCATAACAAAGCCGAGCTTGCTCCATGGAGCAACAACTGCTTGTCCTGAACCGGAGTGCTCCTTTTTATACAGACACATGCATAGCCACACTGATACAGCTGATAGTTCCTCCCTATGTGAATGAATAACATCTTTCAGTATCACATGTTGGCTACTCACGAGGGCTATTTGCGCTTCTCTAAGTGGGGCCTCTGTATCTTATTAGTGGCATGACTCAAAAAATGATGTACATACGTACGTTAAAGAACAATCACACTCTGTATTGACTATATTCATTATCCAGGCATGCATCTGGAGTACAAAGTATCAATCATGTTCATTCTGTTTCACCATTATCATTTCATAACACATTATAAAACATATCCATTAATACTTAAACATGATTTAAACATGTCATCCATAACCCATTCTCAACCACATACATTTAAACATTTATCATTTACCATCCTCCCTGGCCCTTGAGATTATGTGCATGTGGCCATGTGTCAGGTCATAAGGTCATAAGCACAAAGAAATGATAACACTAGTTCCATTGTTACTCCAATCTCCACACAGCCATCACGAGGAGTTGTATCTCCATCACATGTCATTGACATACCCAGACCAGCTGCAGGGAGTTTATGAAAAACACATAAATGTCCCTGCTCTGTATTAACCCTTCAACTGGTTCTCAATCCATAAACATTTTAAGGCATATAGGTGTTTAATTCTACAACATATGTACTTGAAAATCATCTATAACGGCTGGCGACCGAAGACAGCGTGCATGCGCCCGGCCGTCACAAGGAGTTGCTAATGCGCGATGGGAAAAGGACATCACAGCCAGCCAAACCCTCCCCAACCCGGACGACACTGGGCCAATTGTGCGCCGCCTCATGGGTCTCCCGGTCGCAGCCAGCTGCGACACAGCCCGGGATCGAACACGGTTCTGTAGTGACGCCTCTAGCACTGCGATACAGTGCCTTAGACCGCTGCTGCACTCAGGAGGCCCCAAACAATTGTAATTTTGAGAGTAAAAAACAAACAAAATATAAAACCAGGAAAAATTAAACTGAATTTTGGGAAAAAAACTTTTTTATAGGGCTTAGAGTTGTTTATTAACAATTATTTTACCGGGTATATTGACGGAAAACAGTGTACTACTTTCTCTTGTACACTAAGGACCTGGGGAAGAGTTGCCAATCAGCCAATTAAAACCGTTGACTGTTTTCGCCGCTCCTGCCATAGACTCCCAGTCAAGTCCCGTCTCGACAGATAGAGCTGGCTGGTGGGCGAGGCTGTCTCCGCATTACTGTGATTTGACATTTATCACAGCAGTGGTTGTGAAAAGAGATTAGGAAAAGATGACCAAGTCAACATTGTGTGTATTATTATTTTCCAAAGGCAAGCAGGTGAGTGAATCGAAGGAGATGGACAAGGTGATGTACCATGACTGGCGTCTGGTGCCCAAACACAAGGAGGAGCAGTTCAAACTCTACAACCCTGTTCCCGAGCCCCCCATACGCTATGTGTCGTACCCGCCCCTGCTCCGTGCCATGCTCCTCGCCCAGCGGCAGGAAGATGAACTAGGGGCGGCGGCTGAGGAACCAACCTTACCCCTGAAGAGGGATGTCCTACTAAGCAAAGAGTACTTCAGAAGTCAGGAGAAAGAGAGGGAGAGGCAGGAGGAGACAGCAGTGTGAGAGAGGGGTCAAGAGGAAAAGAGGTGAAAGGTTACCTACAAGGGACTGTGATGTCAACATGGATAGATCCTACACCCTTCGTCCAAAAGCATTGAAATGTTGCAAGCATGGATGAAGGGAGTTTCGACCATATCCTTTGCACCAATCCATTCCTTTTAAATCCATGAGGGGGTGTAAGAGTTCTCAACAGGTTCTCAAGACCTGTTCTCAACTGGCTTACCTGGTTAAATAAAGGTGAAATAAAAAATAAATAAATAAAAAGAGTGCACATCTCAGGAGAAGGGTAGAGAATTGGACCGCTGCTATAGCCGTTTCTTTTACATTCATATCAGCCTTCTTTAACAATTATTCTGTATAGAAAGAATTTGGATCATCAGATGGACATGAGTGACAGCTTGCTGTAAGGTTTCCACAACTGGCACGTGACTCTTACGCATATTGTGATGTGATGCTTGTGTGTTTGTATTGTGAATATTACAATATAATACTACATTGTGAAAAGAATGGGCACTCTTAGTTTTTATTAAACCGGATTCATTGGATGGCTGGGTTAAGATAGTTTTTATTATTCTCCCACCCATGTAAAAGCAATTATTATTCCACTTCCATGCATGATAGATGATAAATTGGTCCGGGTGACTTTGAAACTCGTGGCTGAACAGGAGAGGGCGCGCCATCAAGCATTCTTCAGTCACCTGGCTGACTACGACAAAGATTATGGATATACTGACAAGATACATGTCTCTCCGCCCTAACATTGGGAGTCGCCCATAAAGCGGCACGGCGGCCTGTCTAGCTCCTGCCTTACTTTGGATTGGTGGATACATCTCATTATTGTAATCCTTTTTTGAATATTCAATGAGGGTTGTTGATGTCAATCGCCTGTATTCAATGGAGAGAGATGCTATGCTACTAGCCTCATGCCATGAATATGCGTAGTCATCTTGTCAACTCCGATATAACGTGTTTTTTATCAAAGTTGTCGGGATGTCACGTGTCCTACTCATATCAGTACACTCGTAACAATTTAAGCATTACGAAACTTATATTAGATCAAATAATAACCTTGTGCTTAATACGGGCAAAACTAAATACATGTTTTTAAACACATAAGAATGTTTCCGATTAACTACATGTTCACTCTTTAGATGGTTCTCCAATCTAACTTGTTCCCACATATAAATACTTAGGCATATGGATTGAAATGGATTTGACGTTTAAAAACAGATCGTGCCTTTCTCTAAGCCCACCCAACTACCTCATCCCTATATTGTTATTTATTTTGCTCATTTGCACCCCAGTATCTCTATTTGCACATCTATCATTCCAGTGTTAATACTAATTGTAATTATTTTTGACTATAGCCTATTTATTGCCTTACCTCCATAACTTGCTACATTTGCACACACTGTATATATATTTTCTGTTGTATTTTTGACTTTATGTTTTGTTTTACCCCATATGTAACTCTGTGTTGTTGTTTGTATGCACGCGTGACTGTAAGTCGCTTTGGATAAAAGCATCTGCTAAATGGCATATTATTATTATTATTATTTATCGCACTGCTTTGCTTTATCTT
Source organism: Coregonus clupeaformis (assembly GCF_020615455.1). Lineage (NCBI taxonomy): Eukaryota > Metazoa > Chordata > Actinopteri > Salmoniformes > Salmonidae > Coregonus > Coregonus clupeaformis. Next base: position 45,075,384 of record NC_059198.1, on the reverse strand, counting down.
GGCCAGGTCACAGTTGTAAATGAGAACTTGTTCTCAACTGGCTTACCTGGTTAAATAAAGGTGGGAAAAAAAAACTGTAGGAAGCAGATTATTCAGTCAACCTTTTTATCTGTTCTTGATTATGGTTATATTATTTATCAAAGTGCAGCTTCTACTACTCTTAAACCTTGGGATGCCATCATTTAGTGACCTTGGTTTTGTTACAGGTGACAGTTTTGATACTTATCACTGCATCCTGTGTCAAAAGGTTGGATGGACTTCGCTAAAGACCTGTAGATCTCTACATCACTCTCTTTTTGTTTACAAGGCCCTACTTCAAACAACAAATGGTACGTTGTAATACACTACCCCTACATGCCATTGTGTGCTGGAGCTATGGGACATTCACACCTGCACTGAATTGAATGGGGGATGCATAACTACTTTTCACCGAAGGACGGAAACGAGGTACAACATACAACTTCGATTGAAGACCTAAAATCACACCAGTATCATAACGGTAACCTATTATAGTGGATACAGCAGTAGCCTATTCTACAATAATGACTGTGCTAGCATTATTTATCTAATTGATCAATAAAATGTGGATGGACACTTCATTCAATGATTACAGTATTGTACAAGGTAGATACAGGAGTAGGCTATAGTCTACAATAATAATCATGAGTCATTGAATGTGCTATAGTATCATTTATTTAATTGAAGAATGAAATCGTAAATGGGGATGGGTAGGCTACTTCATTCAGTGAAAACTGAATGTCTTGCTATCTTTGGGAGCATGTTAATGAAGGCTTTTCAGCTGTTGAACTATGGCAATGTCGAACTAATTTCTAAATCTGTCTTTCTTTTAGTCAAGACGATGTGATAGCTAGAGCAACCAATCAGCTTCACTGCAGCTGTTCAACCCACCACCCCCACCACTCTCCCTCCACAAGCAATCACATCCTCTTCTCCTGTTCAACTAATTTGCCGCCACACAGAAAAGGACTGTACATACCGGTGTGCCCATGTCAATGGGTGCCTAAATTTGATAAATGTAAACAAGATGCTACAGTAGTGTGTGTGTGTTTATGGATGGAGTTCCCAGAAAATACATGAGTGTGATGTGCCCCTCTGTGTCAATGTTGAAAAGCCATAAATGGAAGATGGAAAAGGAGATAGTGATGTGAGTGAGAGCGTATGAAAATAAAGACCCCTTGGCAGTGCTTAATTTGTAAATTGGGAGGTGCTGGAACAAAAAGTGAGCCCGAGGGGGGTGAGCCAGTGTGCGCTGAGGTACCAGAACGCATAAAAAAAAATCTACTTTAAAATAAAGCATTGCATGCATTATCATTTATTTTGCATACCAGCATAGATCAGTAGAGGCGCTTGCAGAAGTTGCACACATGGGGAAAATGCTTATAGCCTAGGGTTCGGGAAATATGTGGCCTTAATAAATGCATTTCATGCAATTCTACATAATTTTAGATGACTGGAGACTTTAGCAGAATATTTTTTTCATAACTCACAAATGATTGAAATGACAGGCTAATTTGACACTAACAAACTGAGAATCTGAGATCAATAAAAACGACCTTGTCTTCAATACATCAATAGCCTAGACCTACTGTAGGTGTGTGGAGACACACATATTGTACAATTATAGTCCTAAAAAAGCTTTCCAGTTTCACTGACTCACCCATTGATGCTCAGCCAGGGTCGGCCCTGGACGTTCTGCCACCCTAGGCGAGAAAAAAATATGCCCCCCTCTCCCCCCATGTTTCTCAATGTCAATTTTTTTATCTCCTCAAATATTATAGGCTGCAGCTCAGCTTCGGAATGTCATAGAGAGGAATCAATATATCCTCATATGCATCGGAGTCACGTCTTTCGCAGGCATTTTAGAGCTTGTTTCTACTATAAAGCATCACCGAGTTAAGCATCCTTATTATAGAATGCTTGATATAATTTGGATACGTTTTATGCATTTATTTCAAAATATAAAGCAAACAATAGATATCCTTTTTGCCCTTTTCTTTAACAAAGGGTATGTGATACCCTCACTCAATTCGAGCCCGGTATAGACAAACACACCAAGCCGAGGTATTTAATCAGTGCATGCGACAGTATTGGAGTATTTGCCTATACCGACATTACCTGGCAGAAGGGAATTTTACTTTAACCTCTGCATCGGAGAGTTACAATGTTGCTATCACTTTTCAGCCAACTACCTATAGTAGGAAACCGAGTTTCTGATCAATAATATGCCACCTGTTATCCCACATGGCACGATCCCACAATTGTTACAATTACAATAAAAATAACACTATTATATAACATATTTAACATATATTTTAATATTCCTGTAGAACTGTAAAAAATAGTAAGATCATTTGAGCTTTAGAAACAAGTGCTTTCATAAATGCATGCCGGGCCTCATTTCACTGGAGCAGTGTAAAATAAGCTTTATGTCAATGTCCCAGCCTTAACGAATTTCGTTTATTTACATAGCGAATTTGATTGTCCAACATCAGTTTCAGCATTTATTTATTTAGTCTCCGCCTAGAGTGGCCTCTTTCCTCTCCAGCGATGTTTTCTCTCGGTAGCTGTCCATGGTCCTGAAATCAAATCATCTGAGAGAAACAGAGAGGGGGAGAGAGAGAAAGAGAGTGAGAGAGCGAGATTAAGATGTAGTCTATTTAAATCTAAAAAATACAAAAGTAAACAGGTGATAGATAATTGAGTAATCTTAGAAATTAATGTGAGTGTATGATCAACGCTTACCTTTTATTCAAAGACAAGTTGACTCGCCTGGCCTTCCTGGCAGCAAAAGCATGCACTGCTTGTTGGAGGTTGATTTTGTAAGACAACTCGGGCTCAAATGATATGGTGGCGAGTCCATTGAGTCTGTCTTGACTCATAGTAGAGCACAGGTAGTTTTTGATGAGTTTGAGCTTGGAGAATGTGCGCTCTCCACTTGCCACTGTCACCGGGAGTGTGAGAAGAACTCTCCGGGATACAAGGAGGCCATTTGGTGTCTGGATATGTACTCCACTGCTAGTGAAATGTTAAAACTCACCGCCTGCAAACTCTTACTGGTGATGTTCACTTCGAACAAGATGTCATGCCAAATGACCACTGCGCACATGAAGCCAAAGTTGTTCATCTTGGCGACAATGCTGTTTGCCTCCAACCTTGTATAAATGTATAAATCTCTTGGATGGTGTTAAAAAACTCAGCCGCCTCCAAACAACACGATGCTGCATCAGAGAGAACCAGGTTCAGCGAGTGCGCGCTGCATGTTACAAAAAAAGCCCTCGGATTGATATCCTGCACTCTCTTTTGAACTCCGCTGTGCCGCCTCCGCATATTCGCCCCGTTGTCATATCCCTGCCCTCTCATGTCCATGATGGCGATGCCATGTTTCTGTAGTTTTGAGATGAGCAACTCGGTCATGCCCGCCCTCATTGCGTCAAGCAGTTCACTAAACTCCAGGAAGCGCTCTCTCGTGCGCACTGACCCATCATCCTCGGTTGAAACAAAACGCACCACATTGGTCATCTGCTCTGTTTTGCTCTTGTCTGGTGAGCAGTCCAAAATTATAGAAACATATTTGGCTGCTTTTAGATCACTGCACACTGTCTGCTGGATCTCTTGTGCCAGCATGTCAATGATTTCGTTCTGGATTCTTTTACAGAGGTAGTGCACATGTGTTTCTTTGGACTGTACTCTCCTTACATGCTCCTTCATGATTCCATCAATGATACCCAGCATTTCCACAAACTTCAGAAAGTTCCCATTATTTGGCTCGTTTAGCCTATCGGTGGTCCCACGTAACACAATGTTCTGGGTGGCCATTACACGTATCAGGGCTATGAGCCTCTGCAGCACCTGCTGCCAGTGGAGAGTCTCTCCGTCAAAAGCCCGTTGGGCATCGATAGTTTGCTTGGACACCAGCCTGAACTCCAGCTCCTTCCACCTTTGGAAACTATCTAGGTGGTCATGCGACTTCTCATGCGAGCTGAGGAGGTGGCACAGATTCTTCCCTGGTTCCATCCCTGACCAGGGCAGATTTGCACTCATGTGAAAAAAGTTTGCAGCAAAAACAGAAGGCTGCATCGTTTTGCTTGGAATAGACAAGCCATGGTCTCGCCACTGTCAAATTGCGTCAATTCAAATCTGGTATAGGAACAAAAAGAGGTCAATACATGTCTTCTAAAATAGACTAGTATTTTAATTAATGCAAACACTTGAATGGTAAATATGATGTTCGTATATACGGGCTCACTGAAACACCACGCAGGGCAGTCAGAGAACTGAGCTATTGTTATAAGTTCTTCTTTAAATACTCTGACAGAGATAGTTCCCGCTCCCTGCTGGACCTGTCAGAATAGAGGCTGGGTGTGGTTTAAACTTACCCAACCTATCGTTGGCGCTCAGGCTGGTCCCAGCCCCTTGGCACTTCACTGTTGCCGGGCATTAGTTGTTATCTTTACAACTTGTCTCGAGTCAGCAACCTCAGACATAGTTTGTTCTTCTTCATTGTAGCAGTACACATGTCCTTGAGCAGTTTAACAAAGAGGCAGCGTGTGTGTGTGTGAGTCACAAGCCTATCTCAGCCTACCCCCTAACGGTTCCTCACATTAATCACAGCTTGTTATGTTAAACAATCTATATCAGTACAGCACAAACCTATTATGTTTAATCATTAATGTATTCTTTCTAAGCTAGGCATCACATCTAGTTGTAAGAGAATAGATCCCCACAATCCCCCTTTTCACACCCAGTGGGTGTGAACCCAAAATAAGACATTTCAGGGAAATGTAGGATTCCCCCTTTTGACACCCACTAGGGTGTCACTCATTAAAATACAATACAAACAAAAATAATCACACTTTTATTAATAGGCAATAATGATAATAAAAAGGCCTTCAGTCCTTCCATCTACACCTAACTTGTACTAGGTTGGCTACCAGCCACCCAGGAACTTCAAACCTTCACATAAGGAAAGACAAACATTCACAATAGTTAAAATGGATTTATAAAACATAAAAACACAAACAGGGAATTTTGATTCCCCCTTTAGACACCCACTAGGGTGTCACTCCACCACCTCACCAATAGCAAACCAAGGGTCATCCTCAGTCAGCTTTATCTCAGTGTCTGCATCTCCTTCTTGAGCCCCTAGGAGGGGCATCATACCAGCCGTATGCACGACATCTGTAACATACTTTCTCAAACAAGGAATTACACAGGCAGCACAGCACATTAATATTAGAAACACAACTACTAGGGTCAGAAATCCAGTAACCACCAGTGCAGCATACTTACCAAACCACTCCCCCAACCAGGAGAACAGTCCGTTTCCCTCCATTCCAGCCATGCTCTTCATTTCAGCTGATAGTTATCTAAACCAACTAGGGCTTTAGAGATACTTCCGTCAGGACTGGTATTGTTCGGGATAAACGTACAACAATGGCTTACCATTCTATAGACACCACCCCTTTCTGCCTGATCTAGAGCCAACCTCTTTTTACTAAGTCATAAGAGTGAGATGGCGGATAATTGTTCAAAGATCCCTTTTGTTGCATCCCTAGTCTAGCCAATAAATCGTTGTTGGTCGTAAAATATATAATTAATCCAATCCACAATTTTGTTTGTCACCCATCAAAAGAATGTGGTAGTAAACCCTTCCCCTAATTGTTTCATAGCTCGGTATCCATCCGATACCCCCCTTGGTATCCCAATCGCATCCATCTAAATAGGGCTATTCTCCTTCTTGTTAAAACTCCTCCTACATCTGTTTAATCCTTGGTTCCTGGTGACTAATTCTAACTAGCTGAACCAGTAGAACCAGGGCGCACGTAGCTAGCCACCCTTTTGGAATTCTCTGCCTTATACTGCCTTTACTGGCACACGCCCACCACACATCGGTAACAGGGGCTGTAAGGTTCAAAATTCTCTCCTGTGCTTCCGAACTTAAGTCTGTCACATTACTACTATCTCCAATTGATAATTGGTGATGTCTTTATTTCTCTTTACCCCCCATCTGGATGTTCAGTCCCGCCCGGTCTCATATCCCCATCCCCAAGTGTGTTTAAACACATGAGTCTAGGAACAATCCGCCGTGGGGGCCGAACACGAATATAATGGGATTTTATAATCCCAATTTGCTTATTGACATGTACCCCACCCATTGGCTACGTCCCTAACCCTTATTCTGAATCTGACAGTCTGCCCTTCTCTGACTCCCATTTTGTAGGCCACTCGTCCTTGACGGTCAGTATGTCGGGTCGCTTCTCTTCTCTTTTACTTCTTAACAATGGTAAGGGCTTAGCACAATTGGTGGTGGATCTTGACATATCAAGACCATTACCGAGACTATGATGCAACTCAAGTTATCCATATTCCCAAAAACCGCCAACCCTCTCCTGTCCTCAGTCTTTCTGCTTGGTACTACCCCATACTCACACCCTGAGAACACACTACAGTGATGATAGGTCGGGGTAGGAGGTCTTAGTTAACAGAGGTGATCCCCAGACCCTATTGGTCCAGTTCTTCTCTCTAACTCTGCATGTGTTCAGTGGTGCTTGCATGTGTTCTTACCTTTTTGCAGTGGGTAACGTGGACCCAGGTTGCTCTTTCTGCTATTCTAATGGCAAAGGCAGTGACCAATATAACCTGATAGGGCCCTTCCCAACAGGCCTGCTTCCAGTTTTTCTTCTTTAGGGACTGGATGCTCACCAGTCACCTGGTTAGATAGAGTGGGTCACCTTCTCCTTTAGTTCACCTGTGGGGCACAAAACCTCTGACATACGGGTGTGGTTAATAAACTATCTTCACACGTGTTCAGCTCTCAATTTCTATTTCTGACTGCATTCTCTTTCTAGACTGTATCTAAACTTTTTTTTTTAAGTATTTTGTCCTCTCCTTTGTATATATTTATTATTTAATCTTTTTTTTTTTTTTTTTTTGTATTTTGTCCTCTCCTTCGTATATATGTATTATTTAATCCTACCATCTACTGTCATCCCCCTTTTGACACATGATTCTGCTCATGTGTCAATATTACCACCTACCTAAACAATCACTTAGGTAATATTGGTAATTTATCATCCAACTGCCATCCCTTATTCTTATTTTTTAGACTGTCCCTTGCTTCTTCATTGCTCCTCACACTTCCTTTGTCTTTTATGGCGGCTAAATTCGACTTTCATTCAGTTCAGAATCAATAGTAATCCAATCAATCAATCCCTTATCTTGTAAAAACACTCATGTTTAGTTCAAACTCTGTTCTACCCCAGCTCTCCCGGGCTTGACCTGAAGACTGATGGTTGGTCATGACAGGTCCATACTTAAATCTTTCAAATTTAACACAAACCCCCTAAATTTAACATAACAACCCTTTATAACCATCATACTAGGTGTGTTGTTTTTTATTTGAAAAACCCAATTTGAAAAACAACAACCACAAATAGCCAGGCCCCACTTAATTTGGTAGCTCACTTTTATGACCTAAATACTGCCTAACTTAACTACTGCTCCCCCTAGCCCTGGGCAACATTCCAATGAGATAAGCTAATCTCTTTCTCCTGGTTATACATTTTGTTAACCTTCAATTACCATCAGTAATCTAAAGATGGTAGTACACACAAAACATGATACAGATATCCCCAGTCCTAACCCATCAATAATTGTTTGTATCAATCTAATTCCTCATAACTAATCCATAAAACCACTCAAAATTCCTCGAGTATACAATGATTATTTAATTGATTACCCTAAATCTGCTACATGTGATCTCATCTCAAATGATCCATTATCAATTATTTGATCAACCCCCTAGGAAAATCTGTCTCCCCTTCTATTGTTCCTGTCCCCCTTGTAAATGTCATATTTCATTTTTTAGCCAATACAATCACGGTTACATCAAATGTTCCCTCCTTTGGCCATTTAGTTACTATCTTTCTGGTCCTTTTTCTCATTTGTTAGAGATATTACCAATATCTTCACTATTTTCTGGGAACCTTCTCTTCATGATTGCTACTGGTGATCCTGCCATCTCTACTTCTGGTGTGGTCTAATGTCTATATTAGGGTGTAAGGTAAATTATTCCTGTTGTCTTTTTCAGCTAAACGTTTTATATCCCTAAGTTAATGGTATTTTCTCCCTAATATATCTTCATACTCTTCTGCTTTCCCTAAATGAGATTTAATCCCTTGCCTTTCCTCTACTCTCCTTCTATCATTACTGGATCAATGATAATAATTGTAATAACTATTAATAATAATTGTAATAACTATTTCACATTAAATTGTGCCTTTTTCTGATAATGTTATAATTCTAGCCTATTGCATTACTTTAGTTTAAAATATACGTTTGTTTATTTAACAAATCTAGAACCCACTATAGGTTGGTGCTATTCCCTCAGCATAATAGCTAAAGCTACTTGCATCCCCTGGTCCCCGTAACGAAAATAAATTATCGTTCTAGAATTCACCAACTATTTGCATACACCACTGGTGTTAAGCAACCTATCGAATAAAGTAATAACAATTAGAATTTATCAAAGCACTGCCTTCCAGTCAAGTATTTAGACCTCTACTTGAAATCTTACAGCTCAATCTAACTCGCTGGTCTGGGTCCACCCCCCACCAAGCACCAGGCCTCCCCTGTCGCCGTCACCCGTCAGGCTCATACGACTTTCTTCTTCCTGTAATCTGGACATGTTCTCAACCCCGTCTCGTATAGCTCTTGCTGCTTCTAGCAGTGCCCCTACTTCCTGTCTTCGATCGCCCAGATCGCAAGCCCTCACCCATTTTTCTCCTTCTTCCTCTTCTGGTCGCTTATGATATTCGACTTTCCCCACAATATCCAGTGTTGGAGCCATTAGCTTTGGTGCCTCGTATGAGGGTGGTGACGTAGGCAGTTCTGGGTATAATCTGGGCGGGGGTGGAGCCGTAGGCAATCTGGATTCTTCTTTCTTGTCCTGCTTCTCCTCGTTGTTCTGTTTTTCTTCCCATATTTTCTTAAGTTTTCCCAACACTGCTAGTCCTATTCTTTCCTTCAGCCTTGCTTTTTCCATTGCTTCCTTGATTTTACCCCTTCTGGGTTCTCCCTCTTTCTTCCATTCCCCCTCTGTTTTCTGGGTTTTCCGCTTCAACGTTTCCAGTATTCTCCCTGGTTCGCCTCCTACAGGCACTCCATCGGGGGATAGTATACAACCATCTTCTATCCATTCCTTATAGAGTTTCTCTCCTCGCCTGCTCCATTCCTTTCCATCTTTTCCTCCGTTTGTTTCAAGGGTGGACTTCAGTACTTTCAGCACCAGTTCCGCCTCTGCGTGTCCCGCCATATTTATGTACACGACACTTCTTTCTTTTTATCTTTATTTTAGAAATTTAAAATGTTTAGGCTATGATTCTATGTCTCACTTTTAATATATATTTTATTTTAATTTCTCTACCCTAGTATATCTATTCCCAATTGTTATTAACGGGTTATACGGTTTAAGCAACCACAGACTTCTTTAACTCCTAATTAGTTTTCTATCAAGGTATACAGGTTTATTAATTTTAATAACCCGCATTCACTCTTTTATTTTATTTGCAATCACTCTTTTATTACACTGGGATCATTCACACTCTCATTCATACAACACCCTATACTTTAAAGTGCTCCTCCGATCTGGGTTGTACCCCCAAGTACAACTCCCTGCCGAAGCGCAACACTATAGTGTACTTTAAAGTGCTCCTACGATCCTAGCCGTACTAGTTACGGACCTTGCCGATAGCGCAACACTATCTAACATTTTAAGTGTCCCTCTGATCCTTGCCAGTAGCGCAACACTTTTAATCCAATAATTCCCTATACCCCCAGTTCCCTCCCCTGGTGGTCCTAGCCTGAGGATTTCAGTATTTCCCTGGTCCTAGCCGTACCCTCGTAGTTACGGACCTTGCCGGTGGAACAATACTCTATGGTACCATGGTTTAACACTCACATTCACCAAAGGTTTGCATGTCACAATATGGTGCTTATCTACTCATAATAATTCGTATAATAATTCATAATTTAGTTCACTTACATTAAACAGGTGTTTCACAAAATTAATTTGGATAAAGCCAATGTGCAGAACTTTAGTTATATAACAATAGGTGTCTGCTTACCTGTTTTTAGTTGTCTGGACTCTTTGTGAAACACACCGTCCAATGACAGCGATGTCCAATCGGCCGGACAATTCCCAGCGAAGTCCCTTCTACCAGATCACGTCGGCGGTCACCAATTGTCAAATTGCGTCAATTCAAATCTGGTATAGGAACAAAAAGAGGTCAATACACGTCTTCTAAAATAGACTAGTATTTTAATTAATGCAAACACTTGAATGGTAAATATGATGTTCGTATATACGGGCTCACTGAAACACCACGCAGGGCAGTCAGAGAACTGAGCTATTGTTATAAGTTCTTCTTTAAATACTCTGACAGAGATAGTTCCCGCTCCCTGCTGGGCCTGTCAGAATAGAGGCTGGGTGTGGTTTAAACTTACCCAACCTATCGTTGGCGCTCAGGCTGGTCCCAGCCCCTTGGCGCTTCACTGTTGCCGGGCATTAGTTGTTATCTTTACAACTTGTCTCGAGTCAGCAACCTCAGACATAGTTTGTTCTTCTTCATTGTAGCAGTACACATGTCCTTGAGCAGTTTAACAAAGAGGCAGCGTGTGTGTGTGTGAGTCACAAGCCTATCTCAGCCTACCCCCTAACGGTTACTCACATCAATCACAGCTTGTTATGTTAAACAATCTATATCAGTACAGCACAAACCTATTATGTTTAATCATTAATGTATTCTTTCTAAGCTAGGCATCACATCTAGTTGTAAGAGAATAGATCCCCACACCACTCTCTCCCCATTCGCCATCCTCCTATTGTAGTGGGCCACCGAAAACCTTCGTTGCCCCTCATCTCTTGGGAAATTCCCCTCTTAATCCTGATGTGGCCCAGCCTGCACTAACATATCCCGTAAAGATCCATTCATATATTTTGGCCACTCACCGGGATCTTTTATGTTTTTTGTCTGGGAGTTGGATTTAGCAGCAGCACCACCACTGTCATCGGGGACGGGGAGCGATGAATCTGAGTCCGGGTCCAAGATAGTAGGGTCTTCGCCGGCATTGTTTGGAGGTGTGGCTAGGCCTGGTGCAACCACCTGTTTTTGTCCAGCCAGAGAGCTGTCATCATCTGTGGAAATGCATGGCTCGGACTCCTACGGTTTGCCCTCTTCGCTGCTAGAATCAGCGAACAGGGGCTTGTTGTTCTCCGCGAATGAATGGCCTCGGAGGCTTGTCATTCTCCACACCAGCTGATGGACATTGCTGCACGCTGATACATTTCAGCAGTGAATTTCTTTGGTTTAAAGACTCTTTTCTCATTCGTTTTTTAAAATATTCGCTTCCTGATAGATGATCTCTTAGACATGGTAGCAAATTGTTTCAGATCTCTATAGTTTACTTTTAGTTAAAATTATATCCACTAGTAGTAGCTAGCAAACATTAACAGGCTAGGTTAGGCTACTGCCTTAATCACTAATCGTCTTCGTCATACACAAACATAAAAAACAAAACAATCATTTAATTGGCAGATTCATTTTTATTAATGTTTCACAATTGGATAATCCCATATAAACACACACATCACCATAGCAACCAAGGATAGTGGGAGTGAACTTCGGGAGAAGCGGGAATGGGGTGAGGGCGGGAACTGCAGCAACGCTATGAGCTGGTGGCTGGGGTGCTGTCGGCGGTGTAGCAGCCGATCAAGGGCGCCTGAGGGCGGCAGCCAATTTTCAAAATGCCGCCCCAAATTCAAGTGCCTAATCTTCAAGCACATTGTGCTCGTGCCAAAAGCTTATCTCTTGTTTTACTTGGTAAAAGCCTGTTTTGGCTGCATGCTGTTCACTGACAGATTTGTCGCGTGTTCCCGACTGTAGGCATGCCTCATGATTGGGCTACACACAATCCACAGCTAGGCAATTTTTAGAAAAATAAACGATTGATCATCTGTGGCTAAGTTATAGGCCTACTCCTGGTGTAGTATTCTGAGTTATTTCATTTATTTCTGAACAGACAGCAGTAATTCTATAACTTTGGCAAATGTATTTCAATTTATCAGGGGTGCTGCACCTCCAGAACCCTTCGCGCGGCTATTATTCTATAAGGAAATAAATGATGAAGTGCAATGCTTGAGAGATGAGAGTTGCAGGCTCATGTCTATCAGAGTAGAGAGAGGGAGAGATATCATAGAAAGTGAATCTCATTCTAGTTCTGTGCGAGATACAGGCACGCTTCTCTCTCTCAGAACAGCAATGGCCACACGTTGGTCTATACAGGCTACAATGTTGGGCAAATCATAAACCCGGTCTGGCCCAACACAAATCAATTATCAGGCACGTTTTAAGATTACGTTTTTTAGGGGGCAGCGAGGAGAATTACAGAGGAGTCTACTTGAATTAGCCTAACTCTGATGCTTTTATTATACCTTTTTTACATTGCAAACAGTGAAAAGTATTTATCATGCCACGAGAGGGACCGGATCCTGGCAAATGGGTTCCAGAACGAAACGAGTCCAAAACTGAGAGGTGCCGGATCCTGGCCCTTGAGATCTAAAATTAGTGTGGGGTGGCCTCTTGTGTCTCCTTTTTGTCCATTTGAGGATGCTACAGTCACCCTGGTGGAGGTTCTTGGAACTGCTATTTAAATCTGAGCAGAGGTTGACGAAAACCTTAAAAGGTGGTGGTGCTATGTTGCATGTTACCTTGAATCCCAGGCAGATGTTTGTTGAGTACAGGTTGAACTTGTTGAGGACACAGGACACATCAAAAAAGAGGTTCCAACAGGGTTCTTTGGCTATCACCAAAGGAGAACCCTTTTTGGTTCCTGGTAGAAGTATTTTTTGTTCCAGTAAGAATCCTTTTGGGTTCCATGTAGAACCCTCTGTGGAATGGAACCCAAAAGGGTTCTACCTAGGCACCAAAGGGGTTCTACCTCGAACCAAAAAGGCTTCTTCAAAGGGTTATCTTATGGGGACAGCGGAAGAATCCTTTTAGGTTCTAGATACACCTTTTTTTCCTAAGAGTGTAGGCCTATTGCAGTGGTGGTTCCATGGTTTACTGTAAAAAATATATATGTTAATTGATGGTGGTGAGTTAAGATAATCAGAAATACTATGAAACATCCCACTTTTAGCACACATTTGCAAACAGGCAAAGTAGCCTACTTATATGCATGCATGATCACTCAACATTGACAGGACAGTCAAAAAAGACATGCAAACATGCAAACAAAAGACAATAAAGAAATTGACAAAATTCGTAAATGTTATGAAATAAAACAAAACTTGTTGATCAAGTGTAGTAGCAGTTTGAATTGCATTGACAGAAATTATCGCAAATCAACATTGTATATTATAAAAGGCGGGAATTAACGGTGAAAATTTACTGGTGGTGATGTACATACACTGCTCAAAAAAATAAAGGGAACACTTAAACAACACAATGTAACTCCAAGTCAATCACACTTTTGTGAAATCAAACTGTCCATTTAGGAAGCAACACTGATTGACAATAAATGTCACATGCTGATGTGCAAATGGAATAGACAACAGGTGGAAATTATAGGCAATTAGCAAGACACCCCAAATAAAGGACTGGTTTTGCAGGTGGTGACCACAGACCACTTCTCAGTTCCTATGCTTCCTGGCTGATGTTTTGGTCACTTTTGAATGCTGGCGGTGCTTTCACTCTAGTGGTAGCATGAGACGGAGTCTACAACCCACACAAGTGGCTCAGGTAGTGCAGCTCATCCAGGATGGCACATCAATGCGAGCTGTGGCAAGAAGGTTTGCTGTGTCTGTCAGCGTAGTGTCCAGAGCATGGAGGCACTACCAGGAGACAGGCCAGTACATCAGGAGACGTGGAGGAGGCCGTAGGAGGGCAACAACCCAGCAGCAGGACTGCTACCTCCGCCTTTGTGCAAGGAGGAGCACTGCCAGAGCCCTGCAAAATGACCTCCAGCAGGCCACAAATGTGCATGTGTCTGCTCAAACGGTCAGAAATAGACTCCATGAGGGTGGTATGAGGGCCTGACGTCCACAGGTGTGGGTTGTGCTTACAGCCCAACACCATGCAGGACGTTTAGCATTTGCCAGAGAACACCAAGATTGGCAAATTCGCCACTGGCGCCCTGTGCTCTTCACAGATGAAAGCAGGTTCACACTGAGCACATGTGACAGACGTGACAGAGTCTGGAGACGCCGTGGAGAACGTTCTGCTGCCTGCAACATCCTCCAGCATGACCGGTTTGGCGGTGGGTCAGTCATGGTGTGGGGTGGCATTTCTTTGGGGGGCCGCACAGCCCTCCATGTGCTCGCCAGAGGTAGCCTGACTGCCATTAGGTACCGAGATGAGATCCTCAGACCCCTTGTGAGACCATATGCTGGTGCGGTTGGCCCTGGGTTCCTCCTAATGCAAGACAATGCTAGACCTCATGTGGCTGGAGTGTGTCAGCAGTTCCTGCAAGAGGAAGGCATTGATGCTATGGACTGGCCCGCCCGTTCCCCAGACCTGAATCCAATTGAGCACATCTGGGACATCATGTCTCGCTCCATCCACCAACGCCACGTTGCACCACAGACTGTCCAGGAGTTGGCGGATGCTTTAGTCCAGGTCTGGGAGGAGATCCCTCAGGAGACCATCCGCCACCTCATCAGGAGCATGCCCAGGCGTTGTAGGGAGGTCATACAGGCACATGGAAGCCACACACACTACTGAGCCTCATTTTGAATTGTTTTAAGGACATTACATCAAAGTTGGATCAGCCTGTAGTGTGGTTTTCCACTTTAATTTTGAGTGTGACTCCAAATCCAGATCTCCATGTGTTGATAAATTTGATTTCCATTGATAATTTTTGTGTGATTTTGTTGTCAGCACATTCAACTATGTAAAGAAAAAAGTATTTAATAAGATTATTTCATTCATTCAGATCTAGGATGTGTTGTTTAAGTGTTCCCTTTATTTTTTTGAGCAGTGTATAACGGGGAATTGATCAACATGAACAAACAAAGGGTAGCCTAAACAATTCACACAATGACACAATAAATGTGCACGATTTGTCGGAAGACAGAAACATGCCTTTACTGCGTCTTCACCAAACACCTCCTTCTTGTCTAGACAAAAATATGTTTTGCACTCAATACACAAAAAGATGTATGCACTCATTAACTGTAAGTCGCTCTGGATAAGAGCATCTGCTAAATGACTAAAATGTAATGTAAATGTATTGAAGTTGAGCTTAAACTCAACCAACCTAAAGCTATTAATGTACGTAGCTAGCTACAGTTACCCATAGCTAGTTTTATTTTATTCCAATACATTTCAAAATTCCCCAAAATATGTTTATGAAGCTAGTTAAGTTTTATAGGCTCCTCACAAGACTAAGCCAATATGAGCGTCATTCCCCATTTGCCAACGCTAAAATCAATGTAATCTATATTTTTTAGCAAGCTAGCATCATAATTGTGGCACATATGCCAAAAATGCAGCCCTGTTGAGTCAATTTGGCACTTCGCGGCCACCGGAGTTTGACACGTGACTACAGTTTGCATTGAATTGTGGGTCATATCAACCCCACAAGTTATCAAAGACACTGGATCTACAAGTGATAACACACACACCACTTGTAGACCACCCAAGTGCCTTCAGAAATTATTCACACCCCTTGACTTTTTCCACATTTTGTTTTTCTAAGTGGGATTAAAATTGATTTAATTGTCTTTTTTGTTTCTTTTTTGGGGGGGGTCTACACAAAATACTTTTGTCAAAGTGAAAGACATTCTAACATATGTACAAATATTCATGAAAAATACAACACTGATATATCTTGGATAAGTATTAATAATAATATAATATAATAATAATAATATGCCATTTAGCAGACGGTTTTATCCAAAGCGACTTACAGTCATGTGTGCATACAGCTCTTAAATGGAACATAATTCACTTTTTATGCACTTCTCTCTCTGCTTATTCTGACCTTGAACTTAAAGAAAAACTCCACCGAAAAACTATGTATTGGTATTTGTTTAATTAGTACATTGTTGATCTAGTCCCAAAAGGTTTTGCATGTCAGCAATCAAGTTTTTAAGATATCTGACTTTGAAAATACAGAAATCTGGCCCGTATGATGCATTTAGCATCATATGATGCAAAATGCATCATACGGGCCAGATTGCTGTGTTGGACCCATGTTTCATGAGCTGAAATAAAATATCCCATATGTGCAAAAAGCTTCTCTCTCTCAAATGCTGTGCACAAATTTGTTTACATCCCTGTTATTGAGCATTTCTCCTTTTCCAAGATAATCCATCCACCTGACAGGTGTGGCATATCAAGAAGCTGATTAGACAGCATGATTATTACACAGGTGCACCATGTGCTGGGGACACTAAAAGACATCTCTAAAATGTGAAGTTTTGTCATACAACATAATGCCACAGATCTCTCATGTTTTGAAAGAGTGTGCAATTGCATTGCTGACTGCAGGAATATCCACCAGAGCTGTTGCCAGATAATTGAATGTTAATTTCTCTACCATAAACCGCCTCCAACCTCGTTTTAAAGAATTTGGCAGTACGCCCAACCGGCCTCACAACTTCAGACCACGTGTAACCACGCCGGCCCAGGACTGCCACATCCAGCTTCTTCACTTGTGGGCATAGCCGCAGGAAGTAGTTTGGGGGTGGTGCACATTTTTTTGCCCGCGCTGAAGATGTCTATATTGATCCACTAATACAGGACTAGTAAAGGCCCCCCAGAACACTACTTTTGTGAAAACATTTTAAACTAAATGTATTTGAGTGTTTACCAGCATTTGTAACTTGTCTGATTATTATATGTACAAAACAGTTAATCTGATAATACTTGTGGAATATAAAAATACTTGCTTAATATACAGTGCATTCGGAAAGCATTCAGACCCCCAGATACCTAATCAATCTACACACAATACCCCATAATGACAAAGCGAAAACAGGTTTTTAGACATTTTTGTATAGTTATTAGAAATTACAACAAAAATAGCTTATTTACATAAGTATTCAGACCCTTTGCTATGAGGCTCAAAATTGAGCTCAGGTGCATCCTGTTTCCATCGATCATCCTTGAGATGTTTCTACAACTTGATTGGAGTCCACCTGTGGTAAATTCAATTGATTGGACATGATTTGGAAAGGCACACGCCTGTCTATATAAGGTCCCACATTGGACAGTGCATGTCAGAGCAAAAACCAAGCCATGAGGTTGAAGGAATTGTCCGTAGAGCTCCGAGACAGGATTGTGTCGAGGCACAGATCTGGGGAAGGGTACCAAAACATTTCTGCAGCAATGAAGGTCCTCAAGATCACAGTGGCCATCATTCTTAAATGGAAGAAGTTTGGAACCACCAAGACTCTTCCTAGAGCTGGCCGCCCGGCCAAACTGAGCAATCGGGGGAGAAGGGCCTTGGTCAGGGAGGTGACCAAGAACCTGATGGTCACTCTGACAGACTCCAGAGTTCCTCTGTGGAGATGGGAGAACCTTCCAGAAGGACAACCATCTCTGCAGCACTCCACCAATCAGGCCTTTATGGTAGAGTGGCCAGATGGAAGCCACTCCTCAGTAAAACGCACATGACAGGCAACTAAAGGACTCACAGACCATGAGAAACAAGTTTCTCTGGTCTGATGAAACCAACATTGAACTCTTTGGCCTCAATGCCAAGCATCACGTCTGGAGGAAACCTGGCACCATCCCTATGGTGAAGCATGGTGGTGGCAGCATCATGCTGTGGGGATGTTTTTCAGCGGCAGGGACTGGGAGACTAGTCAGGAGCGAGGGAAAGATAAACGGAGCAAAGTACAGAGAGATCCTTGATGAAAACCTGCTCTAGAGAGTTAAGGACCTCAGACTGGGGCGAAGGTTCACCTTCCAACAGGACAAATACCCTAAGCACACAGCCAAGACAACACAGGAGTGGCTTCGGGAGAAGTTTCTGAATGTCCTTGAGTGGCCCAGCCAGAGCCCGGACTTGAACCCGATCTAACATCTTTGGAGAGACCTGAAAATAGCTGTGCAGCGACGCTCTCCATCCAACCTGACAGACCTTGAGAGGATCTGCTGAGAAGAATGGGAGCAACTCCCCAAATACAGGTGTGCCACGCTTGTAGCATCATACCCAAGAAGACTTGAGGCTGTAATCGCTGCCAAAGATGCTTCAACAAAGTACTGAGTAAAGGGTCTGAATACTGATATTTCATTATAGCTGTTTTTGCTTTGTCATTATGGGGTATTGTGTGTAGATTGATATGACGTGTTTTACACAGGATTTCTTAATGTGTTTGATATTACGTGTTACATAGGATTTTGATGATGAGGACATTCCATTTATTTATGTCACTGGTGGGTGCCAGAAGGTCTGCCAGCCAGGAGATCTAGGGGGCCCACTTGTGTTAATTTTAGAATGAGCACATGATGGAATGTCCTGACTGGGGTGCAAGCTGACTGGGTTGCAAGATGATACTATTGTAGTTGGGAGTGACACCCAATAATGGTTGGCAACTGTGGGCTAGAATTGGATTGCAAAGCAGTATATAAACTGAGAGATTTTCTATGTCTATCATTCAGATAGCAATAGGCAACCCACATGCAGATTGTTATGCTGAATCCGGTACCGTACCTATTAAATACATTGTATCAACTCTCCATCTAAGTGTTAAATATCTTATTGCATATTGAATTCCTTTGATACCAGAGAAACTCATCATAACAATGAATTAATCCATTTTAGAATAAGGCTGTAACGTAACAAAATGTGGAAAAAGTCAAGGGGTCTGAATACACTATGTTTTCCAGTTTCTTGAAATACTTTGCAAATGCAGCTTATTTCTATGTGAAAACTGAACTGGTCTATTCATTCCTTTTCCATATTAGTAAACGCTCTTATCCAGAGCAACTTACAGTAGTGAGTGCATACATTTTCATACTGGTCCCCCGTGGGAATCAAACACACAACCCTAGCATTGCAAGTGCCATGCTCTACCAACTGAGCCACATCATCACATCACATCATCACAAACCACTTGATGTCTGAATGTGCTCAATTACTGTATTGTGCATTGTTTTTCTTCATGGTGATGAAAAGTCTACAGGTACAAACCTAGATGACCAGCCTATGTACAAAACAGTCATGTAAATTTACATTAAGTGGTTTGTAAGGATGGTAAATTAATACTACCCAAAAAGTGGTTGTTTTCCATGTTATTTGATCAAGAAAAATATTTAATTTGATGTGGAAGTTTTGTGTCTTTGCCCATAACTTTGCACCTTTTGATGTAAATGTTTGAGGACAGGGTTTCGTTGTTTCTGGATTCCATTAGAATGACAATCGCAGATAATGGGACAGGGCAACAACTCTTACAATTCCAACTATTGAATCCTTTAAGTTACTGTTCTTAATTATAATGCAGAGATGATGAAAACATGTTTTTTGCCTGCACTACAGATGTCTATTTCAGTCCGCTAATACTAGTAAAGGCCCAGTGTACTACTTTCGTGATTAAAAATAAGAAAAAACAAATATTCTGATTTTCAGGGGGTGCTGCATCACCCTCAGCACCCAACATCCCGCGGCTATGCCTGTGGGATCATCTGAGACCAGCCACCCGGGCAGCTGATGAAACTGTGGGTTTGCACAACCGAAGAATTTCTGCACAAACTCTCAAAAACCATCTCAAGGAAGCTCATCTGCGTGCTCGTCGTCCTCACCAGGGTCTTGACTGCAGTTCGGCGTCGTAACCGACTTCAGTGGGCAAATGCTCACCTTCGATGGCCACTGGCACGCTGGAGAAGTGTGCTTTTCACAGATGAATCCCGGTTTCAACTGTGCTGGGAAGATGCCAGACGTGTATGGTGTTGTGTGGACGAGCGATTTGCATATGTCAACATTGTGAAGAGAGTGGCGATGGGGTTATGGTATGGGCATGCATAAGCTACGGACAACGAACACAATTGCATTTTATCGATGGCAATTTGAATGCACAGAGATACCGTGACAAGATCCTGAGGCCCATTGTCGTGCCATTCATTTGCCGCCATCACCTCATATTTCAGCATGATAATGCACGGCCCAATGTCACAACGATCTGTACATAATGTACTGAAAATGTAATGTACTGAAAATGTCCCAGTTCTTCCATGGCCTGCATACTCACCAGACATGTCACCCATTGAGCATGTGTGGGATGTTCTGGATCAACGTGTACGACAGCGTATTCCAGTTCCCACCAATATCCAGCCACTTTGCACAGCCATTGAAGAGGAGTGGGACAACATTCCACAGGCCACATTCAACAGCCTGATCAACTCTATGCGAAGGAGATGTGTCACGCTGCATGAGGCAAACGGTGGTCACACCAGAAACTGACTGGTTTTCTGATCCACGCCCCTACCTTTTTTTTTTAAAGGTATCTGTGACCAGTCATGTGAAATCCATAGATTAGAGCCTAATTTATTTATTTCAATTGACTGATTTCCTTATATGAACTGTAACTCAGTAACTGTTGCATGTTGCGTTTATATTTTTGTTCAGTGTACAAGATCAGAGTATTTTTAAATCTACCAATTGGTGCTGAAACGGAGACGAATATGCATATATTTAGATGGCTTTCTTTCATTCATCCCTAATATTCTGAACCCGATATATATAACTAGATATATTCTATTGAGTCTGTCGACAAAATTCAAACTAAAAGGTACACCGAATTTAAAGGGATGGCTTAAGATAAATGTACTGAAAATCCTATTGAATGAAAACTCCATGAGAAAATCCATTGGCCAGCAAGTGGGAGGGTTTGCAGCGGAGATACCGTGACAAGATCCTGAGGCCCATTGTCGTGCCATTCATTTGCCGCCATCACCTCATATTTCAGCATGATAATGCACGGCCCAATGTCACAACGATCTGTACATAATGTACTGAAAATGTAATGTACTGAAAATGTCCCAGTTCTTCCATGGCCTGCATACTCACCAGACATGTCACCCATTGAGCATGTGTGGGATGTTCTGGATCAACGTGTACGACAGCGTATTCCAGTTCCCACCAATATCCAGCCACTTTGCACAGCCATTGAAGAGGAGTGGGACAACATTCCACAGGCCACATTCAACAGCCTGATCAACTCTATGCGAAGGAGATGTGTCACGCTGCATGAGGCAAACGGTGGTCACACCAGAAACTGACTGGTTTTCTGATCCACGCCCCTACCTTTTTTTTTTAAAGGTATCTGTGACCAGTTTATTTATTTCAATTGACTGATTTCCTTATATGAACTGTAACTCAGTAACTGTTGCATGTTGCGTTTATATTTTTGTTCAGTGTACAAGATCAGAGTATTTTTAAATCTACCAATTGGTGCTGAAACGGAGAATTACCACACCTGCAACATGTAAATACTTATGTAAATGTAATATTTCTGTAATTAATTTTCAATAAATGTGCTAACCTTTCTATAAAAATGTCTTCACTTTGTCATTATTGGGTATTGTGTGTAGATGGGTGAGAAAAAAAATTAATTCTACCCCCAAGCCATAAGACTGCTTAACAATTAATAAAATGGCCACCCGGACTATTTACATTGACACCTCCCCCCTCCATTTGTTTTTACACTGCTGCTACTCGCTGTTTATTATCTATACATAGTCACTTTACCCCTACCTACATGTACAAATTACCTCGACTAACCTGTACCCCCGCACATTGACTCGGTACCGGTACCCCCTGTATATAGCCTCGTTATTGTTATTTTATTGTGTTACTTTTTATTTGTATTTTATTTAATTTTTTACTTTAGTTTATTTAGTAAATATTTTCTTAACTCTTTCTTGAACTGCATTGTTGGTTAAGGGCTTATAAGTAAGCATTTCACAGTAAGGTCTACACCTATTGTATTCGGCTCATGTGACAAATACATTCTGATTTGATTTGATTTGTTAAAGGTGCCTAAAGTTGACAGGGAATGTTCCAAATGGACTTGAGCTTCACTCTTCCGAATCTGAACCACTGTCCTTGTTACTTAAAGTGGGTTTGGTCTCACAGGATGCCATTTCATACATTATTTGTACACTTTCAATTCAATCTGTATCTCGGAAGTTTCTTAAAATAGACATTTTAAGGCAATGTTCCCGCGTTAGCTGAGACCGCATTCACAGTAAACGCTGCTCAATCGGAAATGACCTTTAAATTTCAATCACACAATCTGTGATACAAATTAATTTGAGTCCTTAATCTGATCGCATTTTGTCGGCTATGCACCTTTTAAAGGTAATGTTCCCGCGTTCACGGAGACTGCATTCACGGCAAACGCCAATGGGAAATTATCTTTATATGCGGCATAGGTTGGCCTTGCAATCAGATTGAATCCTGGTCCTAATTCAAAAAGTCAAATAAAAAAAAGATCACTAATAAGGTTGAAAATAAGTCAACCAACAGAGAAGAGAACGACAGACAACATAGCCTCTGGTTCTCAGCGCACAAATAGGTTTAATATTTAATCCACACAGATAAAGAGATGAACATATGAGTTACATACTGAACAAGAGGGGAAGGGGCCTTGGGCATGTCTGGAGAGTTACAGAATCCTCAATGACACATGTTACTCAAAACAGGCGACCATGCACAAACCTCACTGTCCAACTGTCAGTCTGGGAACAGCGAATCAGAGTAGAGTGGGCAGTTGTTGAATCAGTTAGGAACCAATCAGCTCACAGCTCGAGGATATGCCTGGCTCTCTCTCTCCTTCCACTATTTGGCACGGTTACATTACGGTCCCTAGCCTCGTCTAGATAGGTTTTTACAAAGGCCGAAATAGAACTCAGCCTCTTTACCTGTCCATTTTCTCTACAGGAGAGTTTGGGTTTGATCGACAGTGCAGCCGACTGACTGATCTAAAAATCACCTTACATCATAAATAACTACTCATTATTATTTGTAGATCAATCAGTCAGTCACAATTTACCCACATCACATATTCAAACACGGCCAATCTATGTCCATAAGGCTGTCTGGAAACTTGCTTCTAACGTGGAACAATCAAAATCCCAGTTTCAAAAAAAGAGTTTCTCTGTACTCCACTACACCTGATTTACTGTCTCAGTCATCCCCCATGATTTTAACTACATCCGTATCCCAAATGGTACCCTATTCCCTATATAGTACACTACTTTTGACAAGGAACCATAGGTCTGCACACCTCCTGATCAAACTTCACTGTATTTACAGGCCAATGCATTCAAGACTGATCTTGTTTTTTCCCAGTACATTCAACAACGTCTCCTCACCTTCTAACTAACAGCTGGCTGAGGTAAAATCACCCTGAACCAACCAATCAATCAACTGTCAGTCTCTCTCTCTCTACATTCAACTCACCAATGAGCTGCTAGTGACCGTGTCACTCACTCCGCCCATCTCTGAATCCCTCTTGACCAATCAGCTGTCTCTGTTTCCAGCGTGGTTCAGTGAGCTGAAAGCTGATTGGAGGAGAGGGTCTTAGTAAGTCATACCATAAATAGTTTTGGGATTACTGGTTGGCTGTTGCTGCAAATCTTGGGTAATTTCTGGAGAGGCGTTATAATACGCAGTAGTCTTTAATGTTCCTGTACTTGTGTTGTTGGTAAGATGCAGGTGGGCAAGGCGAGAAAGGGAGGGGTTAGGGGTGATTGTAGGTATCAGGGGGTAGCTTGGGGGCAGATGGAAGCCATTACAAGTCAAAGGTCAATACAGGAGCGATACAGATGTACTTCCAGGGGAAATAAATACAGGTACGTCTGAAATGGCACCCTATTCCCTATATAGTGCATTACTTTTGTCCAGCGCCATATGGGCCCTGATCAAAAGTAATGCACCATATAGGGACTAGGGTGCCATTTAAGACATACTCCAGGCCTTAGGGAGTAGGTACAGGGTAGCGGAGGTAGTTAGGAGGCAGGGGTAGTTACAAGGCTCATGGTGGGGGGAGATAATTACATTGGTAGAAGCGGCAAGAAACAGGGCGAGGGAGGGAGGGGAAGGGGGTAGTCATAGTCAAGGTATTTGGAAAGTTACTGGACTGGGGGAGTGATACTTACAAGGCAATAGGTAGTTACAAGGTCTTTGGAGGGATATCAATAGTTAAAAGGGGTGTAATAGTACGTACAGGGGCTGAGGGGTCGTTCCCAAGCCTAGGGATAGTTACATCATGACCAGGGGTAGATACAGGGGCAGGGAGGAGCGGGGTGGGTAGGGTGGGTTAGTTTTAGGATGGGGGAAGGGGGTGATAATCTGGGCGCAATAAGGGGGGACAGGGGGATGCAAGGTGACCCTTGAGGGTGGGAGTGTCACTCGGGGACGTAGGACACCTGCCACACGATAATATGGCTCCGCTCGGCTTTGCACACGGCAGGCTTCATCTGCGGGGCGCCCCCCGGCACCTCCCCTTCCTCTGTCTCGTCGTCCTCGCCATCACCTGACACACAGATGAAGTGAGAGTCAGTCAGCATGAACATGAACATGAACGGTGTCTGTCACCTTTGTACTGAAGTGTTTCTGCACATCCACACATAAAAGCATTGGATTGGTATTTTAAATCCATAAAGTGAAATGAACAAGTGCACAACTAGGGCAGAAGGGTAGAGAATCTGGAGACAAGTAGTAGTAATTCAAAAGAGCGCCACATTGACTTGGGTGTATATGGCAGTGTGTGTGTGCATGCGTGACTGAGTGAGTGTGTGATTTTCCTCACCGATGCGGAAGTCGATGTAGCCCTCCCCTCCACTCAGCACCAGGACGTTGTGTACGCTCTGAGCCTCAGCCTCCGGCTGTGCCGAGGACCCCTGACCCTCTGACGGGCTGTCCAGCACACTACCATTTAGGGTGGCCAACACGTTGCCTGACAGAAAAACAGAAAAATAAAATAAAATATTATATATATATATATATATTTTTTTTTTAAACAGGTAATGAGAAACAGATTAGTCAATCAATTGTATTTATAACGCCCTTTTTACATCAGCAGTTGTCACATAGTACTAAAGGACCTTACCAATAGATACCCACGAATTAAACACTGTGAACCACTTTTGCATTTTAGTGCCCAGTTGACAACCTCGTCCATCCTCACAGTCTTCAAATACATCAAGTTGAGAGTATTGACAGTAGGTATAATACTTGTTTAGTTAGTCAAGAACTACACATTTGATTTAATGCGTTTATCAAATCAAATTATGATTACTAACTGACCTGGCACAGAGACAAAGAACTTGACGGCATCTCTGTGTCCATGGAAACAGAGCTGAGCCTGGGCCATGGAGCAGTATGGGATGAAGCTGCCGCTGCTTTTCTCTGGGTTGTCGTCCGCATACACATGAATCACACCCCCGGCCACGCCGCCGGATGACGTTGGAGACACCTTATTGGCTATCGGGATGAGAGTGGAATCAATAGCCAATCAGAACAGCTGACATCTGACAGACCAGCGAATAGGACAAGGACATTAATGCATGATATCATTCAATCACAATAGCACACACAGAGCAAGCTTGCCAATAAGACCCATCAATTGGGCAGGCTACATCGTTACAGAGCATTTAAAATAGAAATGTGTAATATAGAACAGACATCCCACTCAGTCATGCAGAATAGGAAACTGTGTCGGCTGGCTCTATACATAACATTTCTTCCTGAAATTCTCTGTACGTGGCAACCCACTGAATAAGCCTGTGGTCATCCACTTATGAATTTACAGATGGTAAAAAAAGAAAAAATCTGAATACTGAAATAGTAGCAATATTAAAACATGCCATCAACATACAATAATGAAGGGACAAGGCATCCCCAAAACCCCATTACCTAATATATTGACTAAGTCACTGAAATGATCCATATTAATCACACAAATAGCATACTAATATGACTCCTACATATACATATATTAACACCATACTCGAAATGTGTGCCAATGCATTATATACAGTACTTTACAACACCTGAAGATAGCATGCAGAGTTACACGTGAACAAAAGTGATTTCCCTGAATCAGATTCAGGCCACCGGACCACTGTTTCTGTCCCTGTTCCATTTCGGCCCCTAGCCCCTCGTCCCCTTTGTGGTTGACAGATCTAAAATGACTGGATAGGTGGCAGGCAGCCTTATGAACGAACATGTGCTTGTCCTGTTGGAGGGCTATCTAATCCTCTCAGATCTCTACAAGTGCCATATACTATAACTGACTCCTGTCCAATCACTATATTACTCACACCTATCCAGTCTATCAGATATGTGAACATTAGGGTAATAAGGGTGCTTAGGACTGAAACTGAACCAGGCCTATGTTGGAGAGCGATAAAGGCGAGATGGAGGTAAGACAGGCAGGCAGATGTATGTGACATCATCCCTGTGGGACAGAATGAGTCCTAACTTACCCCTCAGACCTAGGAGCTGTCCCCGATGAAGGACTACCGCTAAGGGAGGGAAGGAGGGAGGAGAGGCGAGAAGGAGGAGTGAGGAGAAAGGGAGGGAGGGAGGAGAGGAGAGGAGAGAGTTGACAAGAGTGACAATCAGGACAGGGAGGACAAGTAAAGGGATACCAGCCATAAAATAGAGAGAAAGAAAGAGAGAAAGAGAAAAAACTAAGAGAAGCCATCAAGGAATAAGAGAAGACAGAAAAATAACCAGACCGATATACACTGAACAAAAATATAAACGTAACATGTAAAGCGTTGGGTCCACGTTTCATGAGCTGAAATAAAAGATCCCAGAAATGTCCATACGCACAAAAAGCATATTTCTCTCAAATTTTGTGTACAAATTTGTTTACATCCCTGTTAGTGAGCATTTCTCCTTTGCCAAGATAATCCATCCACCTGACAGGTGTGTTATATCAAGAAGCTAATTAAACAGCATGATCACTACACAGGTGCACCTTGTGCTGGGGACAATAAAAGCCCACTCTAAAATTAGCAGTTTTGTCACACAACACAATGCCACAGATGTCTCAAGTTTTGAGGGAGCGTGCAATTGGCATGCTGACTGCAAGAATCTCCACCAGAGCTGTTGCCAGAGAATGTAATGTTAATTTCTCTACCATAAGCCGCCAACGTCGTTTTAGAGAATTTGGCAGTACGTCCAACCGGCCTCACAACCGCAGACCACGTGTATGGTGTTGTGTGGGCGAGCGGTTTGCTGATGTCAACGTTATGAACAGAGTGCCCCATGGTGGCGGTGGGGTTATGGTATGGGCAGGCTTAAGCTACGGACAACAAACACAATTGCATTTTATCTATGGAAATTTAAATGCACAGATATACCGTGACGAGATACTGAGGCCCATTGTTGTGCCATTCATCCGCTGACATCACCTCAGGTTTTAGCATGACAATGTCCCAGTTCATCCATGGCCTGCATGCTCACCAGACGTGACCCATTTAGCATGTTTGGGATGCTCTGGATTGACGTGTACGACAGCGTGTTCCAGTTCCCGTCAATATCCAGCAACTTCGCACAGCCATTGAAGAGGAGTGGGACAACATTCCACAGGCCACAAATCAACAGCCTGATCAACTCTATGAGAAGGAGATGTCTCGCGCTGCATGAGGCAAATGTTGGTCACACCAGATTCTGACCCACGCCCCAACAGATGCATATCTGTATTACCAGTCATGTGAAATCCATAGATTAGGGCCTAATGAATTTATTTCAATTGACTGATTTCCTTATATGAACTGTAACTCGGTAAAACCTTTGAATTGTTGCATGTTGCGTTTATATTTTTGTTCAGTATAGAAAGGGAAACTAAAATACAGAAGCAGACAAAAACACAGAATAGTGGAATCAAAGAGGTAGGGTTAAAGCGTGTGTGCGCGCCACTCAAACTCACTCTCTGTCAGTGGTATGGAGATGACCACACCATTCCCAGTCCCCACCCACAGGCGGTTTCCACCAATCAGAAGGGCTGTTATTCGCACAAAGGAGAAGCCCAGCTTGCCAGTACCTGTCAATCGAGCGAGAGAGAGAAGAGAGAGAACACATACATTGGATGCATCTCAATAGTCTAAAGTGAGGACAAATAATATGGTGTCCTATCAATGAGTTGGCCGAAGCTTAGCCTGCTGGTCCCAGATCTGATCTGTTTGAGCTGTCTTGGCAACTCCTATAGTAATTGTCTTGATATGACAACAAACATAAAAATTGGCTATACAACACAAACAGATATTGGACAACCAGCCTAGCCAGAGCTAGATAGCATGGTTGGGGTCAATTCCATTTCAATTCAGTCAATTCAGGAAGTAAACTGCAATTCCAATTCTACCTCTTTCTCTTAGAGGAAAACTGGAATTGGAATTTTTGTTTACTTTCTGAATTGACTGAATTGAAATGGAAATGGACTCCATTCCTGCTGTTTAGCTTAGGTTCTTCCTACCCAGCATCTTGCTGACGTAGGGTTCGATGTCGACATCCTGTAGGTGCTGGTGTGTGAGGGCGTGGTAGAGACGCAGCGTGGAGTCCAGACGGATTGACACCCACACCCCATCCCCGATCCACGCCAGCTGCCTCACCTGGCTCTCCCTGCGAGGGTGGGCGTCAAAGGACTTCTGACGGGGGAGAGGGGGTAGGGGGGTGAAGGGTGGAGAAGGGAAGATTGGTTGATTGATTTACATTGATTTATTTCAGAATATTATCAATGTGGAGCGACATTACATGACCTCTCCCCAACCCATCTCTATCTGCGACATAACTGCAGATAGACTCAAGACTGTGTTAGCCCACTGTGCTCATGTCTTGACATTGTGTCTGGAAGCTAACGTGAGTCTCCAGGTCTCAGAAAAGGTTACTTTGCAACTTCCTCTACCCCTCCTGTGACCCACCTCTATCTGCATGCTCTTGGGCTGGATGACGTGGATCTTGTTCTTGTAGCCACACCACACCTTGTCATGGACCATGGCCATGCAGCGGATAGAGTGGTGCGGTCTACCCAGGTCCATCAGGTGGTAGTTAGACAGGTCCCACTGCCCATCTGGAGATACAGAGATACACACACAGACACGCGCACAGACACATGCACACACATAAACAAATGATGTAAAGCTTTAAATCATGATTAGAAAAAGTACTGTTGCTATGTTGCTCTCATGGAATGTCATTTTTTGAGCACAACAAACAGTTAATGGTTAAGGTTAATAAGTGAGAGCTCAGAAGAACTAGGTAGGTTAGGGTTAAGTTTATGTTACCCTCAGATCTGTGGAAGATAGCCAGTGTCCCATCTGCCAGAGCCACAAGCACACGACCCTTCACATGCCTGAAACAGAGACAATCAAGCCAACTTTACACAAAGCAACATGCACCCATTTACTACAACATAAATCAAGGACTGGTAAAAATGGCCATTCTAAAAGCAGACAGTGGTCAGTAGTGGGGGACTTACACTAGACTGAGCACAGAGTCCTTCAGTTTGATGGAGTGGAGACACTTCTTCCAGTTGGCCACTGCCGAATGGACGTAAAGCCTGGCGAAAGGATGTAAAGGACATAGATAGAGACAGGGTTTTATAGGTTAGGGTTATGGGTTATGGGTTGGGAGACATTTGCAGGCAAAACTGGTTGGCGAAAAAATCATGATGACGTTTTTTGTGACATTGTGGTCAAGAGTTGTAAAATGATTTTCTTCTCTCACCTTTTTAGAAAACCAGAAAACAACCAGTAAACAACATCACTATGATGTCCAATATTACATTTCCGCCGCTAGCTAGGCATTTAGTGATTAGTTACCCACCAGCCATTTTGTGCTCCCAGCCACATGGTGGGGGCGACGCTGGTGTCAGCTTTGGGGTCGTCGCTTCCATCCTCCGTCTCCTGGGGTGGGGAGTTCGACTCTTCTTTCGACTGGCCTGCACACCTGACAGGGGACACAAACAGAGACTTGTCTTGAAGTCCACTAGAGACTACCACGGTCCACACGGTGGCAAATCCAACTACTGTAGCATGTTAGCTTTATTGTCTCGGCAGAAATTTTGAGAGATGACTAAATTATTTAAATAGTAGAGGTTAGACTAAATCTAAATCAAATCAAACTAACGTGCATGTAAATAAACTTTCAGTAACATTTTTAAAACTGAACATTTTTAATGACAACTTTTCAAAAATGTACTGGCAATATTCCCTCTCTTTACAACTACTAGCAATTAAAATCTGGTCAAATCGTGTGTCTTACCGGTCGTATTGGCCAGCATCAACCACTGGAGGCTGGGGGTCTGTGAAGACGTGCTCCATGAAGGGCCCTGGAGGTCCCAAGGTGTCGTCTGTCTCTTTGGCGGCCGGCTCAGCCACCTCTGTAGCCTCTGTGGCCTCCTCTGCTGACTGGGCTGGGTGCAGCTTCCCACTGAGTGGTGGAGCCATGGGGGCTGAGGCGACAGGGACACAGGGAGAGACATTATACCCTATATACTACTATAACTATACCAACTATACCTATTAACTAGAGATTGGCACTAATATGGAAAGTCCCTATCGATATCAGTTGAAATTTGTTTTATTTACTATCGATATCATATCGGAATTTTAAAAACATGTGAAGGCTTATTAACTATACTCATAACTCTTCAACTGACTGGGCTGGGTGCAGCTTCCCACTGAGAGGGGGAGCTACCAGGGCTGGGGGTGGGGGAGGACAGGGACACAGGGAGAGACATATCAACAACGTTTAGTGGTGGTAGTGTGTTTGCTGGGATATATAAACCAACATGCAATGAGGGAAAAAAGTATTTGATCCCCTGCTGATTTTGTACGTTTGCCCACTGACAAAGAAATGATCAGTCTATAATTTTAATGGTAGGTTTATTTGAACAGTGAGAGACAAAATAACAACAAAACAATCCAGAAAAACGCATGTCAAAAATGTTATAAATTGATTTGCATTTTAATGAGGGAAATAAGTATTTGACCCCCTCTCAATCAGAAAGATTTCTGACTCCCAGGTGTCTTTTATACAGGTAACGAGCTGAGATTAGGGGAGTGCTCCTAATCTCAGCTTGTTACCTGTATAAAAGACACCTGTCCACAGAAGCAATCAATCAATCAGATTCCAAACTCTCCACCAAAGAGCTCTCCAAGGATGTCAGGGACAAGATTGTAGACCTACACAAGACTGGAATGGGCTACAAGACCATCGCCAAGCAGCTTGGTGAGAAGGTGACAACAGTTGGTGCGATTATTCGCAAATGGAAGAAACACAAAAGAACTGTCAATCTCCCTCGGCCTGGGACTCCATGCAAGATCTCACCTCGTGGAGTTGCAATGATCATGAGAACGGTGAGGAATCAGCCCAGAACTACACGGGAGGATCTTGTCAATGATCTCAAGGCAGCTGGGACCATAGTCACCAAGAAAACAATTGGTAACACACTACGCCGTGAAGGACTGAAATCCTGCAGCGCCCACAAGGTTCCCTTGCTCAAGAAAGCACATATACAGGCCCGTCTGAAATTTGCCAATGAACATCTGAATGATTCAGAGGAGAACTGGGTGAAAGTGTTGTGGTCAGATGAGACCAAAATCGAGCTCTTTGGTATCAACTCAACTCACCGTGTTTGGAGGAGGAGGAATGACCACAAGAACACCATCCCCACCGTCAAACATGGAGGTGGAAACATTATGCTTTGGGGTGTTTTTCTGCTACGGGGACAACTTCACCGCATCAAAGGGACGATGGACGGGGCCATGTACCGTCAAATCTTGGGTGAGAACCTCCTTCCCTCAGCCAGGGCATTGAACATGGGTTGTGGATGGGTATTCCAGCATGACAATGACCCAAAACACACGGCCAAGGCAAAAAAAGGAGTGGCTCAAGAAGAAGCACATTAAGGTCCTGGAGTGGCCTAGCCAGTCTCCAGACATTAATCCCATAGAAAATCTGTGGAGGGAGCTGAAGGTTTGAGTTGCCAAACGTCAGCCTCGAAACCTTAATGACTTGGAGAAGATCTGCAAAGAGGAGTGGAACAAAATCCCTCCTGAGATGTGTGCAAACCTGGTGGCCAACTACAAGAAACGTCTGACCTCTGTGATTCCCAACAAGGGTTTTGCCACCAAATACTAAGTCATGTTTTGCAGAGGGGTCAAATACTTATTTCCCTTATTAAAATGCAAATCAATTCATAACATTTTTGACATGCGTTTTTCTGGATTTTTATTTATTTATTCTGTCTCTCACTGTTCAAATAAACCTACCATCAAAATTATAGACTGATCATGTCTTTGTCAGTGGGCAAACGTACAAAATCAGCAGGGGATCCAATACTTTTTTCCCTCACTGTATATAGCAGAGGTCCCCAACTAGATTCAGCCGAAATCAGCCGAAATCAGCCTCCCATTGAGAGGGGGAGCCACATCAGCGACACAGGGAGGAAAGACAAGAAGAAGAAGAAGAAGAATTGTGCCGCAATTAAAGCCTATATTTTCTCATTGCAAGCTTGATGATACATACACAGTGTAATGTACAGTGCCTTCAGAAAGTATTCACACCCCTTTGTTAAGGCAAGCCTAAATATGTTCATGAGTAACTTGCTCAACAAGTCACACAATAAGTTGCATGGACTCACTCTGTGTGCAATAATAGTGTTTAACATGATTTTTTAATGACTACCTCATCTCTGTACCCCACACATACAATTACAATCTGTAAGATCCCTCAGTCGAGCATTGAATTTCAAACACAGATTCAACCACAAAGAGCAGGGAGGTTTTCCAATGCCTCACAAAGAAGGGCACCTATTGGTAGATAAAAAAAGAAAAGAAAAAGCAGACATTGAATATCCCTTTGAGCATGTTGAAGTTATTAATTACAATACACCCAGTCACTACAAAGGCGTCCTTCCTAACTCAGTTGCCGGAGAGGAAGGAAACCGCTCAGGGATTTCACCATGAAGCCAATGGTGACTTTAAAACAGTTACAGTTTAATGGCTATGATAGGAGAAAACTGAGGATGGATCAACAACATTGTCGTTACTCCAGAATACTAACCTAATTGACAGAGGAAAAATAAGTAAACCTGTACAGCAGGGATCATCAACTAGATTCAGCCGCCGGCCGATTTTTTCTTGAGTGTATGGTCAGGGGGCCGGAACATAATTATGAATAATTTTTAGACTGCAAATTGACTGCAAAAAGCCCAAACAGATATAAAAGCTCTTAGATACTTACCCAGAAAGACTTACAGCTTTTATTGCTGCTAAAGGATCTTCTACAAAGTATTGACCCAGGGGTGTGAATACTTATGTAAATGAGATATTTCTGTATTTCATTTTCAATAAATTTGCTAACATTTCTAAAAACATGTTTTCACTTTGTCATTATGGGTTATTGTGTGTAGATGGGTGAGAAAAAACATATATTTAATCCATTTGGAATTCAGGGATATGAATACTTTCTGAAGGCACTGTAGATAAATATCTGGGGTTCTCACCTTGTCCCCGGTCTAGTACGGGTGTGTCGGTGCGCGAGGAGCAGTTGCTGCGGACCACGCTACAGTTGGTGGCACAGCCCACCAGGGTGATGCCTGCTAGCATGCCCTCCACCCCGCCTGTCTCCTCACCACCACCACCCTCCCCAGAGTCCAGCACGATCTCACCCGCCGGGTAGTCACTCTCACTGGCCGCTGCAGACAGACACACAGAAACGCACATATGCAAACACAGAAACAAGCACGCACACACAGAAATACACACACATACACAAAGAGACACATGCACACCCACACACAAAAACACAAACGTTAGACGTGATTCTAGTTCAGTAGATGTGGAATTACAGGGCATTCGGAAAGTATTCACACCCTTTCCCTTTTTACACATTTTGTTACGTTAGAGCCTTATTCTAAAATGTATGAAATATCATCAATCTACACACAATACCCGATAATGACAAAGCGAAAACAGGTTTTTAGACATTTTTGCACATTTATACAAATTTTAAAAAAGAAATACCTTATTTATATAAGTATTCAGACCCTTTGCTATGAGACTCGAAATTGAGCTCAGGTGCATCCTGTTTCCATTGATCATCCTTGAGATGTTTCTACAACTTGATTGGAGTTCACCTGTGGTAAATTCAATTGATTGGACATGATTTAGAAAGGCACGCACCTGTCTATATAAGGTCCCACAGTTGACAGTGCATGTCAGAGCAAAAACCAAGCTATGAGGTCGAAGGAATTGTCCGTAGACCTCGGAGACAGGATTGTGTCGAGGCACAGATCTGGGGAAGGGTACCAAAATATTTCTGCAGCATTGAAGGTTCCCAAGAACCCAGTGGCCCCCATCATTCGAGCTGGCCGCCCGACCAAACTGAGCAATCGGGTGAGAAGGGCCTTGGTCAGAGAGGTGACCAAGAACCCGATGTTCATTATGACAGAGCTTCAGAGTTCCTCTGTGGAGATGGGAGAACCTTCCAGAAGGACAACCATCTCTGCAGCACTCTACCAATCAGGCCTTTATGGTAGAGTGGCCAGACGGAAGCCACTCCTCAGTAAAAGGCACATGACAGCCCACTTGGAGTTTGCCAAAAGGCACCTAAAGAACTCAGACCATGAGAAACAAGATTCTCTGGTCTGATGAAACCAAGATTGAACTCTTTGGCCCGAATGCCAAGCGTCACGTCTGGAGGAAACCTGGCACCATCCCTACGGTGAAGCATGGTGGTGGCAGCATCATGCTATGGGGATGTTTTTCAGCGTCAGGGACTGGGAGACTAGTCAGGCTCGAAGGAAAGATGAACAGAGCAAAGTACAGAGAGATCCTTGATGAAAACCTGCTCCAGAGTGCTCAGGACTTCAGACTGGGGGAAAGGTTCACCTTCCAACAGGACAACGACCCTAAGTACACAGCCAAGACAACGCAGGAGTGGCTTCGGCACAAGTCTCTGAATGTCCTTGAGTGGCCCAGCCAGAGCCCGGACTCGAACCCGATCTAACATATCTGTAGAGACCTGAAAATAGCTGTGCAGTGACGCTCCCCATCCAACCTGACAGAGCTTGAGAGGACCTGCAGAGAAGAATGGGAGAAATTCCCCAAATACAGGAGTGCCAAGCTTGTAGCGTCATACCCAAGAAGACTCGAGGCTGTAATTGCTGCCAAAGGTGCTTCAACAAAGTACTGAGTAAAGGGTCTGGAAACTTGTGTAAAAATTTATAAAAACCTGTTTTTGCTTTGTCATTATGGGGTATTGTGTGTAGATTGATGAGGGAAAAAAACTATTTAATCATTTTTAGAATAAGGCTGTAACGTAAGAAAATGTGGAAAAAGTCAAGGGGTCTGAATATATTCCGAATAGTATGTTGATTTGATCTGAATACTATGGTTATGTTATGGTAGTAGATTTGATTCAGGTGGAGAGTGCTATATGGTTGTGTTGCGTTAATAGATAGGGTGTAGGATAGGTGGTCGTTAGTCATGTTATTATGTCAGTAGATTACTAAGTGGTCAACTTGCAGTAGATTTAGTGCAGATGGTGAGTGCTACTGTATGTGGTCATGTTGTGGTAGTAGATCTGGTTGTGTTATTATGGTAGTGGGGTGCTAAGTTGTCAAGTTGCGGTAGATTTGGTCTAATAGAAGAGTACTATGTGTTTGTGTTACGGTTTGACCGCTAACCTGGCACGCTGGAGATGCAGAGAACGTGGGGTCTGGGTGGTCAGTAATTGTGTTATGGTAGTTGAGTACTATGGTCATGTTGCGGTAGATTTGATCCAGGTGGGGAATGCTACTTTATGTGGTCGTGTTATGGTTTGACGCTAACCTGGCACGCTGGAGATGCAGAGCACGTGGGCATTGCAGACGTTGAACTGGTCGACCAACGAGCCGGGCTGGTTGGCATCAATGATGACCACCTTGATAATGATAATAATGTTTTTTCATTATTTGACTAATTGTACAAATGGCAGCAACAAGTTGAATTACAACTTACAATGAAATGATTAGATTCAAAAAAGTATTATTTAACACCTTGCTGGCTGAGTGGGTACTGGTCAGGATCCAGACTCTGCTACTCATAGTGTCTGTTTCACGGAGCTCCTTAGACTGGGGGAAGGAAAGGGGGAGGGACAGAGAAAGGAGGGAGAGGTGGGGTTGAGAAACGGAAGAAGTGGCAATAAGTATGTTTTCAAACTAAAACAAATAGCTAAATTAACTAACAAACCATATAGATCAAGAGATAGACATCCAGACAGTACCTGTCTCTTCTCTGGTGAGCTGTGGTTGTTCTTGCCGTCTCCTCCCTCTCCCTCCTCTATGGCTAGAGGATTTGTAACGCCGTTGCCGGGGGCAGCCTTTACTGTCATCACTTCCTGAGTGCACGTCTTCCATCCCGTCAGGTCCACGCCCGCCGCACACCACAACTACACAATAGTTTGTTTACACACATCGTTAACAAACATTGGAGTAAAACAACTTTTTGGTTATGATGGGCTAAGTTCTTGAAGCATTAATAAGTAATATTCTTCAAGAATCAATGGGTATATACAGTGGGGAGAACAAGTATTTGATACACTGCCGATTTTGCAGGTTTTCCTACTTACAAAGCATGTAGAGGTCTGTAACTTTTATCATAGGTACACTTCAACTGTGAGAGAAGGAATCTAACACAAAAATCCAGAAAATCACATTGTATGATTTTTAAGTAATTAATTTGCATTTTATTACATGACATAAGTATTTGATACATCAGAAAAGCAGAACTTAATATTTGGTACAGAAACCTTTGTTTGCAATTACAGAGATCATACGTTTCCTGTAGGTCTTGACCAGGTTTGCACACACTGCAGCAGGGATTTTGGCCCACTCCTCCATACAGACCTTCTCCAGATCCTTCAGGTTTCGGGGCTGTCGCTAGGCAATACGGACTTTCAACTCCCTCCAAAGATGTTCTATTGGGTTCAGGTCTGGAGACTGGCTAGGCCACTCTAGGACCTTGAGATGCTTCTTACGGAGCCACTCCTTAGTTGCCCTGGCTATGTGTTTCGGGTCGTTGTCATGCTGGAAGACCCAGCCACGACCCATCTTCAATGCTCTTACTGAGGGAAGGAGGTTGTTGGCCAAGA
Source organism: Coregonus clupeaformis (assembly GCF_020615455.1). Lineage (NCBI taxonomy): Eukaryota > Metazoa > Chordata > Actinopteri > Salmoniformes > Salmonidae > Coregonus > Coregonus clupeaformis. Next base: position 45,038,205 of record NC_059198.1, on the reverse strand, counting down.
TCTCGCGATACATGGCCCCATCCATCCTCCCCTCAATACGGTGCAGTCGTCCTGTCCCCTGTGCAGAAAAGCATCCCCAAAGAATGATGTTTCCACCTCCATGCTTCACGGTTGGGATGGTGTTCTTGGGGTTGTACTCATCCTTCTTCTTCCTCCAAACACGGCGAGTGGAGTTTTGACCAAAAAGCTCTATTTTTGTCTCTTCAGACCACATCACATTCTCCCATTCCTCCTCTGGATCATCCAGATGGTCATTGGCAAACTTCAGACGGGCCTGGACATGCGCTGGCTTGAGCAGGGGGACCTTGCGTGCGCTGCAGGATTTTAATCCATGACGGCGTAGTGTGTTACTAATGGTTTTCTTTGAGACTGTGGTCCCAGCTCTCTTCAGGTCATTGACCAGGTCCTGCCGTGTAGTTCTGGGCTGATCCCTCACCTTCCTCATGATCATTGATGCCCCACGAGGTGAGATCTTGCATGGAGCCCCAGACCGAGGGTGATTGACCGTCATCTTGAACTTCTTCCATTTTCTAATAATTGCGCCAACAGTTGTTGCCTTCTCACCAAGCTGCTTGCCTATTGTCCTGTAGCCCATGCCAGCCTTGTGCAGGTCTACAATTTTATCCCTGAGGTCCTTACACAGCTCTCTGGTCTTGGCCATTGTGGAGAGGTTGGAGTCTGTTTGATTGAGTGTGTGGACAGGTGTCTTTTATACAGGTAACGAGTTCAAACAGGTGCAGTTAATACAGGTAATGAGTGGAGAACAGGAGGGCTTCTTAAAGAAAAACTAACAGGTCTGTGAGAGCCGGAATTCTTACTGGTTGGTAGGTGATCAAATACTTATGTCATGCAATAAAATGCAAATTAATTACTTACAAATCATACAATGTGATTTTCTAGATTTTTGTTTTAGATTCAGTCTCTCACAGTTGAAGTGTACCTATGATAACAATTACAGACCTCTACATGCTTTGTAAGTAGGAAAACCTGCAAAATCGGCAGTGTATCAAATACTTGTTCTCCACACTGTATATAATTAATTAACATGACGATTGATTGAACAGCGGTAAATATTGCAGATTGTGGCTTTAACCAAGTACATATTTGTTTGTTTGTTTGTTTACCTTCCTGTTGGGGTCCTTCTCCACTAGGGGGCGACAGTAGACAGGAACAGGGACATTCTTCATGCGGCTGTCCTCCTTCTCATTGGCCTGGGAGAAGACAGACAGACAAAGCCTCCAATCACAAAACTGTTCCAAGACCTCCAATAGAAGAAGACACTCCCACTACCACTCAATTCAATCAAACCCACATTGCTGTATTCATATAGCCATATAACCACACTATTGACATATCTGATGTCTCTTGGGGAAGAGCTTTGAGGTTGGAGGTAGGTTGATATAGCAGAGGGACAGTGTCAGCAGGTTGTGGGGTGTCTGTTAACATGACTGAGGGACAGGGGCATTGTGTCAATAGCTTATGTCAGACTGTGTGGCATCTGTTGATGTGTGTTGGGTTAGAGGTACAGTTGAAGTCGATACACTTTAGCCAAATATATTTAAACTTAGTTTTTCACAATTCCTGACATTTAATCCTAGTAAAAATTCAGTCTTAGGTCAGTTAGGATCACCACTTTATTTTAAGAATGTGAAATGTCAGAATAATAGTTGAGAGAATGATTTATTTCAGCTTTTATTTCTTTCATCACATTCCCAGTGGGTCAGAAGTTTACATACACTCAATTAGTGTTTGGTAGCATTGCCTTTAAATTGTTTAACTTGGGTCAAACGTTTCCGGTAGCCTTCCACAAGCTTCCCACAATAAGTTGGGTGAATTTTGGCCCATTCCTCCTGACAGAGCTGGTGTAAGTAAGTCAGGTTTGTAGGCGTCCTTGCTCGCACACGCTTTTTCAGTTCTGCCAACAAATGTTCTATAGGATTGAGGTCAGGGCTTTGTGATGGCCAGTCCAATACCTTGACTGTGTTGTCCTTAAGCCATTTTGCCACAACTTTGGAAGTAACTTTGGGGTCATTGTCCATTTGGAAGACCCATTTGCGACCAAGCTTTAACTTCTTGACTGATGTCTTGAGATGTTGCTTCAATATATCCACATCATTTTCCTTCCTCATGATGCCATCTATTTTGTGAAGTGCACCAGTCCCTCCTGCAGCAAAGCACCCCCACAGCATGATGCTGCCACCCCTGTGCGTCACGTTTGGGATGGTGTTCTTCGGCTTGCAAGAACCCCCTTTTTCCTCCAAACATAACGATGGTCATTATGGCCAAACAGTTCTATTTTTTGTTTCATCAGAGCAGAGGACATTTCTCCAAAAAGTACGATCTTTGTCCCCATGTGCAGTTGCAAACCGTAGTCGGGCTTTTTTATGGCGGTTTTGGAGCAGTGGCTTCTTCTTTGCTAAGCGGCCTTTCAGGTTATGTCGATATAGGACTCATTTTACTGTGGATATAGATACTTTTGTACCTGTTTCCTCCAGCATCTTCACAAGGTCCTTTGCTGTTGTTCTGGGATTGATTTGCACTTTTCGCACCAAAGTACGTTCATCTCTATGAGACAGAATGCGTCTCCTTCCTGAGCGGTATGATGGCTGCGTTGTCTCATGGTGTTTATACTTGCGTACTATTGTTTGTACAGATGAACGTGGTACCTTCAGGCATTTGTAAATTGCTCCCAAGGATTAACCAGACTTGTGGAGGTCTACAATTCTTTTTCTGAGGTCTTGGCTGATTTCTTTTGATTTTCCCGTGATGTCAAGCAAAGAGGCGCTGAGTTTGAAGGTAGGCCTTGAACTATATCCACAGGTACACCTCCAATTGACTCAAATGATGTCAAATAGCCTATCAGAAGCTTCTAAAACCATGACATCATTTTCTGGAATTTTCCATGCTGTTTAAAGGCACAGTCAACTTAGTGTATGTAAACTTCTGACCCACTGGATTTGTGATAAAGCGAATTTTAAGTGAAATAATAGGTCTGTAAACATTGTTGGAAAATCTACTTTTGTCATGCACAAAGTAGATGTCCTAAACGACTTGCCAAAACTATAGTTTGTTAACAAGACATTTGTGGAGTGGTTGAAAAACAAGTTTTAATGACTCCAACCTAAGTGTATGTAAACTTCCGACTTCAACTGTAAGTGTTGTGTGTATTGTGGTGACAGAGCTTTTAGGTTTTAGGTAGATATTGTATCAGTAGGTTAAGTGGCGTCTGTTCACATGCATGAGGGACAGGGTCATTGAGTCAGTTAGCTGTGTCAGACTGTGGTGTCTGTTGATGTGTGTCTTGGGACAAGGCTTAGGGGCTGAAAGACGCACTCCAGCTATTTTTTTACTTTTCCTGTTGAAAAACAAAATCACAGGTTTTAATACAGTAATATATACACACTTAAGGTAAACAAAATATGTTTTGAGCAAAATAGTGTTTTCTAGATACAAGTGCAAACTTCATGTAGTGGGCCATTTAAGAAGTTGGTCTGATGGTGCCCTCTTATGTCATCGGCCTCCCCCCTTGCTTGCGGGAACAATAAACTTCCACCATACCTAACATCATTAATAAACTTTAGATGTACGAATGACCAAACCCTGTCTCAGGGATGGCTAACTCTTGAGATCCCTTCGGTCTCCACAGAGATGGGTAAATCTGCTTTTGGTTTCTTTGCACCCCATATATGGAACAATCTACAGAGCTCCCTGCAACTATATGTATTGGTGCCGCTCAGGCAGTTCAAATTGTTGATTGTGGACCTCTATGCTGAGGAATGTGATTGTTTCTCTTGAGTATGTTTTGTAATTTTGTATTTGTATTATGTTGTATTTATAAATTGTGTATATGCAGGGCTCCCTTGTATGAGAGACCTAAATCTCAATGGGACTCCTGCTAAAAAATAAAGGTAAAATAGAAATGTAAATGTAATGTAAATAGAGAACAAAATAGGAAAGCCCCCCCACTTGTGCCATGTCATGAGGATACCTGGACCACCTATTGAGATGTGCCTTTTATTAAGTAAATCAGGTGATAAATAAGGTGAAAAGGAGCCTGTGACTTTAATAGTAGGTGTTGTGTCAGACTGTGGTGTCTGTTGATGTGTCTTGTGACGGGTCTTTGGGGTAACTAAGAGCGGCTCATGCTAGGTTAGGGGGGGACTCTATGGGTGTAACTTACCTGTTGTTTCTTCAGCGGGCCTTCCAGTGCACTGTCCAGCTGAGCACCAGTCTATGGGAGAAATAGAGTTAGAGAGACCACCCTATATGCTATATTTTGACTGCTACATGGATGGCATATTTATTTATATATATTTGTTTATATTTAGGGGGTAGATCAGCTTTAATATTGCAGATAGATTGTAGCTTCCATCATTGTAATTGTCTGCATCATTTCCAATCCCCCATATATATTTTTTTCTTTATTATTTCCCCCTAACCCTACCACCCCTCCCCTAATTGGAGTAAACTAATGGACAACAACACTTAGGCTTCTACTTCCAGCTTACAGTGCATTCGGAAAGTATTCAGACCCCTTCACCTTTTCCACATTCTGTTACGTTACAGCCTTATTCTAAAATTGATTCAATTGTTTGTTTTTTCATTAATCTACACACAATACCCCATAATGACAAAGCAAAAACAGGTTTTTAGAATTTTTGGCAAAAAAACAACAACAAAAAACTGAAATATCACATTTACATAAGTATTCAGACCCTTTACTCAGTACTTTGTTGAAGCACCTTTGGCAGTGATTACAGCCTCGATTCTTCTTGGGAATGACGCTACAAGCTTGGCACACCTGTATTTGGGGAGTTTCTCCCATTCTTCTCTGCGGATCCTCTCAAGCTCTGTCAGGTTGGATGGGGAGCATTGCTGCACAGCTATTTTCAGGTCTCTCCAGAGATGTTCGATCAGGTTCAAGTCCGGGCTCTGGCTGAGCCACTAAAGGACATTCAGAGACTTGTCTCGAAGCCACTCCTGCATTGTCTTGGCTGTGTGCTTAGGGTCGTTGTCCTGAGCGCTCTGGAGCAGGTTTTCATCAAGGATCTCTCTGTACTTTTCTCTGTTCATCTTTCCCTCGATCCTGACTAGTCTCCCAGTCCCTGCCGCGGAAAAACATCTCCACAGCATGATGCTGCCACCACCATGCTTCACCGTAGGGATGGTAATGGCCAGGTGATGAGCGATGCCTGGTTTCCTCCAGACGTGACGCTTGGCATTCAGGCCAAAGAGTTCAATCTTGGTTTCATCAGACCAGAGAATCTGGTTTCTCATGGTCTGAGAGTCCTTTAGGTGCCTTTTGGCAAACTCCAAGCGGGCTGTCACGTGCCTTTTATTGAGGAGTGGCTTCTGTCTGGCCACTCTACCATAAAGGCCTGATTGGTGGAGTGCTGCAGAGATGGTTGTCCTTCTGGAAGGTTCTCCCATCTCCACAGAGGAACTCTGGAGCTCTGTCAGAGTGACCATCGGGTTCTTGGTCACCTCCCTGACCAAGGCCCTTCCTCCCCCGATTGCTCAGTTTGGCCGGGCGGCTAGCTCTAGGAAGAGTCTTGGTGGTTCCAAACTTCTTCCATTTAAGAATGATGGAGGCCTGTGTTCTTGGGGACCTTCAATGCTGCAGAAATGTTTTGGTACCCTTCCCCAGATCTGTGCCTCGACACAATCCTGATCAATGGACACAGGATGCACCTGAGCTCAATTTCGAGTCTCATAGCAAAGGGTCTGAATACTTCTGTAAATAAGGTATTTCCGTTTTTTTCTTCTTAAAAAAAAAAAAATGCACAAAAGTAAATATATATGTTTTCACTTTGTCATTATGGGGTATTGTGTGTAGACTGATGAGGGGAAAAAATATTTTATCCATTTTAGAATAAGGCTGTCAAGGGGTCTGAATACTTTCCGAATGCACTGTATACGTACTATTTACATTTTAAGGACACAATGTATTTTACAATAGTTATTTGTTTGTTTTTAATCCCATCCTTCAGCTACCCTCAACCCCTCCCATCTATCTCTGAAGACCATCCAGTTTGATTTCTATTCGCCATATATTTTTCAACTGTGCTGTGATGTTTCACAAAAGTTCAGAATCTTGCTGTTTGAGGTTTTAGACTGGGTTTCTGTATAGCACTTTGTGACATCTTTATAAATACATTTGATTGATTGATCATAGTTTCTACAGATTGTAAATTAAGATAAACATTTTTGCTAAAAGTATTATTAAATTATTGATCGATTGACTATGACTTTTCAAATCACCCAGCAGTGCTATTTGCAGAGTTTGCTCCAGGTAAATGTTGCAATTCTTCAGCCATTCCTGGATCTGCAACCAAAAACAAGCTACATATGGACAGTCCCAAAACAAATGATCTAATGATTCTGTCTCTTCGCAGCAAAATCTGCAGAGCTGGGATGGCATGGATGGCATTTTACTTGGACGCTGAATGCTTGCTAAACACTCAGCTTGGTGGGCAAACGGCCGTACAGACGGACAGGTGGATGAGAGACGGTACCTGTTTGAAGCGTGGCGGTACGCTCCAGCCACAGGCTTGCATAATGCCGTCATCGCGGCGCATGTGCTCTCGGACCTGCCGGTACTGTTCCCGGCGCTGCTCACGTCGAGCCGACAGCGCAGAGTCGCTGAGGAGAGACGCAACACCATTACTGGCCAGTCTAGAACAGAGGGAGGAGAGAAAGAAAGAAAGGCGTAGAGAGAGAGGGAGAGGCGGAGAGAGAAGCGAAGCGTTAGCAAGCGCGGCAGGCTGTTGCAAAGAAAGAGAGAAGCTACAGCAGCATTGTGTGTTTTTAAGCAGTTAAGCTATAGCCAGCTCAACAGCCATGAGAAAATGAATGGAAACAAAAGAACACACCAATAGACAGGAGTAGAGCGCAAAATAAAAAGCAATCACAATATGTGATCTGCACTTAGCACTAATCACTAAGAACAATGCACAAAGCAGTACTATGAACTAGCAACCATACTTACATCCTTTTGCACTTTAACATGATGGCACATGCAAGAACTCTACTAACTGATTCAAAATATGATGGGAGGGAAAGTGTTTCTGCTTATCATGATTTCACTCAAAATTAGACTCAGCAAAAAAAGAAACATCCCTTTTTCAGGTCCCTGTCTTTCAAAGATAATTCGTAAAATTCCAAATCACTTCACAGATCTTCATTGTAAAGGGTTTAAACACTTTTTCCCATGCTTATTCAATGAACCATAAACAATTAATGAACATGCACCTGTGGAACGGTCGTTAAGACACTAACAGCTTACAGACGGTAGGCAATTAAGGTCATAGTTATGAAAACTTAGGACACTAAAGATACCTTTCTACTGACTCTGAAAAACACCAAATTAAAGATGCCCAGGGTCCCTGCTCATCTGCGTGAACGTGCCTTAGGTATGCTGCAAGGAGGCATGAGGACTGCAGATGTGGCCAGGGCAATAAATTGCAATGTCCGTACTGTGAGACGCCTAAGACAGCGCTACAGGGAGACAGGACGGACAGCTGATCGTCCTTGCAGTGGCTGACCACGTGTAACAACACCTGCACAGGATCGGTACATCCGAACATCACACATGTGGGACAGGTACAGGATGGCAACAACATGCCCGAGTTACACCAGAAACGCACAATCCCTCCATCAGTGCTCGCAATAGGCTGAGAGGCTGGACTGAGGGCTTGTAGGCCTGTTGTAAGGCAGGTCCTCACCAGACATCACCGGCAACAACGTCGCCTATGGGCACAAACCTACCGTCGCTGGACCAGACAGGACTGGCAAAAAGTGCTCTTCACTGACGAGTCGCGGTTTTGTCTCACCAGGGGTGATGGTCGGATTCGCGTTTATCGTAGAAGGAATGAGCGTTACACCGAGGCCTGTACTCTGGAGCGGGATCGATTTGGAGGTGAAGGGTCCGTCATGGTCTGGGGCGGTGTGTCACAGCATCATCGGACTGAGCTTGTTGTCATTGCAGGCAATCTCAACACTGTACGTTACAGGGAAGACATCCTCCTCCCTCATGTGGTACCCTTCCTGCAGGCTCATCCTGACATGACCCTCCAGCATGACAATGCCACCAGCCATAATGCTCGTTCTGTGCGTGATTTCCTGCAAGACAGGAATGTCAGTGTTCTGCCATGGCCAGCGAAGAGCCTGGATCTCAATCACATTGAGCACGTCTGGGACCTGTTGGATCGGCGGGTGAGGGCTAGGGCCATTCCCCCCAGAAATGTCTGGGAACTTGCAGGTGCCTTGGTGGAAGAGTGGGGTAACATCTCACAGCAAGAACTGGCAAATCTGGTGCAGTCCATGAGGAGGAGATGCACTGCAGTACTTAATGCAGCTGGTGGCCACACCAGTTACTGACTGTTACTTTTGATTTTGACCCCCCCTTTGTTCAGGGACACATTATTCAATTTCTGTTAGTCACATGTCTGTGGAACTCTCAATTGTTGTTATGTTCATACAAATATTTACATGTTAAGTTTGCTGAAAATAAACGCAGTTGACAGTGAGAGGACGTTTCTTTTTTTGCTGAGTTTAAATGAGGGAAAACATTATCTCACACATACACATACTGTAGGATTACACTTAAGACAGTGCAACCCCAAACTCTCCCCTACACATGCATAGACAACTAACTCTACAATGTTAGAGGGTGGACAAGGGAGGGATGGAGGGAGGAAGGGATAGAGGGATGGAGAGATAAGAGGGAGGGAGGGTCGGAAGGAAGGAGAGGGATGAGAGGAGGGAGGGACAGAGATGGAGGGCGATCAGAGGGAGAGAGGGGTGGAGGGATAGAGGGATGGGAAGGAGGGAGGGACAGAGATGGAGGGTGATCAGAGGGAGAGAGGGGTGGAGGGATAGAGTGATGGGAAGGAGGGAGGGACAGAGATGGAGGACGATCAGAGGGAGAGGGGTGGAGGGATAGAGGGATGAAGGTATGGACGGCGACAGAGTGAGGGAAGAATGTAAATAAAAAAGGTTGGTGTGTGTTTTTCTCTCACTCTTCTGGGAAGAACTCCAGGGTTCGGTTTGAGGTAGAGATCTGACACATGGTGTGGCTGCGTCTCTGGGGGAAGCCTGCAGGGGATGGGGACTTGTAGTGGATGTTGACGCTGTAGTATGGACGCTTGACTGGTGGAGGACTGGCCGAGGAACTGAACAGACGGGCAAAACTGGAAGGAGAGAAGAGAGAGGGAGAGAGAGAGAGATGTACAGTAAGAAAGTTTAGTAACGATTTCATTAACTGTACATTACAAAGCATACAGAACACAGCCTTAAGGCGTCCGCATGATTCTCAGCCGAAACAGTTCGGAAGAGTTTGTGCATATATTATGATGACATTTTGTGACGTTTTTGATCGTTTTGGACTTCGGGTAAGGGTTTTTCGGCAAGCCGAAGTCTAAGCCCGTTAGTCGTGATTGGTCAACAGTAGGGATTCTTCTATAAAGTCTTTGTTGTCATTTAACGAGAGACGACTCATTTTGATGCACATTTCTTCATTGAGAAATACTGCACCAAACATCTTAGTTAGATGTAAAATTGCACGACTAAGATCTCCTCAGCAAAAACATCAAAATAATTGACAGATTTCTTGAGTTATCTTAGATTAATTTGGATTATTTTGAGTCGTCTCAAAATTGACAAACAGTACTATTGCCACTTTTTTCTCGTTTTTCAAGCGAAGATCTTTTAAGGGAGTATGCGAGCACACTTGTTCGGTTCCAGCCGAATTAGGCGCCAGCCGAACTGAAACATGCTGACACCTTTAGGCTGCATGGCACTGATAACAACTCACAACTGCCAGATGGTGGATTTCTTCTTCTCCTGCATCTGAGGACTCTCCCTGGATGCCCTAAAGGAAACAGAGAGAGGCATGTTTGTGCAGGAATAAAGCATGGGAGCAGCATATACCTAGCCTGGTCCCAGATCTGTTTGTCTTACGAACTTCTATGGTCATTGTCTTGCTAAACTAGGAGACAGGGCCAGGCCTGCCTCTCCTGATCATCTCTGTCCACCAGACGGCCTACTGCATCTCCATCAGCCTCTCCTTGTAATGGTTCCTCTCCCCTTCACCCCTCACTGCCCTCCTCCCTCCCCCCACTCCTCCTTCTCCTCTCCTCACCTGATCATCTCTGTCCACCGAACGGCCTCCTGCGTTCCATCAGTCTCTCCTTGTACTGGTTCCTCTCTCCTCCCCTCCCCCCTCTCCTCACCTGATCATCTCTGTCCACCGGACGGCCTCCTGTAGTTCCATTAGTCTCTCCTTGTACTGGTTCCTCTCCATCAGTACCCTGGCCATCTCCACCCGCGTGAAACGCCGACGCTGCGTCATGGTCACATCCCCATCCACCATCGGAGACGAGTACTGAGGGAGAAAAGGAGGAGGAGAGAAGGGAGGAGGCGAGAAGGGAGGAGAGAGGGGAGGTGGAGAAGGGAAGAAGAGAGAAGGGGGGAGGAGAAAGGGCATATGTTGCATTCATACCCTTTTACACTGTCGGGCCAGCCAACCTCAAACTGTTCTGTGCTGGCTATCAGATATTGTATTTTTCACAACATTTTCAGAAGGCTAAAAGCAAACTATTCAATGCCAACCAGAGAGGCATAGTTATCTCAACATGCCCCTAGATCAGCGTTTCCCAAAATAGGGGTCACTTGATTTGAAAATGGGGTCGCGAGAGAATCTCCGGTAGCCACTAGATGTGGTTGTAATAAACAAAGCGGTTTCTATTTCCTTCTTTCTTATTTTGAACGGTCTAAACTACAAAATATTTTGACCCCATCACTTAAAGATAAGACTCTAAGGAACACGTAAAGTATTCAGACCCCTTCACTTTTTCCAAATTTTGTTACGTTACAGCCTTATTCTAAAGTTGATTTTTTTCCTCAATCTACACACAATACCCCATAATGACAAAGCAAAAACAGGTTATAGATTTTTTTGCAAATGTATTACAAATAAAAAACAGAAAAACCTAATTTACAGAAGTATTCAGACCCTTTGCTATGAGACTCAAAATTGAGGTCAGGTGCATCCTGTTTCCATTGATCATCCTTGACATGTTTCTAAAACTTGATTGGAGTCCACTTGTGGTAAATTCAATTGATTGGACATGATTTGGAAAGGCACACCTGTCTATATAAGGTCCCACAGTTGACAGTGCATGTCAGAGCAAAAACCAAGTCATGAGGTCGAAGGAATTGTCCATAGAGCTCCAAGACAGGATTGTGTCGAGGCACAGATCTGAGGAAGGGTACCAAAACATTTCTGCAACATTGAAGGTCCCCAAGAACACAGTGGCCTCCATCATTCTTAAATGGAAGAAGTCTGGAACCACCAAGACTCTTCCTAGAGCTGGCCGCCCGACCAAACTGAGCAATCGGGGGAGAAGGGCCTTGGTCAGGGAGGTGACCAAGAACTCGGTGGTCACTCTGACAGAGCTCCAGAGTTCCTCTGTCGAGATGGGAGAACCTTCCAGAAACACAACCATCTCTGCAGCACTCCACCAATCAGGCCTTTATGGTAGAGTGGCCAGACAGAAGCCACTCCTCAGTAAAAGGCACATGACTGCCCGCTTGGAGTTTGCCAAAAGGTACCTAAAGGACTTTCAGATCATGAGAAACAAGATTCTCTGGTCTGATGAAACCAAGATTGAACTCTTTGGTAAACCATGCACCGCTCATCACCTGGCCAATACCATTCCTACGGTGAAGCATGGTGGTGGCAGCATCATGCTGTGGGGATGTTTTTCAACGGCAGGGACTGGGAGACTAGTCAGGATCGAGGGAAAGATGAACGGAGCAAAGTACAGAGAGATCCTTGATGAAAACCTTCTCCAGAGTGCTCAGGACCTCAGACTGGGGTGAAGGTTCACCTTCCAACAGGACAACGACCCTAAACACACAGCCAAGACAACGCAGGAGTGGCTTCGGGACAAGTCTCTGAATGTCCTTGAGTGGCCCTCCAGAGCCCGGACTTATATATTTGCAAAAAAAGTAAAAACATGTTTTTACTTTGTCATTATGGGGTATTGTGTGTAGATTGATGAGGGAAAAAAACTATTGAATCCATTTTAGAATAAGGCTGTAACGTAACTAGGGTTGTTGATGGCAGTCAAATTCCATGTGACCGTTTAGTCACAGTAATTAGGCTTCTCCAAGCTCTGATGCTGCTAATGGTCATTAGTAGCCTACCAAACTTGCTAACTGCCTGGTACTCAGCACTCTATTGTCCCTCTAATCACTCTGACATCAATGCAAATGTATTTGAAAATCGAATCAAACACTTAATGAGAGCCCATGAGCTCACGTTGCGCAACATTTCTATAGGCTATGCAATTGCATTTATATTTTAGTCATTTAGCAGACGCTCTTATCCAGAGCGACTTACAGTTAGTGAGTGTATACATTTGTCATACTGCGTGAGAAAACAGAGTGATGGCCTCTATTAAAAAGAGGAGGATCCCATCAGCTTTGTATAGGCTAGGCCTACTATATTTATTTCTCAACCTTCCTAATATTTAGCACATTGTTTCTCTTTAAAACAGGAGTATAGCCTACCTGGCTGGCATGAAAATGAACCACGGAAAAAGCGTCCTCCATTCGCTATCTAAGTGCATAGATTACATGTATTTTTTTTCCGCTGCCCCTGTTTCGAGACAGGTGCATGATAATGGTCCATTCTAAATCAAAACAAATTTCACACATATATTATTTAGTATATGTAAAGACAATATTAAATCAAGAATAGTGTGATGGTTGACAATATTAGCCTATCACTTGTGAATGATGCCCAGCTGGAGGCAAACAGCGCATGCTTTTTTTTGCAAATCATAGTCGCACACCTCATGTAGCCTAGCCCATAGGCTTATATGTTTTGATAAGGTTTGTATCACAACTAAAGTGGCCAAATAACTTCTTAAAATGAAGCATACTAATCCGCTTTACAATGTGTGTAGAGCCTAACTGGCATACCTACACTACCGTTCAAAAGTTTGGGGTCACTTAGAAATGTCCTTGTTTTCGAAAGAAAAGCTATTTTTTTGTCCATTAAAATAACATCAAATTGATCAGAAATACAGTGTAGACATTGTTAATGTTGTAAATGGCTATTGTATCTGGAAACTGCTGATTGTTTATGGAATATCTACATAGGCGTACAGAGGCCCATTATCAGCAACCATCAGTCCTGTGTTCCAATGGCACGTTGTGTTTGCTAATCCAAGTTTATCATTTTAAAAGGCTAATTGATCATTAGAAAACCCTTTTGCAATTATGTTAGCACAGCTGAAAACTGTTGTGCTGATTAAAGAAGCAATAAAACTGGCCTTCTTGAGACTAGTTGAGTATCTGGAGCATCAGCAATTGTGGGTTCGATTACAGGCTTAAAATGGCCAGAAACAAATAACTTTCTTCTGAAACTCGTCAGTCTATTCTTGGTCTGAGAAATGAAGGCTATTCCATGCGAGAAATTGCCAAGAAACTGAAGTAATAATATAAATAATGCTACGGAATTCTAAGCAAATCTTGTTTGCTAAATTAACTAGTGTAGCCCACAGCCATATGGCATAGCCAGATCAGGGCCTAACATAAGGACAACGCAGTATGCTATTCTGTTCTTCTGAAATAGACTACATTTTCTTCATGTTTTTTTAGACCTGTCTAAAATAAATAATGGATTTATTGTGATGGTGTAGGCTATATTACATTTACATTTTTAGTCATTTAGCAGACGCTCTTATCCAGAGCGACTTACAGTTAGTGAGTGCATACATTATTAATTTTTTCATACCCCCCATGGGAATCGAACCCACAACCCTGGCGTTGCAAACGCCATGCTCTATCAACTAAGCTACATCCCTGCCGGCCATTCCCTCCCCTACCCTAGACGACGCTTGGCCAACTGTGCGGCGCCCCATGGGTCTCCCGGTCGCGGCCGGCTATGACAGAGCCTGGATTCGAACCAGGATCTCTAGTGGCACAGCCTTAGACCACTGCGCCACTCGAGAGACACATCCATATTACATGGATTTATTATACTTTTTAAAATGTAGATGTTCCAAAGGTCTGCATCAGTGGCTTGTAGGCTATGCGTGGAAGACAGGAGATGCTAAATGTGTTTATGTTAATTTACAGTCAATTACCGTGAGACCGGCAGTTATTTGCCATGCAATCACTGGCTGACAACATTTCATGACCGCCACAGCCCTAAACGTAACAAAATGTGGAAAAAGTGAAGGGGTCTGAATACTTTCCGAATGCACTGTATGTGTCTTCTGTTTCCCTCTACAATGCCCACAAGCCACGCAGGACTCATCAGAACATAGTGGACAAGACCAGGCACTAAATCAGACTGGGGAAAAAGAACAATCAAGATCATACAAAATGATCTTCTGAACTTCCCAATACCTTTCTGATGCATTTCAGTCACTTCAAACCATACTTCCTTCAGATTGAAATACTGTCAAAAGTACTATCAGATTGATTTGTAATAGACTGTCATAACCCCAATTACAAAAGTAAATATTGACCGTTGATTACATCACTTTGTTTACATGGTGGGGTCACCATTTTTTTGGGAAATATCAAAATGGGGTCGTGGGCCAAAAAAGTTTGGGAACCCCTGCCCTAGCTAATCTTAGTTGAACAGGTAGGTATGTGAAATGCGGTTGTGAATTTCATATGAACTCAATTAGGATTGAGGGCTCCTGCAAAGGCATTTCTGTCAAACTACAAAGGTCAGTTCTACAGAGAAAGCTGGCACAAGAATCTCAATAGTTATTTGGCAAGTGGCATTCTCCCAGGATTAACCCATTTACAACAAATCTACCAACTACAGTAATTCGACATTTGAAAAAAACTAAAAATCACTGTTGTACTTGCATGTCTTGCACTACCAGTTGCACTAGTCTTTTCTTACTAGATTTTTCTGCTTTATTATAGAAAATGTTACTTACAGAAACCAGGTTTCCATCCAACCTTTTTATGCGAGTAAAGTACATGTCAGATAAATAATGTCACCACAGCCCTGATGGAAATAGCACATTTGTCAGTAAACATTCCAAATGTAGACAAAACAAAATACACTAGACAAGGTGGGATCTTTTTCTGTTTGTAAAATGAATTATGCAAAAAAAGGCAGTGGAAACGCCTTTATGCGCAAATATTGATATATACTGAACAAAAATCTAAAACGCAAAATGTAATGTGTTGGTCCCATGTTTCATGAGTTGAAATAAAATATCCCAGAAATGTTCCATTCGCATAAAAAGCTTATGTCTCTCAAGTTTTGTGCAAAAATTTTGTAACATCCCTGTTAGTGAGCATTTTCTCCTTTGCCAAGATAATCCATCCACCTGACAGGTGTGGCATATGAAGAAGTTGATTAAACAGCATGATCATTAAACAGGTGCACCTTGTGCTAGGGACAATAAAAGGCCAATCTAAAATCTGCAGTTTTGTCACACAACATAATGCCATAGATGTCTCAAGTTCAGGAAGTGCAGGAATGTCTACCAGAGCTATTGCCAGATAATTTAATGTTAATTTCTCTATCATAAGCCGCCAACATCGTTTTAGAGAATTTGGCAGTATGTCCAACCGGCCTCACAACCACAGACCACATGTATAGTGTCGTGTGGGCGAGCGGTTTGCTGATGTCAACGTTGTGAACAGAGTGCCGCTTGGTGGCGGTGGTGTTATGGTATGGGCAGGCATAAGCTACGGACAACAAACAAAATTGCATTTTATCAATGGCAATCTGATACCGTGACGAGATCCTGAGGCCCATTGTCGTGCCATTCATCCGCCGACATCACCTCATGTTTCAGCATGATAATGCACGGCCCCATGTCGCAAGGATCTGTACACAATTCCTGGAAGCTGAAAATGTCCCAGTTCTTCCATGGCCTGCATACTCATCAGACGTGTCACCCATTTAGCATGTTTGGGACAGCGTGTTCCAGTTCCCGTCAATATCCAACAACTTCGCACAGCCATTGAAGAGGAGTGGGACAACATTCCACAGGCCACAAATCAACAGCCTGATCAACTCTATGAGAAGGAGATGTCTCGCGCTGCATGAGGCAAATGTTGGTCACACCAGATTCTGACCCACGCCCCTTTTTTTTTTCTGTGACCAACAGATGCGTATCTGTATTACCAATCATGTGAAATCCATAAATTAGGGCCTAATTAATTAATTTCAATTGACTGATTTCCTTATATGAACTGTAACTCCGTAAAATCTTTGATATTGTTGCATGTTGCATTTATATTTTTGTTCAGTATAATAACCATCATATCGAAGTAAACTTGGAGTCACGCGATGATGTGTTGTGTGGCCCTCCCACTACGACTCGGGAAAGCATGCAGATTAATAGGATACAAATGAAATAACTTAAGAACCACTGAGTGGTGGAAGTCCACAGTGATGAGCTTAATGCTCCTTTCCAATAAATATCTAGGGTCTTATTCTGGTGACATGATGATCGATGCTTGGCTGCTGTTTGACAAGTAAAAACAATATCGCTCTTTTGTCCATAATAATCTCATCATGTAGTAGGCTATTCCCGGACTGTATCTGTGAGGTATAGGCTAGAACGCATGTGCCAAGACCAGAGTGGGCACATTCGCTATACAGTGAGGGAAAAAAGTATTTGATCCCCTGCTGATTTTGTACGTTTGCCCACTGACAAAGAAATGATCAGTCTATAATTTTAATGGTAGGTTTATTTGAACAGTGAGAGACAGAATATCAACAACAAAATCCTGAAAAATGAATGTCAAAAATGTTATAAATTGATTAGCATTTTAATGAGGTAAATAAGTATTTCACCCCCCCTCAATCAGAAAGATTTCTGGCTCCCAGGTGTCTTTTATACAGGTAACGAGCTGAGATTAGGAGCACACTCTTAAAGGGAGTGCTCCTAATCTTAGCTTGTTACCTGTATAAAAGACACCTGTCCATAGAAGCAATCAATCAATCAGATTCCAAACTCTCCACCATGGCCAAGACCAAAGAGCTCTCCAAGGATGTCAGGGACAAGATTGTAGACCTACACAAGGCTGGAATGGGCTACAAGACCATCGCCAAGCAGCTTGGTGAGAAGGTGACAACAGTTGGTGCGATTATTCGCAAATGGAAGAAACACAAAATAACTGTCAATCTCCCTCGGCCTGGGGTTCCATGCAAGATCTCACCTCGTGGAGTTGCAATGATCATGAGAACGGTGAGGAATCAGCCCAGAACTACACGGGAGGATCTTGTCAATGATCTCAAGGCAGCTGGGACCATAGTCACCAAGAAAACAATTGGTAACACATTATGCCGTGAAGGACTGAAATCCTGCAGCGCCCGCATGGTCCCCCTGCTCAAGAAAGCACATATACAGGGCCGTCTGAAGTTTGCCAATGAACATCTGAATGATTCAGAGGAGAACTGGGTGAAAGTGTTGTGGTCAGATGAGACCAAAATCAAGCTCTTTGGCATCAACTCAACACGCCGTGTTTGGAGGAGGAGGAATGCTGCCTATGACCCCAAGAACACCATCCAAACCGTCAAACATGGAGGTGGAAACATTATGCTTTGGGGGTGTTTTTCTGCTAAGGGGACAGGACAACTTCACCGCATCAAAGGGACGATGGACGGGGCCATGTACCGTCAAATCTTGGGTGAGAACCTCCTTCCCTCAGCCAGGGCATTGAAAATGGGTCGTGGATGGGTATTCCAGCATGTCAATGACCCAAAACACACGGCCAAGGCAACAAAGGAGTGGCTCAAGAAGAAGCACATAAAGGTCCTGGAGTGGCCTAGCCAGTCTCCAGACCTTAATCCCATAGAAAATCTGTGGAGGGAGCTGAAGGTTCGAGTTGCCAAACGTCAGGCTCGAAACCTTAATGACTTGGAGAAGATCTGCAAAGAGGAGTGGGACAAAATCCCTCCTGAGATGTGTGCAAACCTGGTGGCCAACTACAAGAAACGTCTGACCTCTGTGATTGCCAACAAGGGTTTTGCCACCAAGTACTAAGTCATATTTTGCAGATGGGTCAAATACTTACAGTGGGGAAAAAAAGTATTTAGTCAGCCACCAATTGTGCAAGTTCTCCCACTTAAAAAGATGAGAGAGGCCTGTAATTTTCATCATAGGTACACGTCAACTATGACAGACAAAATGAGAAAAAAAATTCCAGAAAATCACATTGTAGGATTTGTAATGAATTTATTTGCAAATTATGGTGGAAAATAAGTATTTGGTCAATAACAAAAGTTTCTCAATACTTTGTTATATACCCTTTGTTGGCAATGACACAGGTCAAACGTTTTCTGTAAGTCTTCACAAGGTTTTCACACACTGTTGCTGGTATTTTGGCCCATTCCTCCATGCAGATTTCCTCTAGAGCAGTGATGTTTTGGGGCTGTCGCTGGGCAACACAGACTTTCAACTCCCTCCAAAGATTTTCTATGGGGTTGAGATCTGGAGACTGGCTAGGCCACTCCAGGACCTTGAAATGTTTCTTATGAAGCCACTCCTTCGTTGCCCGGGCGGTGTGTTTGGGATCATTGTCATGCTGAAAGACCCAGCCACGTTTCATCTTCAATGCTCCTGCTGATGGAAGGAGGTTTTCACTCAAAATCTCACGATACATGGCCCCATTCATTCTTTCCTTTACACGGATCAGTCGTCCAGGTCCCTTTGCAGAAAAACAGCCCCAAAGCATGATGTTTCCACCCCCATGCTTCACAGTAGGTATGGTGTTCTTTGGATGCAACTCAGCATTCTTTGTCCTCCAAACACGACGAGTTGAGTTTTTACCAAAACGTTCTATTTTGGTTTCATCTGACCATATGACATTCTCCCAATCCTCTTCTGGATCATCCAAATGCACTCTAGCAAACTTCAGACGGGCCTGGACATGTACTGGCTTAAGCAGGGGGACACGTCTGGCACTGCAGGATTTGAGTCCCTGGCAGCGTAGTGTGTTACTGATGGTAGGCTTTGTTACTTTGGTCCCAGCTCTCTGCAGGTCATTCACTAGGTCCCCCCGTGTGGTTCTGGGATTTTTGCTCACCGTTCTTGTGATCATTTTGACCCCACGGGGTGAGATCTTGCGTGGAGCCCCAGATCGAGGGAGATTATCAGTGGTCTTGTATGTCTTCCATTTCCTAATAATCGCTCCCACAGTTGATTTCTTCAAACCAAGCTGCTTACCTATTGCAGATTCAGTCTTCCCAGCCTGGTGCAGGTCTACAATTTTGTTTCTGGTGTCCTTTGACAGCTCTTTGGTCTTGGCCATAGTGGAGTTTGGAGTGTGACTGTTTGAGGTTGTGGACAGGTGTCTTTTATACTGATAACAAGTTCAAACAGGTGCCATTAATACAGGTAACGAGTGGAGGACAGAGGAGCCTCTTAAAGAAGAAGTTACAGGTCTGTGAGAGCCAGAAATCTTGCTTGTTTGTAGGTGACCAAATACTTATTTTCCACCATAATTTGCAAATAAATTCATTAAAAATCCTACAATGTGATTTTCTGGAATTGTTTTCCTCAATTTGTCTGTCATAGTTGACGTGTACCTATGATGAAAATTACAGGCCTCTCTCATCTTTTTAAGTGGGAGAACTTGCACAATTAGTGGCTGACTAAATACTTTTTTCCCCCACTGTATTTCCCTCATTAAAATGCAAATAAATGTATAACATTTTTGACTTGTGTTTTTCTGGATTGGTTGTTATTCTGTCTCTCACTGTTCAAATAAACCTACCATTAAAATTATAGACTGATCATGTCTTTGTCAGTGGGCAAACGTACAAAATCAGCAGGGGATCAAATACTTTTTTCCCTCACTGTATAACAAAAAATGTTTTGTGACAAAACCATCGGTAGAGTTGAACATGCGATGGAAACCCATTTAAATTGTTTTTTTATTTGGTACGTGGGAATTTAACCGCAAAGTTTTTTTAAATGTGCACTAAGTCACCACGCACAGCCTTTTATCCGCAACAAGTCAATTTGATGGAAACACATCTCTGATGGAAACACATTTTAGAATATTTGCATGAAAATCAGTTGCCAATTGGATGGAAACCTAGCTTTGACTGTGATATGTGGTTGTTGTATCTAGCTACTAATGCACTAACTGTAAGTCACTCTGGATAAGAGTGTCTGCTATATGACTAAATGTTTATTTGTTTGTTTGTTTTACTCACATCTTCTCCTCCTTCATCCTTGGAGTCCTGAGATGCTCCCAGAGTCAGAGCCTCTGCTCTCAACCTGAGGAGGCAAAGAGTCATAAGAGTCACAAGTCACACACACTATGCCCGCACGCACACACACACTCCCACCACCCCTCACCTCTTCAGCTCTTCTTCCAGTTCTTTAACCTTTGCATCTACTTTGTTCTTGGCGGTCCTAAGGGCATCCAGTTCCTCTCTCAGCACCTCATGCTCCCCAGAGAGCTCATCCACTTTGGCTATCAGGTCGTTCTTCACGATGTTCAGAGCATTTCTGCATGGGGAGAAATGGGAATCAATAATTGTACTGCTTAACTCAATAATTAAACAAAAGTATTTGGGTGCCAATCGAAAGGCATTTCAACTGGAAAAGGAAAACCTGTTGTGGGGGAGGGCGGGGGGGCATGGTTTCCAGGTGGGGAGGGAGGACGCGGGCAGGTGGATGGGGACTGAGGGGGGGAATGGGTTGGGGTTATCTTGTATGCATTTCTTTGATTGTTTTTTTGTACCTGTAACCCCGCCTCAAAAGAAAACGGACAAAACTAAATAAAAGAAAAGGAAAACCCATTTTCTCTCCGTGTCTTACTATCACTCTCAAACACACACACACATCCTTGCATGTCTGTGTGTGTGTGCTCTCTCTATTCATCCAAATAATTGCATTTTTACTCAACCCTTGCAAAAGAACAGCCCCCTCTAGTAAATCTATCTTGCACCAAACCATCGTTAATATCCAGCAGCACACACACACACACTTACTTGGTCTCCAGAAGATGTTTGTTCTCCGTCAGCAGATTTTCCACCTCCTTGCCCATACCTGTGACGTATTAGTTAGCATTAGTGTTAGCATTGATTAACACTAACAACACTCTTTCTAGCCTGGTCCCAGATCTGTTTGTGCTGTTTGTCTTGCCAAACAGTTGGCAAGAGAGCACAAACAGACCTGGGACCAGGCTACACTCATTTTATTGCTCTATAAACACTTCATGAACTCTCCAAGTGTGCATTAACTATAAACTTAGTTAACTTTTTTTAATGAACACATTAATCGTCTTTGAATATGAATTCTGGGGCTATTTATGGATTAATTCTACATCAGTAATGTATGAAGGTTTAGAGGTTTTGGGGAGAATCATGATGTTTAAGCCAACTCCCGCAAGCTGAAATGAAACCAAGAAAAGCCCAAAAGATTTCCCAAAAGAAATACAGATACAATAATGATGTGTTTGCTGTGACAAGCTCAAATAAAAGTGGAATGTGCTTTCACAGTGTCAAACAACATGAGGACAAAGCAATGGATTCAAAATCTAAATAAAGGTGAAAAACAAATACAAAAGAAGAAGAAATAGCTTGCCAGACTCAAATAAAAGCCAACAGGAAATGGGAGGAAGTGACATCACAGCAGAGAAACAGGTAGGAAATGGCATCACAACATGGAACGCAGCAAAGACGAGACATCACAGACAGACACAACAACATGGGAGGATGAGCAACAGCCAGAGATGCTGAATAAGGCTAGAGGGAGCCTTACCGAAAAAATCATCACGGACTGGGAGAGAGGAAGAGAAACGGGGAGAGAGAGGAGAAAGAAAGAGGGAGGGGGGCACAGACCAGAGAGAGAGAGAGAGAGAAGGAGGGATGGGGTGAGATAAAAGAGAGAGAGAAGAGAGACTGCTGAGAAGCACTTGTTATATACTAAAGCTTGAGAGAGCAATAAGAGAGCTTGGATCTGTCCAAGACCAGAGAACACTAGTAGTCAGTTTAGACTCGGAGCGACAAACAGAGAGATTCACCTTCATTGACCACAGGGTTCAGTTGAGCTTTGTAACGTTACGACCAACCAATCAAAGAGAGCATTATCTGGACAATATCTGGACTAGATCAACATTTAAAACAACTGTTGTAGCCTGGAATGCCAGCATCGTGTCATTGGGTAAAGCCTACAGGCATACAGTGGTACTTCGTGTGTGTCTTGGAAGGTGGGAGGCAGGGATGTGTATGTGTGTGTGTGAGAAAGAGAGGGTTCAGATACACACCTGAGAACTCCCCTAGGGGCGTGTCCAGCATACACAGGAAGGGAGAGAGGAAGCACATAGAAGGGTCACGGGTCAATAAACTAATATGATCGCAGTGAAATAAATCAATCATGAAGCTCTGTCAACTCAAAAAGTAAACCAAGACTAAATCAAGAATAATTTAGCTTGCCCTGTAAAATCAAACTTCAAAATATATCAAATCAATGGGGACTGCAGCCATGGTGCAAGTGATATCCCAGGGTGCTTTGCGGTGCGGTGGAGGATGGGGGAGCTGCCGGGGATGTGGGGTGGTGGTGAACATTCCGCTGTGTGCAGGGTCAAAGTTCAGAGCCAGCCAGTGCTATGGCAACGGTGACACAGCCTCAAAACATAGCGCTTAATTGTGACATTTATACCAAAAAAAAGAAGCAAAACATATTTCACAGAAATAACCATTTGCTCTTTTTGAGGTGTTTGAGGCACCCACTAGCTTAGTACTAAGCACCGCAGCTTACATTCCCAATTAATTTCTGCTTAGTGCAGACAGAGGTTGGGTTCCAGGATGACTACATTTCAGACGCATGCCAGAACTCACAAAGCTGGATAGGTGTTTAACATATCAGCTAACCACATCATTTGAAATAGCAATCTGACACCCGACTGTGCAGTCGATGACATGGCACACAACCATTGGTTAATGCAATGCAACATCTGCAATGTAGACAGCCTGGAACACAACCAGAGACTGGCCTACGCTGCCTTCCAATAGCTCATTTGCATATACCCCACCCAATGCTCCTCTGACCGGCTTACCTAGAAGCTCCGCCCCGGCGTCCACGTCCCCGATGATGTCAGACTTGGCATCCTTGATCTCGTGGTAGAGAGAGTCGGTGTTGATACCGAACGCCTCGTTCACGATGCCCTGGGAAGGACTGACACACACACTGATACGTAATAATTGCTGTGTGTGTGTGTGTGTGTGTGTGTGTGTGTGTGTGTGTGTGTTACCTGTTTCCTCCACCATAGAGACGGGGGTCCACACACATATCCAGCTCCGGGGTGGAATCGATGATCTCTTGGAATTCAGACCACTCGTCACTGCTACCCATACCTGAGTACATATATAGAATATCATACACACTCAATACCATATTCACAAAGCATCTCAGAATAGGAGTGATCATCTAGGATAAGTTTTTCCTTTTAGATCATAATGAATAAGATTACATGGACAGGGGGTGACCTGATCCTAGATCAGCACTCCTTCTCTGAGGGACTTAATGAATACAGGCCCTGATCACACAATGATCCACTCATGCTAACGTGTGTGTATGTGCGCGAGTGTGTGTATGTGTGTGTGAAACTGCATGTTACACTCACCGATGCTGACGTTCCTGGTTTCCTGAGAGACTTGCACCTCCATGTTTCTGCTGAGGCGTTTGGCACTCTTCCTGCCACGGCTTACAGCATGCATTGGGTCGAACTCGCCGGGCGGGAGGAAGCCCTCGTTGAGGGGCGTGACGGTGGCGGAAGGGACAGAGGAAGTGGGCGTGTTGGACTTACTTCCTGTGCTACTGGGCGTGGCCGCCACCGAATCCGACTCGGAACCATCCTCCTGGGGCGTCAGAGGTCAGGGGTTAAAGAGGTCAAGGGGCTACATTGTTAAAGAGGGGCTGCATCCCGATTCTCCACCCTTCTCCCAAAGTGTACACTTGCACACTTCCCTTCATGGATTTAACAATGGTGGAAACTCCCTCCAGACAATGTTTGCACCAAGCCAATGCTTTTAAATCAATGACGGAGAGTGTGCAAGTGCACATTTAGTCTGAAGGGTGGAGAATAGGGAAGCCAGGGTTCTTCTCTTGCAAGGCTCATTGCAATCTTCAAGATCTTGCTTATACTTACAATCTTGCGCGTACACTTAGTAACAAAGCATCACACTTACACTACCAGTCAAAAGTTTGGACACACCTACTCATTCAAGGGTTTTTCTTAATATTTACAATTTTTTTACATTGTAGAATAATAGTGAAGACATCAAAACTATTAAATAACACATATGGAATCATGTAGTAACCAAAAAAAGTGTTAAACAAATCAAAATATATTTTATATTTGAGATTCTTCAAATAGCCACCCTTTTCCTTGATGACAGCTTTGCACACTCTTGGCATTCTCTCAACCACCTTCATGAGATAGTCACCTGGAATGCATTTCAATTAACAGGTGTGCCTTCTTAAAAGTTAATTTGTGGAATGTATTTATTTCTTAATGCGTTTGAGCCAATCAGTTGTGTTGTGACAAGGTAGGGGGGGTATACAGAAGATTGCCCTATTTGGTAAAAGACCAAGTCCATAATATGGCAAGACCAGCTCAAATAAGCAAAGAGAAACAACAGTCCATCATTACTTTAAGACAAGAAGGTCAGTCGATACGGAACATTTCAAGAACTTTGAAAGTTTCTTCAAGTGCAGTCGCAAAAAGCGCTATGATGAAACTGGCTCTCATGAGGACCGCCACAGGAATGGAAAACCCAGAGTTACCTCTGCTGCAGAGGATACGTTCATTAGAGTTACCAGTCTCAGAAATTGCAGCCCAAATAAATGCTTCACAGAGTTCAAGTAACAGACACATCTCAACATCAACTGTTCAGAAGAGACTGTGTGAATCAGGCCTTCATGGTCGTATTGCTGCAAAGAAACCACTATTAAAGGACACCAATAAGAAGAAGAGACTTGCTTGGGCCAAGAAATACGAGCAATGGACATTAGACCTGTGGAAATGTGTCCTTTGGTCTGGAGTCCAAATTGGAGATTTTTGGTTCCAACCGCCATGTCTTTGTGAGACGCGGTGTGGGTGAACGGATGATCTCCGCATGTGTATTTCCCACCGTAAAGCATGGAGGAGGAGGTGTTATGGTGTGGGGGTGCTTTGCTTGTGACACTGTCTGTGATTTATTTAGAATTCAAGGCACACTTAACCAGCATGGCTACCACAGCATTCTGCAGTGATACGCCATCCCATCTGGTTTGGGCTTAGTGGGACTATCATTTGTTTTTCAACAGGACAATGACCTAACACACCTCCAGGCTGTGTAAGGGCTATTTTACCAAGAAGGAGAGTGATGGAGTGCTGCATCAGATGACCTGGCCTCCACAATCCCCCAACCTCAACCCAATTGAGATGGTTTGGGATGAGTCAGACGGCAGAGTGAAGGAAAAGCAGCCAACAAGTGCTCAGCATATGTGGGAACTCCTTCAAGACTGTTGGAAAAGCATTCCAGGTGAAGCTGGTTGAGAGAATGCCAAGAGTGTGCAAAGCTGTCATCAAGGCAAAGGGTGGCTATTTGAAGAATCTCAAATATAAAATATATTTTGATTTGTTTAACACTGTTTTGCTTACTACATGATTCCATATGTGTTATTTCATAGTTTTGATGTGTTCACTATTATTCTACAATGTAGAAAATAGTCAAAATAAAGAAAAACCCTTGAATGAGTAGGTGTGTCCAAACTTTTGATTGGTACTGTACATGTGAAACGGGATGTGAAGACAGGTGCAAACGGGATGATAGAAGCTAAGTTATGTTCTATTATGTATTCATCATATCTGTTCATACACTGTCATGTCTTCATTATACTCACTGCCTTTAAAACCAATCAACAAACACCACAAAGAAAAGCCCTTGGAAGACAAGGGACACAAACAAGTGTGAGAGATGTGTCTGGATGATTCTGAATGACGGTGGTGGTGGTGGGTGTGGCATGACATAAGGCATGACGTGTTCTGCAGACGTGAGGTCCAGGGGGAGTGTCTGGCTACGTCCCAAATGACAACCTATTCCCTTTATAGTGCACTACTTTTGACCAGGGCCCATAGTGCTCTGGTCAAAATTGGTGGACTATAAAGGGAATAGGGTGCCATTTGGGACGGAGCCTCTATCACACCTGGTAGCCAGAGGTGTAGTGGAATTGGCTGAGCTCGCTGACCTGCCAAACGTCGGTCCCAGACCCAGGCATTATCATCCTATCCCCCCCCCGAGACCCCCACGTACCATCCCCATGCCCTCTCCACTGGGGTACAGGCTCAACGACGGGGGACGCTCCACTTTGCTGCTGGGGGAAAAAAGAGGGGGAGGGATGAGAGAGGGGGAGAGGAAGAGAAGGGGGGGCACAAAACAAAGGGGGAAGAGGAAAGGTTTGATGGAGAGAAGAAAAAGAAAATGAGAACGAAAGAGAGCGAGAGAGAGAGAAAGAGGTGAGGGGGAAGAGAGAGGAGAGGGGCAGAGAGAGGTGGGAGAGAGAGGGAGGGAGATAATGTACTGTACATTAGGTATCTGGAGAGGTGAAAGCTAACTTTCGGGACCGCATAACATAAAACTGAAAATCCCTTGAATTAAGCACAAACACACAAAGCCAGCTACTGGACAGACTGACACTCAACCAGACCGACATAATACGACACAATATATCCACATTATGGAGAAACGGGAGAGGCTATACCCACAGGCCTGCTGCAGAAATTGATGACGTACTGTATGTCGCGCAGCTGAGAGTAAAGTGGAGATGAGCAGATTCGGTTCAGTCATGATGAGCCCTTCCGAGCCATCAAGTTTATGCTGGCTAGCTGGCAACAGTGTTGTTTATTTCGATGGGCGACGTAGAAATAACTTGTAGCATTCGTCACCACCTGAATATCACCGTGACATGCCAATTAGCTAACGTTACAACAAGCCGGTGCAAATGACCAGTGCAACGGTGTTGTATCGAGTTTTGCCGACATGAGTTGCTTCCCACAGGGCAGCTGTATCACATGTCGCCGACGGTTGCTAACCTGGCCAATTTGTTCCATCCCAATTGATTTTATTTTGAGTAGGATAACAGCCTACACGAAAAATAATGTGTAAAATTGGTAGTAACCATATGGATGTCACCGTGATACAGTCTATTGCTCAATGGTGAGTTTGCCAGCAAAAACTTTTTTATGTGATTTGCACCAAAGAAAACAAGTGATAGACAACAATACAGATAAAAACAAAAAAACGGTGTGCAGGTGTGGCTGGAAGCCCAAGGGCTTATATGAAAACCACACCACAAAAAACAATATACAATACATAAGTACAAAAATTAAAAAGGTTTGTTAACACATAACAAAACCTTCTAAATATAAATGAATTGAACACGGGGCACAGTGTCCTTTGCTCCCGCTTGCCGAGCACTGCTGTCCCGCAGTAAGGAGTGGGAAGTAGCTAGCTAGTGTTGCCAATATCAGGCCTGGGTGACAGAAAATGTACAACTACGCCATTAATGTCTACATTTAAAAAAAGAACAATTACTCCGATAAAAACATAATGATTCTGAATACTCTCCCAAGTCCTGACTTCGGCAGACAAGTTTCAAATTCTCGCTGAAGTTTCTAGCCACAGGCATAAATTAGCTAGCTTGGAAGGGCTCATCAGGACGACTGCCTAAACTAACCGAACCGAATTGCGTGACAGACCATAAACAGTGGGTGATAGAGGAGAAGGTAAAGGACAAAGGCACGAACTCTGGGCCATTCCATATTGGGACATACTGGGGGCAGGGGAATTTATAGTCCAAGGAGAGGCTGGTTGGTCAATGGAGCCAGGGAGAGCAGTCCTAGTCCTGGGAACAACAGGGTCTGCAGTCCTGATTCAACTAATCAACAAGCCCCCCATTAGTTGAATCAGGTGTGTTAGTGCTGGGCAGGAGCAAAAGCCTTTTGTTTTTTTGTTAGTCCAACGCGGCGTTTCGCTAGAGAGAAATCAAATCATTCACGAGAGAAATTAAGTCAAGAACTATATGGTATGCTGGGCTGAAGGTAGTTGTAGTTTTCATTAAACAAATATTCAACCTAGTTCAGCTCAGAAACGTGGTAATTAATTAAAATGACCATAATCCATTGCGCCTGTTCTTTTCAGGCTCCGATTCATTTTTACGCCTGCTACATTAGGTTATATACACACAGACCGTATACGCCACCGCATGAGAGAGGATACAACAACACAATGACGAGAGAGAGGGATAGAGAATTCGTGAAAGTGTGCCTTATCTACTTTAAAGAACTAGTAAAATGACTTCGTCAGACAGCTCTGCAGCATACTTAGGCAGGCTAGCCTAGCTAAATAGGATGACTAAAGACAGTACAGTATGGGGAGAACAGAAATAACATTAGATGGTTGTCTGGAGGGCTGCTACTGCCTGAGCAGAGATAAATTGAGATGCTGACTTTAATGAATTAAAAATGATAAAATCATCAAATAAAACTAAGTAATATACACAACTGAAATATTTTATTATTTAATAGCAATTCTCTATTATAGAGACAATGGAATATTTCCAGTGTTTTGGCAATTGAATGTTCACTATTTTTGGCTTTGGCATTTCCATTAAAAAGCTCTAATAATTTTAATGTCATTATTTCATAATGCATTTAATGTAAAAAAATATATAAGTAATAGAACCGAAACCGACCTCAAAAATCCCTAATCGCTCAGTACTAGTGAAATAAATACTGTATCTGAGCCTGGTTCAGCTTGCCTGGCTTAATAAACCAATAGAAAAGTCCCCAAAATACTCAAGCAAAACCCCTGAGTAAGTTTAATTACATTATTTTTCAAGTATTTGAACCCAGGTCATATACCCAGGACCAAGACTGACAAACACTGAATGAGATTGGGATTGAGGGGACAGGGATGGGGGGGGAAGAGGCAAAGAGGTTTTTGCGGGTAGTGATTTACCTTTTCCTCCACACGTGGCGTTGACTGTGCAGCACAGCAGCACGAGCACAGAGTGAAACAACGAGACAGACATATGGTGATTAGAGTGAGGACAAACCCATGGTACAACAGGTCACAACAAGTGGTGTAGTGGAGGGTAAACACACATAAATGTTGTTTACTGACATATATTATTTTGCACAAGCATTTACCCACCTTTTGCGGAATAAAGGTTTTGAAAGTATAGGGAGCGTAACTACTCACCACAAACGGCGATCAGCTTTTACCACTACATCACGTGTCACAAGACAATCTAACACGGGCTAACACACAGCAGCACAACACAACTACCGCACACTAAACACAGAACACTATACCCTAGCACACTTATTCCAAACAAAACAAAGCACAGAACATTACCTCAGCATAGTTGCTACTACTAAGCTATGCCAGGATACATTTTTACTACAGGATACATACTCTTCCCCCTGCACACACATGCCCACCCACACACGCACCCACCCACACTTTCCAGAAAGGTCACAACTATCTATATTATTTTATGTCTATGTTGTTGTATGAACTGTATTGTTTTGTCTGTATGCTGCTCAACGGATTTCCTCACTGGGGGATAATAACGTTTTCTGATGAAAATGTTAAAAAAGTCAGCCACTCACGTGCGTCCACTGCCTGGTCCTTCTGACTGGCTGTTGTTCCCTGCCTGTTGCATCTTGGACCTCTCAATATGCTCCACGTATGTTTGAATCATCTGACAGGAAGAGAGAGGATGAGTGAGGAAGATGGATGTAATTCCATTGACTTGGTTCTATTGTACCAGGCAAACAACATCAAGTACAAACCTAGCAGCTAGTATGGAGTCAGATACTAAACTCTCTCAAGCATGCACACACACACGCAAACACACACACACACACATGGCTGTTCCTACCTCTGTGTGTCGCTGGTGTAAAGCGTTGTACTCCTTCTTCATGTCTGACTCACGCTCCTCCAGACGAGTGACTGAAACCCAGATAAACAAAATCAGAGTCAACCAGCCTCCCATTGCAACAACACTGTGGTTTCAGATCTTGGACAAAAAACCTGTTCAAATGAGATTCTCCATTGAAAGTGCCTATTAGTCCAGGGCTTGCTGGACATGGCTCCATATTGGACTGTGGATAGTGTGATGGTGCTCTCCATTTAAAGCTGGTCTGCTTTGAAACACTAAATGGTAGCAGGCCCGTTTCCTCCTCGATTGATGGTCTGCCTATCCATGTGAGAGACGCAGACTCAGTCTCGACCTTTAAGTCTTTACTGAAGACTCATCTCTTCAGTAGGTCCTATAATTGAGTGTCGTCTGGCCCAGGGGTACGAAGGTGAACGGCAAGGCACTGGAGCGACAAACTGCCCTTGCTGTCTCTGCCTGGCCGGCTCCCCTCTCTCCACTGTGATTCTCTGCCTCTAACCCTATTACGGGGGCTGAGTCACTGGCTTACTAGTGCTCTTCCATGCCGTCCCTAGGAGGGGTGCGTCACTTGAGTGGGTTGAGTCACAGACGTGATCTTCCTGTCCTGTTTTGTGCCCCCTCTGGCTCGTGCGGTGGAGGAGATCTTCGTGGGCTATACTCAGCCTTGTCTCAGGGTAGTAAGTTGGTGATCTGTTGATATCCCTCTAGTGGTGTGGGGGCTGTGCTTTGGCAAAGTTGGTGGGGTTATATCCTATCCGGGGGTATCGTCGGACGGGGCCACAGTGTCCCCCGACCCACCCCTGTCTCAGTCTCCAGTATCTATGCTGCAATAGTCTATGTGCTGTGGGGGCTAGGGTCAGGCTATTATATCTGGTGTAATTCTCCTGTCTTATCTGGTGTCCTGTGTGAATTTAAGTATACTCCCTCTAATTCTCTCTCTCTCCCTCTCTCCCTCCCCTCCTAGAGGACCTGAGCCCTAGGATCATACCTCAGGACTACCTGGCCTGATGATTTCTGGCTGTCCCCAGTCCACCTGGTCGTGCTGCTGTTCCAGTTTCAATTGTTCTGCCTGCGGCTAGGGAACTCTGACCTGTTTACCGGACGTGGTACCTTGTCCCGGACCTGTTGTTTTCGACTTGCTCTCTCTCTCTACCGCACCTGCTGTCTCGACCTCTGAATGCTCGGCTATGAAAAGCCAACTGACATTTACTCCTGAGGTTCCGACCTGTTGCACCCTCTACAACCACTGTGATTATTTGACCCTGCTGGTCATCTATGAATGTTTGAACATCTTGAAGAACAATCTGGTCAATCTGGGCGGCAGGTAGCTTAGTGGTTAAGACCGTTGTGCCAGTAACCGAAAGGTCGCTGGTTCTAATCCCCGAGCCGACTAGGTGAAAAATCAGTCGATGTGCCCTTGAGCAAGGCACTTAACCCTAATTGCTCATGTAAGTCGCTCTGGATAAGAGCGTCTGCTAAATGACTAAAATGTAAATGTAAATGTTAAATGGCCATGTACTCTTATAATCTCCACCCGGCACAGCCAGAAGAGGACTGGCTAGGTTCTTGCCTTTCTAGGGAGTTTTTCCTAGCCACCGTGCTTCTACATCTGCATTGCTTGCTGTTTGGGGTTTTAGGCTGGGTTTCTGTATAGCACTTTGTGACATCTGCTGATGTAAAAAGGGCTTTATAAATACATTTGACTGATTGATTGATTGAATATGTGAGTCTGTTTGCTGTCAGAGGCACTAAAACCCTATTAAGCCATATTAACCACAGAACATGCACTGACTCATCCGGGCATGGTGGGTTAGTGTAAAACAGGCTATACTGTGTCCTTGTATATTGCATACGAAGCTCTTCATGGTGCACAACCACTGTGTGCTAGCAGGCTATGTGTAGTCCTCCACACTGTATGGTAGGTAGACAATAGTGCTCAGTCAATGTGTGCTAGGCTATACACTTTGTGCTTGGCTGTCAATAGTGCACCGTCACATTGTGCTAGTTATGAGTAATGCAGACTCACAGTGTGTGTGGTAGTTCTGAGTAGTGAAGACTCACAGTGTGCTAATTCTGAGTTGTGCTAGTTCTGATTAGTGCACACTTGCAGTGTGCTAGTTTTGAGAAGTACACACTCACTCTGGTCGAAGTAGTTCTAGCTCTGAGTAGTAGTACACAGTGTTTTAGTACTGAGGTACTACTCACTCTGGTCGAAGTAGTTCTAGCTCTGAGTAGTAGTACACAGTGTTTTAGTACGGAGGTACTACTCACTCTGGTCAGAGTAGTTCTAGCTCTGAGTAGTAGTACACAGTGTTTTAGTACTGAGGTACTACTCACTCTGGTCGGAGTAGTTCTAGCTCTGAGTAGTAGTACACAGTGTTTTAGTACTGAGGTACTACTCACTCTGGTCGAAGTAGTTCTGGTTATTATAGTTCTATACTCACTCTGGTCAGAGTAGTTCTAGTTATTAAAGACTGATGAGCAACAGAAAAACACATGCAGAATCGATGTGTTGTCTTAAGTAAACAAAGTCTGATCCATCGCACTGCTGGGCATATCTGTCTCACTGTATATGCCATTAGATACTGCGCAATCACCTGCAGCTGTTTATCCCATGTTGTGGGCAAATGGCATTGTCGAAATCAAATTGTCAGAGTACTTCTAGTTATTAAGTCTATACTCAGTCTGGTCAGAGTAGTTGTAGATATTATAGTTCTATACTCACTCTGGTCGGAGTAGTTCTAGTTATTATAGTTCTATACTCAATCTGATCGAAGTAGTTCTGGTTATTATAGTTTTATACTCACTCTAGTCGGAGTAGTTCTAGTTATTAAGTCTAAAGGTGTTTTCACAAATAGTCCCCTTTAAAAGAACCGATCTCAGTCCTCTTATGTGAACTCTGGGGTAAAATAAATAAAAAATAACTCAGTTCTCTTTGTATTCACACTGCCCTTGACTTCGAATGAGGACTCAACTCTTTTGCCAGTTCAATTCACCTATTTTGTGGTCCGAGTCTTCTTTGCATTCACATTGCTATGTTTAGAAAGGAACCAAGATATTTTCCCAACATTCACTCAATGCACTCTGGGTTTTTACAAAGTGCAGGACAAGCCATTCCATCAGAACGTGTTATCATACAGCTATTTATATATACGTATATTTTGGAAGCTAATGGATTGCATTTAGTTAAAAGATTAGATATAATAATTATAATCAGAAGATACTATTAACATGTAAATATTATTGGTAACAGAATAAATAGCACATCAATAACTGCAGATTAAATAATGCTGTAATTGAAAATTGTACACCCAATGTAGGCTACTGCCCCTTTAAGAGCTAGAATTGATTTTGTACCCTATGTTGTGATTCTCACCAAATATATTGTTGTCTTCTCACACTATTCAAACCCCACAAGCGAATAAACAGGTTATGAAGCTCTCTTTATATATCTCTTTATAGATCACATATTGCAAACATATAATCAGAACTAAAAACACACAAAAAATTATGCGAAATGGCAGATAATCATCTTCTCTCTTTTGTGTCACCAATGTGAGGGGTTATGGCAGGGGAAACGGTGTTGCAGTATTCTAGTATGTGGTGCGGGAATAATGACAAGCGAATCTGGGTAGCTTTCTGTTCACATTGCCCTATAAAAGGGAACTGGACCGAGGAATTCAAGTGAACCGAAAAGACCACCTCTCGAGTTCGGTTCGCTTTAGGGTCCCTTTTGAGGGGTCTGAGTTCCTTTTGAGTGTTCACACTGGGCAAAAAATTAAGTGAACTGCACTGAGTTCACAAAAATTGTCAGAAAGGGACCAAATGTGAAAACACTCTAATAGTTCTGAGCAGTAACAGTAGTCTATACTCACTCTGGTCAGAGAAGTTCTTGGTCTTGAGCTCCAGCTGTTTCCCCTGCAGTTCCAGGCTCTCCACATGAGTCTGCAGGTCCTTCTTCTCCCCCTCCAACGCATCCTCAAACTCTATGAATTTCTGTGGGAGAGAACAACCACACACATTCAGTCAAAACCATCCTCAAACGCAATGGGCCGGTTTCCCGGACACAGATTAAACCTAGTACTGGACTAAAAAGCTTACTCAATGGAGTATCTCCATTGAAAATGTTTTTTAGCCCAGGACTAGGTTTACTCTGTGTCCGGGAAACCGGCCCTATACATTTTTATGGAAGAGAACATTCACACACAGTGAAATGTATCCTGAAACTATATGAATTTCCATGGGAGAAAACAACCCAAAATTATTTCAGGAAGTGAATTGAAATTGCAAATCAAGAATGGAAAAATCTTCATCAAAAATAAAATAGATAGGAAATACAGTGCATTCGGAAAGTACTCAGACCACATTTTGTTACGTTACAGCCTTACTCTTAAATGGATTTAAAAAATAAAATCCTCATCAATCTACACACAACACACCATAATGACGAAGTGAAAACAGGTTTTTAGAAATTTTAGCAAATGTATTACAAATAAAAAACAGAAATACCTTATTTACATAAGTATTCAGACCCTTTGCTATGAGACTCGACATTGAGCTCAGGTGCATCCTGTTTCAATTGATCATCCTTGAGATGTTTCTACAACTTGATTGGAGTCCACTTGTGTTAAATTAAATTGATTGGACATGATTTGGAAAGGCACACCCCTGTCTATATAAGGTCCCACAGTTGACAGTGCATGTCAGAGCAAAAACCAAGTCATGAGGTCGAAGGAATTGTCTGTTGAGCTCCGAGACAGGATTGTGTCGAGGCACAGATCTGGGGAAGGGTACAAAAACATTTCTGCAGCATTGAAAGTCCCCAAGAACACAGTGGCCTCCCATCATTCTTAAATGGAAGAAGTTTGGAACCACCAAGACTCTTCCTAGAGCTGGCCGCCCGACCCAACTGAGCAATCGGGGGAGAAGGGCCTTGGTCAGTGAGGTGACCAAGAACCCTATGGTCACTCTGACAGAGCTCCATAGTTCCTCTGAGGAGATGGGAGAACCTTCCAGAAGGACAACCATCTCTGCAGCACTCCACCAATCAGACTTTTATGGTAGAGTGGTCAGACGGAAGCCACTCCTCAGTAAAAGGCACATGACAGCCCGCTTGGAGATTGCCAAAAGGCACCAAAAGGACTATCAAACCATGAGAAACAAGATTCTCTGGTCTGATGAAACCAAGATTGAACACTTTGGCCTGAATGCCAAGCGTCACGTCTGGAGGAAACCTGGCACCATCCCTATCGTGAAGCATGGGGGTGACAGCATCATGTTTTACTGTGGATATAGATACTTTTGTACCTGTTTCCTCCAGCATCAAGGTCCTTTGCTGTTGTTCTGGGATTGATTTGCACTTTTCGCACCAAAGTACGTTCATCTCTAGGAGACAGAACGCATCTCCTTCCTGAGTAGTATGACGGGTGCGTGGTCCCATGGTGTTTATACTTGCGTACTATTGTTTGTAGAGATGAACGTGGTACCTTCAGGTGTTTGGAAATTGCTCCCAAGGATGAACCAGACTTGTGGAGGTCTACAATCTTTTTCTGAGGTCTTGGCTGATTTCTTTTGATTTTCCCATGATGTCAAGCAAAGAGGCACTGAGTTTGAAGGTAGGCCTTGAAATACATCCACAGGTACACCTCCAATTGACTCAAATGATGTCAATTAGCCTATCAGAAGCTTCAAAAGCCATGACATCATTTTCTGGAATTTTCCAAGCTGTTTAAAGGCACACTCAACTTAGTGTACAGTGGGGAGAACAAGTATTTGATACACTGCCGATTTTGCAGGTTTTCCTACTTACAAAGCATGTAGAGGTCTGTAATTTTTTATCACAGGTACACTTCAACTGTGAGAGACGGAATCTAAAACAGAAATCCAGAAAATCACATTGTATGATTTTTAAGTAATTAATTTGCATTTTATTGCATGACATAAGTATTTGATCACCTACCAACCAGTAAGAATTCCGGCTCTCACAGACCTGTTAGTTTTTCTTTAAGAAGCCCTCCTGTTCTCCACTCATTACCTGTATTAACTGCACCTGTTTGAACTCGTTACCTGTATAAAAGACACCTGTCCACACACTCAATCAAACAGACTCCAACCTCTCCACAATGGCCAAGACCAGAGAGCTGTGTAAGGACATCAGGGATAAAATTGTAGACCTGCACAAGGCTGGGATGGGCTACAGGACAATAGGCAAGCAGCTTGGTGAGAAGGCAACAACTGTTGGCGCAATTATTAGAAAATGGAAGAAGTTCAAGATGACGGTCAATCACCCTCGGTCTGGGGCTCCATGCAAGATCTCACCTCGTGGGGCATCAATGATCATGAGGAAGGTGAGGGATCAGCCCAGAACTACACGGCAGGACCTGGTCAATGACCTGAAGAGAGCTGGGACTACAGTCTCAAAGAAAACCATTAGTAACACACTACGCCGTCATGGATTAAAATCCTGCAGCGCACGCAAGGTCCCCCTGCTCAAGCCAGCGCATGTCCAGGCCCGTCTCAAGTTTGCCAATGACCATCTGGATGATCCAGAGGAGGAATGGGAGAAGGTCATGTGGTCTGATGAGACAAAAATATAGCTTTTTGGTTTAAACTCCACTCGCCGTGTTTGGAGGAAGAAGAAGGATGAGTACAACCCCAAGAACACCATCCCAACTGTGAAGCATGGAGGTGGAAACATCATTCTTTGGGGATGCTTTTCTGCAAAGGGGACAGGACGACTGCACCGTATTGAGGGGAGGATGGATGGGGCCATGTATCACGAGATCTTGGCCAACAACCTCCTTCCCTCAGTAAGAGCATTGAAGATGGGTCGTGGCTGGGTCTTCCAGCATGACAACGACCCGAAACACATAGCCAGGGCAACTAAGGAGTGGCTCCGTAAGAAGCATCTCAAGGTCCTGGAGTGGCCTAGCCAGTCTCCAGACCTGAACCCAATAGAAAATCTTTGGAGGGAGCTGAAAGTCTGTATTGCCCAGCGACAGCCCCGAAACCTGAAGCATCTGGAGAAGATCTGTATGGAGGAGTGGGCCAAAATCCCTGCTGCAGTGTGTGCAAACCTGGTCAAGACCTACAGGAAACGTATGATCTCTGTAATTGCAAACAAAGGTTTCTGTACCAAATATTAAGTTCTGCTTTTCTGATGTATCAACTACTTATGTCATGGAATAAAATACAAATGAATTACTTAAAAATGTGATTTTCTGGATTTTTGTTTTAGATTCCATCTTTCACAGTTGAAGTGTACCTATGATAAAAAATTACAGACCTCTACATGCTTTGTAAGTAGGAAAACCTGCAAAATCGGCAGTGTATCAAATACTTGTTCTCCCCACTGTATGTAAACTTCTGACCCACTGGAATTGTAAAACAGTGAATTATAAGTTAAATAATTTGTCTGTAAACAATTGTTGGAAAATGTACTTGTGTCATTCACAAAGTAGATGTCCTAACCGACCTGCCAACACTATAGTTTGTTAAGAAATTTGTGGAGGGGTTGAAAAACAAGTTTTAATGACTCCAATCTAAGTGTATGTAAACGTCCGACTTCAACTGTATGTAAATGGGATATTTCTGTTTTTTTATTATAAAAATCTGTTTTGCTTTGTCATTATGGGGTATTATGTGTAGATTGATGACAATTGTTTTTGTTTTTTATCCATTTTAGAATAAGGCTGTAACGTAACTAAATTTGAACATCTTTATCTACATTTCAGCCTTAGAGTGACTGTGGTTGTCAATTACACTCCTTCGTGGATACAATGGAGACTCAGGGAGGAATCATAGAACATGTTGTTGCCTTTATTTACCAGTGGGTCTATCTAAATCTGGGTCCAAAATGGTACCCTATCCTCATTATAGTGCACTACCTTTGACTACCTATGGGCCCTGTTCAAAACTAGTGCACTATGCAGGGAATAGGGCACCATTTGGGTCTGTCTACAAGCCTTGTAATCTGAGCCTTGACAATCACTCCCAAAGGAAGCACATGGCACAGGGAGGAGATTCCAGCCAGGGTGTGGGCTGTTGTTGTTTTTTCTCTGGAGTCGGGAAGATGTTCCCTCTGTCTCTGTATCTCTCTCCATCTCGGTCTCTTGTTCTTTCAATCTTTGTCTGCCTCTTTCTCTCTCTCTGGGAAGATGTTCTCTCTCGCCCTCCCTTTGTATCTCTCCACCTCGGTCTTGTTCTTTCGCTCTTTCTCCCTTTCTCTCTCTAACTCCGTCTGTGTTTCTCCTCTCTATCCCCGTTTCATGGCTTGTATTCCTGCTCGTATTCCATCTCTCGCTCATCCTCGCATCTCCTCTGTATTGCTCTCTCTCCATTCCCTCTCGCTCTGTCCTCTCTAACTCTCTCTCATCCCCTCTCTCTCTCTCTAACTCCCTCTCTCTCGTCCTCTCTCCTCTTTCCCTCTCTCTCCTCCTCTGTATTGCCCCCTCTCTCTCCAGCTCCCTCTCTATCATAAGCACAAAATCAAGTTACAGCGCCAGCCTCCCTCAGTGTACAATTGATTTCCCATAATGCACCCTGCCCCATCCCCCCACAACGCACCACGCCACTGTCTCAGGCAGTGCCTTAAACCAATCCCTGGGTCGCATCTAAAACATTTATGTTTGAAATAGCATCTGTGCACTCGTATGTTCGCTGCTGCATTCAAAGTTCTAAACCACCACAGCAAATATAGAGTGTGTTATGGTCTCACTGAAAATGGAGCTTTTGGACTCTGTTCTGAAGGTTATACAGTGGGGGGAAAAAGTATTTAGTCAGCCACCAATTGTGCAAGTTCTCCCACTTAAAAAGATGAGAGAGGCCTGTAATTTTCATCATAGGTACACGTCAACTATGACAGACAAATTGAGAAAAACAATTCCAGAAAATCACATTGTAGGATTTTTAATGAATTTATTTGCAAATTATGGTGGAAAATAAGTATTTGGTCACCTACAAACAAGCAAGATTTCTGGCTCTCACAGACCTGTAACTTCTTCTTTAAGAGGCTCCTCTGTCCTCCACTCGTTACCTGTATTAATGGCACCTGTTTGAACTTGTTATCAGTATAAAAGACACCTGTCCACAACCTCAAACAGTCACACTCCAAACTCCACTATGGCCAAGACCAAAGAGCTGTCAAAGGACACCAGAAACAAAATTGTAGACCTGCACCAGGCTGGGAAGACTGAATCTACAATAGGTAAGCAGCTTGGTTTGAAGAAATCAACTGTGGGAGCAATTATTAGGAAATGGAAGACATACAAGACCACTGATAATCTCCCTCGATCTGGGGCTCCACGCAAGATCTCACCCCGTGGGGTCAAAATGATCACAAGAACGGTGAGCAAAAATCCCAGAACCACACGGGGGGACCTAGTGAATGACCTGCAGAGAGCTGGGACCAAAGTAACAAAGCCTACCATCAGTAACACACTACGCCGCCAGGGACTCAAATCCTGCAGTGCCAGAAGTGTCCCCCTGCTTAAGCCAGTACATGTCCAGGCCCGTCTGAAGAGTGCATTTGGATGATCCAGAAGAGGATTGGGAGAATGTCATATTGTTAGATGAAACCAAAATAGAACTTTTTGGTAAAAACTAAACTCGTCGTGTTTGGAGGACAAAGAATGCTGAGTTGCATCCAAAGAACACCATACCTACTGTGAAGCATGGGGGTGGAAACATCATGCTTTGGGGCTGTTTTTCTGCAAAGGGACCAGGACGACTGATCCGTGTAAAGGAAAGAATGAATGGGGCCATGTATCGTGAGATTTTGAGTGAAATCCTCCTTCCATCAGCAAGGGCATTGAAGATGAAACGTGGCTGGGTCTTTCAGCATGACAATGATCCCAAACACACCGCCCGGGCAACGAAGGAGTGGCTTCGTAAGAAGCATTTCAAGGTCCTGCAGTGGCCTAGCCAGTCTCCAGATCTCAACCCCATAGAAAATCTTTGGAGGGAGTTGAAAGTCCGTGTTGCCCAGCAACAGCCCCAAAACATCACTGCTCTAGAGGAGATCTGCATGGAGGAATGGGCCAAAATAACAGCAACAGTGTGTGAAGACCTTGTGAAGACTTACAGAAAACGTTTGACCTGTGTCATTGCCAACAAAGGGTATATAACAAAGTATTGAGAAACTTTTGTTATAGACCAAATACTTATTTTCCACCATAATTTGCAAATAAATTCATTAAAATTCCTACAATGTGATTTTCTGGAAATTTTTTTCTCATTTTGTCTGTCATAGTTGACGTGTACCTATGATGAAAATTACAGGGCTCTCTCATCTTTTTAAGTGGGAGAACTTGCACAATTGGTGGCTGACTAAATACTTTTCCCCCCCACTGTATGAGACATTAACATAAAGGGGTGGAACAGGGCTGCAACCACCAAAACCTTGCTCTATCTAGGCCTACCTGCATTCACCTGCGCTGTTTAGACTGCCTCATTAATGACTGTTGTCACGTTCTGTTGCATAATTCAACAAGTGTGTCAATAGCAGGATACCCTCGGATTATAAATCAACACGCTTGGCTCTAGATTACACCTATCTAAACATACTTATAAATAGTTTGCGAGATCAGACATAATATCACTATAATCCAAGTGTTCATTTTCGGAAGTTGCTATCATTTGACCGCATCTAATTTGTAAACATTTCAACTGTATTAAATGATTACTTTTTTCAATTCCACCAAAAATAACACCCATCAAAATAAAGTTATCTTTCTTCTCTTTCTTGTGATGTAAGTGTTAAATCCCAGATGACGCTTTAGCATTCTTATAGATGCAACGGAAAGTCAATGTATTCCATTGAGCCCATTTCAACCGGGTTGTGTTTGACAAGTCATTACAAACATTTCCGCGGGGGAAAACGACAGGCACAAGCAGGAGTAGGAGAGTCGCAGGAGTAAAATGAAAGCAATCAATCCAGCGAGATTTAAGTGACAAGTGGATTTTGCATCCCTTATAGAATGATTTTATGTATCATTAAGGCACATGTAGGGAGATGCCAAAGGTAAATATAATAAACATGTTTGAAGAAGGGGCCTAAGCCACGCAGCCAATAGAATGATAGAATGAGAGGCTTCATATAGAAAAAAGCATTCATGACCTTTTTGAGTGGACATTGTGTGACAGCTGGACGTTGGAAAAGAAGGGTGGTGCAGAACTAAAATAAGTTAGGAATTTGCCATAAGGGGGTAACTGTATATGCCATGTAAGCATGTTTGTGCATTTGTGTGTATAAAAGGAAGCGCTAAGCCAAAGAGAGACAGCCGTTCCATGGAATTGCTCGGCTTTTGTTATTAGATAATAAAAGTCAAATGTTTTGATTCACAGGCTCCAGTTTCTTGAGAGATATTTTTGAGTTGACTACTTTTGAGTCAAATATTTCTACGACATAATTGACGAGTGTTGCCAGGAGTTGAAAACAGGGACCAGAGACGGTGTACATCTGTGGTTGTGAAACGGCTTGGACGGACCATACAAACAAAAGCGGACGCTTTTAAAAAAGGTAAGCCAAGTTCTTACTTATATAGTATAAAGTTTGTGTGGTTCGATCCGGGGCACGGCCTCAGCTGCAGAATACCAAGTAGGTCTCTCCAAATTTAAGAACCAGAAAATTAGAGACTGGGAGCTTTTGGATCTAAAATGCATATTAAAATGGTGAAAAGCCTTGAGGGTTGCAATAAGTAGAAAATAGTTTAAGTAGATCTGCTCGGTAGGTGGATGGTCTGCTTGGGTTGGTGTGAGTCAGTCATTGTGGTTGAGTGGGGTGGGTTATCTGTCTCGTTTGAGTTGATCATTTGGTCAGTATGATAGCATCTGTTTGACTAAACCGACTGTTTGACGCGTCTTGATGTCACTCGGTTGTTCGTCTGAACCGTTTGTTCAAATCTTTTGATTCAATTGTTCGTCCTGCTGGTCATTTTGTTTGATCCATTGTGATTTGATTGGTTGTGGTCAAGTTGGATGATTCATCTGTCTCATTCAGGTTGCTCATCTGGACAGTCTGATCGATCTGGTTGATTTGATTGCTCAATTCGTGCATTCAGTCATCGGGGTCACTCGGCTGCTCATCTTTTTTTTTTTGTCATTTAGCAGACGCTCTTATCCAGAGCGACTTACAGTTAGTGAGTGCATACATTATTATAGATATTATTATTATTTTATTTTTTCATATTGGCCCCCATGGGAATCGAACCCACAACCCTGGCGTTGCAAACGCCATGCTCTACCAACTTAGCTACATCCCTGCCGGCCATTCCCTCCCCTACCCTGGACGACGCTGGGCCAATTGTGCGCCGCCCCATGGGTCTCCCGGTCGCGGCCGGCTACGACAGAGCCTGGATACGAACCAGGATCTCTAGTGGCACAGCTAGCACTGCAATGCAGTGCCTTAGACCACTGCGCCACTCGGGAGACATCTGATGCGTCTGTTCGATTCGGTCGATTAATTTTATTCATCTTGCTGATCACTTTGT
Organism: Coregonus clupeaformis; assembly: GCF_020615455.1. NCBI lineage: Eukaryota > Metazoa > Chordata > Actinopteri > Salmoniformes > Salmonidae > Coregonus > Coregonus clupeaformis. Next base: position 44,995,751 of record NC_059198.1, on the reverse strand, counting down.
CAGGGTCATTTCGGCACGGGCGGCTGTCCATCTGGTTGAGCGATCAAATAATAACATGTTAGAAAGCCCTACGAATACCGCTATAAAACGTGTCAAGGAAGTTAATCGTTTTTTAGGACTGCTTAGGTAGGCGAAATCCTGTACAAATATCGCTTTTTCTCTGTGTCAAGGAAGCGAATCAGAGAAAGAGGGCAGAATTTACAGGTCGCTTAGGAAAGCGTAGGATGGGTAGTCCAGGTGTGTTGAGGAAGTGTATCACCTAGGGGGCTATATAAATAGAAATCCTGTATAAAATCGTCTTTCTTGTGTCGGGGAAGTGAATCAGAAAGGGTCGATCAGGTAAAAAGATAGGTCATCCGGAGTAGGTGACATAAATTGGAAGTTAACACCGGTCATCCTGAGTAGGTGAACGGGTTAAACAGTCACTAAGGCTTCAAAATATAGAGAACATGTTAGATAGAGTAGGTCTGATCATCTCATGTGGATGAGTGGTTTGCTTGGGCTACTGTGAGTCATTCAACTGTCTGATTCATTTGGGCACAAGTGGCTGCTCATCTGTGTGAGTAAGAATAATAAGAAATCCTGCAAGTAAATAGCCTTTCTGTAAGGAAAGGAACTATATTTGAGGTCGTTTGAAGCTTCTGCCTGGTGGAGAAAGGGCATGCCCAATCTTGCATTAGGAAAGAGAAGAATTCATGTTATGTGGATATACATTTACCAACTGAGTGGAAAATTCACATTACTAGGAGGGGTATGAGGAATCCTGTTGGAGGAACAGGTCATGTGTACCGGTGTGATCATATGACGTCTATGTTGGTCAATCTTTCAGGGTGTGTTTCTGACATTATATTTGGAAACTTTAGAGGTGATGTAGGATTGTGATAAATTGACTACAGTTAAATAATAACTGGAATAGGGTTAACATTCCAAATTTGGGCCTTTTGATAGAATAAAATATTCCTGTAGGTTATACAAATAGTAATTAAGCGCATTTGAGAACAACATTGTATGAATGTGGAATGAGAGTGGTATAATGGTGTAAATGAGTCGCACTCTGAAGTTTGAATGATGAGATATAGAGGTGTGTATGATAACTATATATACCTTAGAATAGGTTTCGTACAACAATGCCTGTCATAGAATTTTGTAAGATCAGTGAATAGTGACCAGCCTATATGATTCTGGGAGGATTCTATGACTGAGGGGAAGGATTTGGGTAATTAGTTGTTGTTCCGCTGAGACTAGATTATGATTAACTGATTTGTGGTAATAAATAATCATTAGAAACATGAATGGTTTGGTAGATGTGAATATATTAGAATATAATGAATTTTATGGGAGTGTAATTTATTACGAGGGATTGGATAAAATAATAGGTGTTGACTTGCACACCCAAACACGTAGACGTACGTGGGGGATGGGAGACAGTACATAGAGCATGTGGTAGAATTAAGCATTAAGATAGAAAGATGGTTAGTTATTTTCTGAGGTGCAGAATTACATTTTGGTTATTTGGCAAACGCTCTTATTCAGAGCGATTTACAGTTGGGTGTCTTGCTCGGGGGCACATCGACAGATTTTTCGCCTGGTCGGCTCGGGGGTTAGAACCGGCGACCTTTCTGTTGCTGGCATGGCGCTCTTGACCACTAGGCTACCTGCCGCCCGAATGAGTTGAATTGAGAATAAAGGAAGATAATTTATCGCTCTAGTTCGCGGGTAAAAGAGAGAGACCAGCTAGTACGAATCAAGCTGGAGGAGAGATTTCGAGTATTAGTCTAAATAGTGGAAAGGAAAACAGTGCTTTGACAAATTCTAATTGTTATTACCTTATTCGATAGGTTGCTTAACACAAGTGATGTGTGCGAATAGTTGGTGAATTCTAGAACGATAATTTATTTTCGTTACGTGAACCAGGGGATGCAAGGAGCTATGGCTATTATGCTGAGGGAATAGCACCAACTTATAGTGGGTTCTAGATTTGTTGAATAAACAAACTTATATTTTAAACTAAAGTAATGAAATAGACTACAATTATAACATTATCAGAAAAAGGCACTATACGCTCATCTGGAAAAAGCAAATTTAAGACACAGAAGGACAATAAAAAAGCCCGAAAAATTATGGATACTAGGGGTGCCCAGAGAATCCTAAAGGGGAGGGTCAGCTAGTGGCAGTAACTATGCAGGCTGATGAAGAACCTATGCTAAAGGTTCAGGTGAAGAATAGAGGCACCCCAATGATGATAGATACTGGAGCAGCTTACTCATGTGTAAATCCAAATTATGCCTCTCACCAACCCCATGTCAGGCAAAGATGCACAGCTAGTAGAATTTTCATGACAAACGCAGTTAATACATATGACATTTCCAGTAGAATAAGAAGCAGGAAAATGCTACATGTGTACATATATTAGTGTCAGAACAAATTCCAGTTAATTTAGTAGGAAGAGACTGTGTAGAATGGGGGTCCAGATTAAATGCAGATCAGAGGGACTAATAATAGTTAAGGAAGGGGTATGTCCACAGAAGGTAATGGGGAAACCATCATCACATTAGTAAACTATTTTGGTAGAAGGGGGGCCACAGGCATGTGGGAAAGTACAACCAACGAGGCAAGGGATAGCATATTTGAGTTTTCGACGTCACAAAGCATGTTGGGGGTGATTGAGTGGTAGCAGTGCGGCTAAGGAAAAGCCTAGGGGTTTAAATCTTATGGGAATTTATTTCGTTTTATGTGCGCTGAATTGTGGAATTCAGCGGAGAAGGGAGCAGTCACAAGTGATGTTCTGGAGGGTTGTCAGAAAGGAGGGATCAGGAGATGTGGCAAGAGAGTGAGAATTTCGAATTTAGATTGTGTGGACTAATTAAGAGGTATCAAAATGGAAACTAACTAAATGTGTACTTTTTCTTCCAGGAAAAAGGGGGAAGTGATTCTCTTTTCTTTGAAATATTTTCTGAGACTATAAATAAGGCCTGGCCATTTTTTGTTTGTTTATTGTTTTACTATATGGTGTTCGAATAACCACAAACAAACCACTTAGTATGAAATGTTAGCTGTATAGGATTTTTATTTGGGTTTTTTCATGGGATGGAAGTGAAATATCTTAAAGGGGCAAACACATGTAATTTGGGCTTTTATTTACTGAGGGATAAGTAAATACGTGTGATTTATTTTGAAAAGAGCTGTACTAAAGACATACTGTATACTTGGGATACAACATTTATGAAATGTTTTGACGGTTGTTAATGAGAAGTATACTATTTGATGGAACAATTAATTGAATGAGTTCAATGACCTCTGCAGTCTGTCCTGGCTTTATAGTGTGGCCTGATCGTCCACACTGTAACTCTTGGAGGAATGCTGAATTAGGGGTTGTTTATAATAAGGAATTGTAAAACTAGTATATAGTTTGGCATTAATCCTATATATCATCCCAAACAGGACAAAGATGAAGTGGGAGAGTTAGTCTTGAGGGAGAGATATCCTTGAATAATGTTATCGAATGCAATTAGGTTATGATATCATCAATGGTTGTCATTTTAAGTTAAGTTATTATTTTTGGTTTAACAAGCAATGTTGTTGTTCTTTTGAACACATGAATCACGATGTGATGCATTTGTCCAAAGGGGGAAAGGTGTTAACGATTTTGTTTTTTTGGGCTTACAGGAGTTTTAATGGTTTAATGGTTTAATGGTTTTTATTGGTTTTAATGTTTTTGTGGTAAGATATGCAAATTGTATTAAGGATATGAGCAGTAGTAATAATGTGTTATGGGTTAGGTAAAAAAAAAAAAATTGTGATAGGAGGCAGGGTGTAGAGGCGGTCTGTCTATGAAATGAGAGGACTACAACAAGCTGGAAGCAGGTGCGCTTCATAATCTCAAGGCTTCTCCTGACGGATGAGAGTACATAAGTAGCATACTGTGTCTCACCTAACCTAACAATGTTCTTAAGATTTTCTTTTTATGGGTGAAGATAACTCTGCCCAACTGAGTAGGAGAATCTGAGCATTTTCTGCGCCCTGGAGACTATGTGATGGCAAAAGACTACAGAAGGAAGAGCTGGAAAGACCCTATGTGGAGGGGCCTGTACCAGGTGTTGTTGGCTACCTCAATGATGGTAAAAGTGGCGGAGACAGATACTTAGATCCATGTTTCCCACTATAGGAGTGTTCCAACCCCAGCCATTGGGTAGCATTGTTGTCTTTTGTGTGTGTCTGTGCTTGTGTGTCCTTGCAGCAGTAACTCCGAGCGTCCTTATGGGTAGGCTGGTAGAAGGACACTCTTCGCAGACCGATGTCGATAGATTGAGAGGGACTCTGGCTGATCCGGACACCCTAGTGACGGAGGAAGGTTAACAGCTAAAGTGACCATACATCGTTGTCCAGGTTACACCAACGGCGGTACGGATAGAGGGGAGCGCGATCGGGTATCATCTAAACCATTGTACCAGAGTGAGGGAACTGATGATTAAGAGACCTCCAAGACCTTCCAGACCACCGAGAGATTCCAGACCTCCAAGACGCACCAGATATCCTCATCATTGATTTCTCTGCACTTGACTAGTTCCCTGAGAATAAGGGGAATGGGGTACTGATAATAGTAGAGAGCAGAAGAACAAGACATAGAAGGGATATAGACAGGATTAGAATGTATATTCTTGCACAGGCAGGAACCATAACTAAAATGCAGGAAGGGATCACTATTAAAATACAAGGGTTAAAATATTATTGGTGTGTGAGGAATCAGCACAAAGAGTATGGGGAAGTCACATGGGGTAGTGTGACCTTAAGATAATGAAAGAAAGAGACAGGTGAATCATAGACATAAGGAGAACAGTCCAAGACTTAGATAAACAATTTGATGTAGTATTTAGTGTTAGAGTTCCAGGGGGAAGTGTTATTGGAGTAGTTATTCCTTGGGAAAGTGCACTAAACCCTGTACATGTTAGAGCCATACCAAATACAGAAGAAAGGGAATTGAAGGAGCCGTTAAACAATGATTGGTATAGATGAGTACAATATATTTAATTAAAATTAAATAAAAGAAAATAGTCTAATATGCACCACATCCCCGTTTTAAATAGTTAACAGTAGTTCAACATCTTCACAGTTACTAGGACTGTGTTATGATTCAACCACAACTTTTGTCATATAAGGAACTCGGAAAGACCATATTGGCCAGCAGAATGTTTGTAATATTTAGGAAATCCTAAATATAAACAATTTTATGATCAACCAGGATGAGGAGAGAAGTGTAAGCAATTGTTAGAATAGGAACAAGGAAAAGGGAAACACCAGAGTAATGTTAAATAGATTATGAGCAGAAATATAGGAATGTTACAATAAAACAATTGGGTTATATAATTTGGGAGAATTCAAGGGAGAATGTGAAACTAGGGGGTGTTTAAACAAATAGCCTTTGGAATACAGGGACCCCTCAAAGAAAAATCTATCAGGCATTAGATAGAAATGGGTATTAAGAATGAGTGATGAAACATAATGATTTGTCATATAGACAATGTTAATAGGGATGTTTTGGATTGGAAATTAACTCAACTAAACTGCTATGATCTGTCCTTTCCTGAGGTTACTACGGATGGTGTCGTAATGCATAGCAGAAATAATTCGGTCCAGAACGGTGTAAACCTCAATAAAAAACAAAAACCCTCTACCCGGCTGAAGAGGAACAACAAAGGCGTTGAAGACGTTCCTGTCCGATACCACCTCTGCCAGGAGACCTGAATCCAGCATCAAATCAAAGCAATCAATTGCCTTCTCTTTTGTGCCTTTTCTCTCAAGAATGTGACAGGTGTCCATGTGGAGTGAGCAGGAAGAGAGAGGTCTATGCCAATGCAACGTTCTTCGTAGTTTGGGTATACTGGTTGGCAAATGGACAAAACAGAATGGGGTAGAGGTGAGGTGGTTCAGGTGTGACATTGGAATTGGGACATTGCCATGGGCAATCCAAGATGAACTATGAAGCTATCTGAAGAACATAATGAAGACGCCAGAAGATTGAGTGCCGGTAGAGGAAGGGAGTGTTTTTTTTTTTTTTTTTTTTTGGGGGGATGGATCAGCTTAATATTGCAGATAGATTGTATCTTCTATCAATGTAATTGTCTGCATCACTTCCAATCCCCCATGTTTTTTTAATTTTTTATATATATATTCCCCTTTATTACTTTTCAACCCCACCATCCTTTCCCTACTTGGAGTAAATTAGTGAACAACAACGCCCAGGCCTCTACTTCCGGTCTATACTTACTATCTACACCTTATGGACAGAGTTAATTTTACAATAATTCTATATATATATATATATATATATATATATATATTTATTTATTTTTTTGCTCCTGAACCTCTTCTACTCTCAACCTCTCCGATCATTTTCATGATGTCCATCCGGTTTGCTTCTAAATGCCATATCTTTCTAACTGTGCTCTTTCCCAAAAGCTCCCAACATACAACCTATATACTTATTATGGACACAGTATGCTTACATTATTAGCTATCTTTGTTATTATTTGTTGTTATTTGATATTAGTCCCATCCTTCAACTCTATTCAATACCTCCCATCTATCTCTTAACACCATCCATATAGGATTTCTATTTGCCATATATATTTCAACCGTACTGTGATGTTTTACAAAGTTCTGAACCTTTCTATTCTCATTGCTTCTACAGATTGTGAATTAAAAATAAACATTTTTGCTAAAAGTATTATTATATTATTGATTGATTGACTATGACTTTTCAGATCACCCAGTAATGCTATCTGCAAGGTTAGTTCCAGGTAAATATTGCAATCCTTTAGCCATTCCTGGACCTGTGTCCAAAAAACAAGCTACAAATGGACAGAACCAAAACAAATGATCTAATGATTCTATCTCTTCACAGCAAAATCTGCAGAGCTGGGAAGATTGTATCCCCCATATAAATAACATTCTATTGGTAGCAAGAATTTTATATAATAATTTAAATTGAAAGATTCTAATTTTTGAATCCGGTGTCGTTTTGCGTGTCAGTTCATAAACACTATGCCATGGGATCGGTATGTCAAAGATCTCTTCCCAACTATTTTGCAATCTATATGGGACGGCTGTCAATCCTTTGGTCCTTAAGTGAAACTGATATACTTTTTTATTTATCACAGTTTTCCTTAACCAATTATGTTCTTTAATGCAAGGCCGACAGACAAGTTCCTTACTTTCTCCCCTTCAACTTTCCTCTTCCACTTTTGCGGTAAGGCTGCAATTATTTGGTTGTAATTTTGGGTAGAGCAGACATTTCCATATGTTTTGTTAGCTGCATGTGCGACATAACTCCACCAGTCCTACCGATGATATCATTTACGAAGATTATACCTTTTTTAAACATTCTGTCAAAAAATAAAGGTTTTTTGTCAATTAGTATATTTGAATTTAACCACAATATTTGTTGCATTATTTGTTCTGTCGTTTCTGGAGGATTAAATTGAAATTGCAACCAACTTTCTATGGCTTGTTTTAGAAATAGTGACATTTGGGAGATTATTTCCTTTTCAAATAACTGAAAGTGAGAGGTTGTAATCTGAATAAAGGGAAAAAGGCCTTTCTTGAACAGTGGGTGAGACAATCTTACTAATTTGCTTGAGAACCAGTTCGGATTTAAGTATAACTTTTGGATGACTGAAGATTTTAGTGATAGGTCTAATGCTTTAATATTTAATAATTTCTGTCCTCCGAATTCATATTCATTATATAAATATGCTCTTTTAATTTTGTCTGGCTTGCCGTTCCAAATAAAATTGATTTTTTTCTCATATAATTTAAAAAACTGTTTGCTAGGCGTAGGCAAGACCATAAGCAAATAGGTAAACTGGGATAATACTAAAGAGTTAATCAGGGTGATTTTTCCACAAATTGACAGGTATTTTCCTTTCCATGGTAGTAAGATCTTATCTATTTTTGCTAACTTTCTATTAAAATTTATTGAAGTGAGATCATTTATTTCCTTTGGGATATGTATTCCGAGTATATCCACATCACCATCAGACCATTTTATTGGTAAACTACATGGTAATGTAAAAATTGTATTTTTTAGTGATCCAATACGTAATATAGTACATTTGTCATAATTTGGTTTTAATCCAGAGAGGTTAGAAAATGTATCTAGATCCTCTATGAGGCTGTGGAGGGATTCTAGTTGTGGATCTAAAAGAAAACATGAATCATCTGCGTACAATGACACCTTTGTTTTTAAGCTCTGTATTTCTAATCCTCTGATATTATTATTGGATCTGATTTTAATAGCTAACATCTCGATGGCCACAATAAATAGATATGCCGATAGTGGACAACCTTGTTTCACTCCTCTTGACAGTTTAAAACTTTCTGAGAAATAGCCATTATTTACTATTTTACACCTAGGGTTACTATACATGATTTTGACCCATTTTATAAGAGATTCTCCAAAATTGAAATGCTCCAGGCATTTATATATAAATTCCAGTCGAACTTTATCAAATGCCTTTTCGAAGTCTGCTATGAATAGCAGGCCTGGTTTCCCATATTTTCCATAGTGTTCTATTGTTTCCAATACTTGCCTTATATTATCTCCAATGTATCTTCCATGTAAAAACCTGTCTGATTAGAATGAATAATATCCGATAATACCTTTTTAATTCTATGCGCTATACATTTTGCTAGGATTTTTGCATCACAACACTGAAGTGTAAGGGGCCTCCAATTTTGTAAATGGACTGGATCTTTATATTTTCCACTTGTATCCTGTTTCAGTAATAATGAGATCAGACCTTCTTCTTGAGTGTCAGATAATCTACCATTTACATAGGAGTGGTTAAAACATGCTAATAACGGTCCTCTTAGTATATCAAAAAAGGTTTGGTATACCTCGATTGGTATGCCATCCAACCCTGGAGTTTTCCCGGACTTAAAGTCTTTAATTGCATCCAGAAGTTCCTCCTCTGTAATTTCACCTTCACATGAGTCTTTCTGTGTGGCTGGGAGTGTTAGTTGAGGTAGTATGTTGATTAAGGAGGTATTATACACTGCTAAATGTATAGTAATTTAGACTAGGAATGCATTAAGATACTGATCTGTTGTAATTCTCGTTATGAGGAAGTTAATGCTAGAATTATTATAATATAAATATACATTCCGCCAGTGTCAATATGTGCCAAGGTGAGAGTTTTAACTTTGAATGATGGAACCAAGGTGACTAACTAAGAATTGTCATTCTAAAGTTGTTTTGGGTAATTAATTTGATTATGATTATGAATCATAAGTGGATTGATTGATCTGAATAAGTTATATATATATGAATGTCTAATGATGTTGACATTGCAATTAATGGATTAGATATTGATATTGATTCTTTTGATCGTTATACTACTTGTGATATGGAAAAAAAAAAGGTTATGTAAGCTAAAGATGTTGACACCATTCTTAACATGTCCTAGATATTATTGTTAAGATAAAGTTGCATATTTTGATGTGTTAGGATACTAATACATATATGGGAAATGCTACAACTAAACAGAAGTGGGGAGCAATGTTTACAAAGATGGCAATCATGATAGGCACAGCACTTGTAGTAATAGGAATGGTATTTTGCTGTATACTACCTCTGTTAAAATCATTTGTTGATCCAAACCACAGTAAAACAAATGACTGTACAGATCATTTGTAACGATTCCGGCAGTCTGAGTCGGTTCCTGTATGTGTATTAGTTTTTCTGCTCGGGATCTCCAGTTTCCCGAGGGTTCTGGAACGCTCCCTGCCTGGTTGCCGGGCTACGTTGCTAGGCGGGAGCTCTCCTGATTTCCACACCTGCATTCCATCAGCAATCTGCACACCTGGCCCTGATCATCACCTTCATAAGCTCTGACCTGACATCCATTCCCTGCCGGATCGTTAGCCATGAACAGTATGTTTATCAGCGGATCAGTCCTAGAGCTTAGAGCATTAGTTTTGTTGTTTTGCACCTTGTCTGCTGGTTGTATGCTTACCTCCGTTTTGTTCTCCCTACAGTCACTCGTCCGGAACCTTCACCCAACCTCTGCCTGATGGTCGGCGGCTGCCGAGCCATCATTGGACCAACCACTGCACCCTCTACAACTCATCCACGCCGCCCGCTCTGTTCCCTGGATTATTCAACATCACCCGTGGATCAGTTAAATAAACACTCACCTTTGACACCACTTACCTTGTCCTGGTCTGCTTCTGGGTTCTGGCTTAGTAAACCGTGACAGAACGATCCGGCCAGTATGAACCCAGCGGACCTGGACTCTGTTCGCCATGCCATTTCCCATCAGGAGAAGATGTTGGGCCATCATAGCACGGAGCTACAGGAGATCGCGTTGGCAGTTCGGAACCTTTCTACCGGTCTGACGGAGGTCCAGAACCAGCGCAAGTTTCCGGTGGAGGATCCACTACCGGTTTCACCCATCTCGCCTGCCGCTTCTGGAGCTGTGTCCTTCCGTGAGCCCAAGGTTCCGACGCCGGATAAATATGAGGGGAGCTGGGAAGATGCCGTTCTTTCCTTATGCAGTGTGGGTTAGTGTTCGATCTACAGCCCTACTCTTATGCCACAGACAAGGCTAGGATAGCCTTTGTGATTGAGTTGCTGCGTGGTCGAGCGCTGGAGTGGGCTTCAGCCGTTTGGGAACGACAGGACCCCTGCATGGCTTCATACCAGGGGTTCACGGCCGAGATGAGGAAGCTCTTCGACCATTCCGTCCGAGGGAGGGACGCAGCTAGGCGCCTGTTTTCGCTTCGCCAAGGAACTCGCAGCGTGGCCGACTTCGTGATCGAGTTCAAGACGTTGGCTGTGGAGAGGTGGGTGGAATGAGGAGTCTCTGCAAGCGGCCTTTTACCAGGGTCTGTCGGAGCAGCTCAAGGATGAGTTGATCTCCTATCCGGAGCCTAGTGACCTGGACAGCTTGGTAGCCTTGTCTATTCGGGTGGATAATCGAGTCCGAGAGCGAAGGAGGGAGAAGCAATGGGTTCCGTCCAATCGATCAGCTTCTCAGGTTCCAGTCGGGTCGGTGATTGGACCAGAATACGTCGATCATCGTCCACCACACAGGATTAGTGGAGAGGTCCTGTCTCCCGATTCTGAACCAATGCAAGTAGGGCGGCACGGGTTAACCAAGGAGGAACGCCAACTCAGACGTAGGGACTAACTGTTGCCTCTACTGTGGCGGTTCGGGACATTACCTCGCCACCTGTTCCCGGCGGTCGTCAAACTGCGCGGCTCGCTAAAGTTGGGAGGACTTTTAGCGAGCCAGTTTCGACCTCTCAATACCTCTGTCAGACCCCGCTTTCCCGGCTACCCTTATGAACAGGAATCAGAGCTTAGCGATTAACGCTTTATCGATTCAGGTGCCGATGGAAGCTTTCTTGATGCCGAGTTGGTGGAACAGCTGGGGCTTTCCAAGGAGCAATTGCCGGAAGCCATTGAAGCGACCACTCTGAACGGCAGTAGTCTGGCACGTATCACGATGAGGACTGAACCGGTTAAGATGCTGTTGTCGGGGAATCATTCTGAGATGATTTCATTCTTCATTCTGCCGTCTTCCCATGTTCCTCTGGTCCTTGGATACCCCTGGCTGAAGGAACACAATCCCACGTTCGATTGGGTGACGGGCAAGGTAACGAGTTGGAGCCTTGATTGTCATGCTAACTGTCTCAAGACTGCCTGTCCCCATTCGGTTCCCAGTCAGGTGATTGAGGCTAAACCCCCCAGATTTGTCCCTGGTTCCCGAGACATATCACGATTTGGGGGAAGTGTTCAGTAAGCAGAAGGCTCTGTCACTCCCTCCCCACCGACCATATGATTGTGCCATCAACCTGTTCCCTGGAGCTGTCTACCCCAAGGGAAGGTTATACAGTATCTCCCGACCTGAACGTGAGGCTTTGGAGACCTACATCAAGGAGTCCCTAGCTGCTGGTCTCGTTTCGTCCCTCGTCATCACCCCTGGGGGGCAGGATTCTTCTTTGTGGGTAAGAAGGATGGCTCTCTTCGACCGTGTATTGATTATCGGGGGTTGAATGACATCACGGTCAAGAACAAGTATCCCCTGCCCTTGATGAGCTCTGCCTTCGACTCCTTACAGGGTGCTACGGTGTTCACCAAACTAGACCTACGCAATGCGTATCACATGGTCCGGATCAGAGAGGGGGACGAGTGGTTGACGGGTTTCAATACACCGATGGGTCACTTCGAGTATCAGGTGATGCCGTTTGGACTGACCAATGCTCCAGCGGTATTCCAGAGTATGGTGAACGACGTCCTGAGAGATATGATCGGTCTCTTTGTGTTTGTTTACCTGGATGACATTCTGATCTTCTCGAAGGAACCTTCCGACCACGTCCAGCATGTCCGGCAGGTTCTGCAGCGATTGTTGGAGAATCGCCTGTTCGTGAAGGCCGAGAAGTGCGAGTTTCACGCCCACACGACATCCTTTCTCGGGTACATCATCTCCAGGGGAGAGATTAGGATGGACCAGGAGAAGGTTAGAGCGGTTCTGGAATGGGCCCAGCCCGGTACGAGATTGCAGCTCCAGAGATTTTTGGGGTTTGCGAATTTCTACCGCAGATTCATCCGGGATTACAGCCGTGTGGCCGCTCCGTTAACTGTCTTGACTTCCAGTATCAGGACCTTCAAGTGGAATCCGGAGGCGGATCGAGCGTTTCTGGATTTGAAGAGACGATTCACCAACGCACCGATTCTCTCTCAACCGGACACGGCCCGTCAGTTCGTCGTTGAAGTGGACGCGTCTGATGTGGGAGTTGGCGCCATCCTGTCGCAGCGATGCTCCACGGACAGTAAACTCCATCCCTGCGCCTACTACTCGTTCGCCTTTCGCCTGCGGAGAGGAACTACGATGTGGGCAACCGGGAGCTTCTCGCGGTGAAACTTGCCTTGGAGGAGTGGCGCCACTGGTTGGAGGGGGCGGAGCAACCGTTTATTGTCTGGACTGACCACAAGAATCTTGCTTACGTGCAATCGGCTAGACGTCTCAACTCCCGTCAGGCCAGGTGGGCGTTGTTTTTCGGACGATTCAATTTTTTCCCTGACGTTCCGACCTGGATCTAAGAACGGCAAGGCGGACGCCTTGTCCCGGATGTTCTCCAAGACGGAAGAGAGTGGGTCCAAGACCGAGACAATTCTCCCCCGGAACTGCGTCGTGGGAGCAGTTATGTGGAAGATTGAGGAGGAGGTGATGGCGGCCCTTCGGACGCAGCCCGGTCCCGGTAACGGTCCACCCGGTCGGTTGTTTGTGCCTGAGTCGGTTCGTCCAGCTGTCCTCAAATGGTCCCACGCCAGCAAGATGGCTTGTCACCCTGGCGTGGCTCGGACGATGGCGTTTCTTCGCAGACGCTTTTTGGTGGCCTGCCATGGCCGAGGATACTCGGGGTTTTGTTGCTGCCTGTCCAGTGTGTGCGCAGAATAAGAGTACCAATCGGCCCAGCTCTGGACTACTTCACCCCCTTCCTATTCCCCGCGACCATGGTCGCATCTGGCCCTGGACTTTGTCACTGGGTTGCCCTCTTCTGAGGGGAACACGGTCGTTCTGACTATCGTGGACAGATTCAGCAAGTTCGCCCACTTTGTGCCAATTGCCAAGCTTCCCTCTGCCTCGGAGACGTCCGAGATCCTGGTTAGGGAGGTTTTCAGGGTCCACGGTTTGCCCAGTGATATCGTTTCCGACCGTGGCCCTCAGTTTACCTCTGCTGTCTGGAAGTCCTTCTGTTTGGCCATTGGAGCTACAGTCAGTCTCACATCTGGTTTTCACCCCCAATCTAATGGTCAGGCGGAGAGAGCCAACCAGAAGATGGAATCCACGCTACGCTGCCTTGTCTCTTCCAACCCCACCTCCTGGGTCTCTCAGTTGCCTTGGGTTGAGTATGCCCACAATACTCTCCCTACATCTGCCACTGGGATGTCTCCCTTCCAGTGCCTGTATGGCTACCAACCTCCCTTGTTCCCTTCTCAGGAGAAGGAGCTCTCAGTGCCCTCTGTTCAGGCCCATATTCGTCGTTGCCACCGGACCTGGCATCGGGCCAGAAAGGCACTCCTTAGAGTTTCGGACCGGTATCAGCTCCAGGCGAATCGTCGCCGGATCCCCGCTCCCACCTATACCATCGGAGATAGGGTCTGGTTGGCCACACGGGATCTTCCGTTACGGACTGAGTCTAGGAAGTTGTTACCGAGTTCATTGGTCCGTTTGTGGTGGAGAAGGTGATCAATCCGGTGGCAGTTCGACTCAAACTATCGAGGACGCTCAGAGTCCATCCCACCTTTCATGTCTCCTGCCTCAAGCCTGTTTTCCTCAGTCCTCTGTTGCCTCCTCCGCCTCCTCCTCCTCCTCCTCGGATGATCGGAGGTGGTCCTGCCTACACGGTGCGACGCATCATGGATTCCAGACGGCGGGGCCGGGGTTTCCAGTATCTCGTGGACTGGGAGGGGTATGGTCCTGAAGAGAGGAGTTGGATTCCGCGGCGACAGATCCTAGATGCTGACCTCATTCTTGACTTCTACCGCCTCCATCCTGGCGCTCCGGGGAGTCCGCCCGGTGGCGTTCGTCGGAGGGGGGGTACTGTAACGATTCCGGCAGTCTGAGTCGGTTCCTGTATGTGTATTAGTTTTTCTGCTCGGGATCTCCAGTTTCCCGAGGGTTCTGGAACGCTCCCTGCCTGGTTGCCGGGCTACGTTGCTAGGCGGGAGCTCTCCTGATTTCCACACCTGCATTCCATCAGCAATCTGCACACCTGGCCCTGATCATCACCTTCATAAGCTCTGACCTGACATCCATTCCCTGCCGGATCGTTAGCCATGAACAGTATGTTTATCAGCGGATCAGTCCTAGAGCTTAGAGCATTAGTTTTGTTGTTTTGCACCTTGTCTGCTGGTTGTATGCTTACCTCCGTTTTGTTCTCCCTACAGTCACTCGTCCGGAACCTTCACCCAACCTCTGCCTGATGGTCGGCGGCTGCCGAGCCATCATTGGACCAACCACTGCACCCTCTACAACTCATCCACGCCGCCCGCTCTGTTCCCTGGATTATTCAACATCACCCGTGGATCAGTTAAATAAACACTCACCTTTGACACCACTTACCTTGTCCTGGTCTGCTTCTGGGTTCTGGCTTAGTAAACCGTGACATCATTGTTACTAGTTCAGCCAAAGAAATACACCCAGTTCAGGGAGCTCCAGGACAATATGTAAATGAACATGGGAAATTTTGTAAATGTTAAAGGAGGACCAATGGACTGTCCATTTGGGAATTCTGAATGTCTGTATGGTGTTGTTCCTCGGGGTGGATGGGCCTGCCATGGTTACAAAGCCCAACAGGAAAACTCTGAGGTTAATTTAGAGGAAAACCTTCCAGACTTGTAACCAATACCTGACTGGGCTCTGGGTCCTCATCAGGATGAGTCAAGTAATGAGGAAGATATATTGGTTTAAATATATGCACGTAAAATGTAACCACATATGGCAAGGCTAAGAATAACTAAATGCACATGCTTACATTCATTTTTACAATGAATCTTTGTATTATTGGGATTTTGTTGTAATGTCCCAAAGGGGGGATTATATCGAATGATTTTATGTATCATTAAGGCAAATATAACAAACATGTTTGATATTTTATAATCCAGATGCATGCTTTAAGAAGGAATATAGCCATGTGGTATATGACTATGTTTAAATGAATGTATGTGCTCTTTCACAGGGGCTCTCAACCTGTGGCCCATATGCTTATTATGGACACATTGTATGCGTTACATTAGTTCTTTTTTAAGAAGGGGCCTAAGCCACGCAGCCATTAGAATGATAGAATGAGAGGCTTCATGTATAAAAAAGCATTCATGACCTTTTGGAGTGGACATTGTGTGACAGCTGGACGTTGGAAAAGAAGGGTGGTGCAGAACTAAAATAAGTTAGGAATTTGCCATAAGGGGGTAACTGTATATGCCATGTAAGCATGTTTGTGCATTTGTGTGTGTATAAAAGGAAGCGCTAAGCCAAAGAGAGACAGCCGTTCCATGGAACTGCTCGGCTTTTGTTATTAGATAATAAAAGTATAATTTTTGGATTCACAGGCTCCAGTTTCTTGAGAGATATTTTTGAGTTGACTACTTTTGAGTCAAATATTTCTACGACACCCTCAAACACAGAAAATAGATGGCTGAAAAATACAGATCCTCAGGTGGCCGGGGCATGCGTGTTGCTAATAACACTAGTAGAAACACTGTCACATGTATTATAACAGATGTCGTAAGAAGTCATAACAGCTGACATCTGTTTACGACAACTGACAGGGCACTGCCATGACAACAAGTATAATGCATGTGTTGTAACTGTGTGAAGGTAGTTGTGATTGTCATCAGCTGTCATGCTTGTTAATGTCATCTTTTAGAATTCAACACAATTGGTAACTGCTACCTGGTACCAAATAGTGCCTAGTGGTCCTTGTTTTAGTGAATCTCATAGAAACATAGTAGTTTCTATGAGACTAATTCATCGGTTATTATAGTGTCCTTACAATTTCAACAATTTCTCTGTAAATACTAACTGAACCTAGGCATCGTACCAGTCAAAAGTTTGGACACACCTACTCATTCAAGGGTTTTTCTTTATTTTTACTATTTTCTACATTGTAGAATAATAGTGAAGACATCAAAACTATGAAATAACACATATGGAATCATGTAGTAACCAAAAAAAGCGTTAAACAAATCAAAATATATTTTATATTTGAGATTCATCAAATAGCCACCCTTTGCCTTGATGACAGCTTTGCACACTCTTGGCATTCTCTCAACCAGCTTCACCTGGAATGCTTTTCCAACACTTTTGAAGGAGTTCCCACATATGCTGAGAACATGTTGGCTGCTTTTCCTTCACTCTGCCGTCTGACTCATCCCAAACCATCTCAATTGGGTTGAGGTTGGGGGATTGTGGAGGCCAGGTCATCTGATGCAGCACTCCATCACTCTCCTTCTTGGTAAAATAGCCCTTACACAGCCTGGAGGTGTGTTGGGTCATTGTCCTGTTGAAAAACAAATGATAGTCCCACTAAGCTCAAACCAGATGGGATGGCATATCGCTGCATAATGCTGTGGTAGCCATGCTGGTCAAGTGTGCCTTGAATTCTAAATAAATCACAGACAGTGTCACCAACAAAGCACCACCACACCATAACTCCTCCTCCTCCATGCTTTACGGTGGGAAATACACATGCGGAGATCATCCGTTCACCCACACCGCTTCTCACAAAGACACGGTGGTTGGAACCAAAAATCTCCAATTTGGACTCCAGACCAAAGGACAAATTTTCACCGGTCTAATGTCTATTGCTCGTGTTTCTTGGCCCAAGCAGGTCTCTTCTTCTTATTGGTGTCCTTTAGTAGTGGTTTCTTTGCATCCATTCGACCATGAAGGCCTGATTCACACAGTCCCTTCTGAACAGTTGATGTTGAGATGTGTCTGTGACTTGAACTCTCTGAAGCATTTATTTGGGCTGCAATTTCTGAGGCTGGTAACTCTTATCCTCTGCAGCAGAGGTAACTCTGGGTCTTCCATTCCTGTGGTGGTCCTCATGAGAGCCAGTTTCATCATAGCGCTTGATGTTTTTTTGTGACTGCACTTGAAAAAACTTTCAAAGATCTTGAAATGTTCCATATTGACTGACCTTCATGTCTTAAAGTAATGATGGACTGTCGTTTCTCTTTGCTTATTTGAACTGTTGTTGCCATAATATGGACTTGGTCTTTTACCAAATAGGGCTATCTTCTGTATCCCACCCCTACCTTGTCACAACACAACTGATTGGCTCAAATGCATTAAGAAGGAAAGAAATTCCACAAATTAACTTTTAAGAAGGCACACCTGTTAATTGAAATGCATTTCAGGTGACTACCTCATGAAGCTGGTTGAGAGAATGCCACGAGTGTGCAAAGCTGTCATCAAGGCAAAGGGTGGCTATTTGAAGAATCTAAAATCTCAAATATATTTTGATTTGTTTAACACTTTTTTGGTTACTACATGATTCCATATGTGTTATTTAATAGTTTTGATGTGTTCACTATTATTCTACAATGTAAAAAATAGTAAAAATAAAGAAAAACCCTTGAATGAGTAGGTGTGTCCAAACTTTTCACTGGTAGGGTATGTGCTGTAAAGGAAAGTGAGCACGGTTTACGCTGGTGTCTATATGCTTGTGAGGGTAAAGCTAGGATGTAGAATGTAAAAGCTATCTAGGGGTGCTTGTTTTAATGAATCCCATAGGAACAAACTAGTAGCTTAATTGAAATGTTATTCATGGGTTATTACTGTAATTAGGCTTCCCATTTTACTATGTAACTTTTCAGTAAATACCTGGGAATTACCGAGAACAGGTTTCGGGTGGTGTCTATAGAAAGAAAATAAAGCTAATATGGAACAGTTCTGTCCTAAGGGACAGATTGCAGAGTCAGAGTGAAATGAATGCTGAAGCTACATGGGAAAGCAGCATGCCACTGCAAGTCTAAGCCAACTGACACTACAGTAGGATGCGAACGATTACAGATGGTTGGTTTGTGATGCTGCTGCTGGGTGCCTCAGCTTCTCTGTTTCTCTAACTACTGATGCGAGGAGGAGGAGAGGGGGAGTAGAATAGCAAGAAAGGCAGTCGAGGACCGTAGCCATACCGGCTTTTAGTCTTTGTCGAAGGCCGCTTATTATTAAAGGCACAGGATACCATCGCTATTCACCACTGTACAGTACTCAAGAGGATGGACACCTCTCTAAACCATTTCATTTCCCCAGGGATCAAATAAAATGTAATTGTATTTGTCACATGCAACGAATACAACAGGTGTAGACCTTACCGTGAAATGCTTACTTATAAGCCCTTAACCAACAATGCAGTTTTAAGAAAATAGAGTTAAGAAAAGATTTACTAAATAAACTAAAGTAAAAAAATATATTTTTAAAGTAACACAATAAAATAACAATAACAAGGCTATATACAGGGGGTACCGGTACCGAGTCAGTGTGCGGGGGGTTCAGGTTAGTCAAGGTAATTTGTACATGTAGGGAGGGGAAAAGTGACTATGCATAGATAATAAACAGCGAGTAGCAGCAGTGTAAAACAAAGGGAGGGGGGTATTAGCTGTTAAGGAGCCTTTTGGACCTAGACTTGGCGCTCCGGTACCGATTGCCGTGCGGTAGCAGAGAGAACAGTCTATGACTTGGGTGACTGGAGTCTTTGACAATTTTTTGGGCCTTCCTCTGACATTGCCTAGTATATAGGTCCTGGATGGCTGGAAGCTTGGCCCCAGTGATGTACTGGCCTGTACGCACTACCCTCTGTAGCGCCTTACGGTTGGATGCCGAGCAGTTGCCATACCAGGCGGTGATGCAACCGGTCAGGATGCTCTCGATGGTGCAGCTGTAGAACTTTTTGAGTATATGGGGACCCATGACAAATCTTTTCTGTCTCATGAGGGGGAAAAGGCGTTGTCGTGCCGTCTTCACGACTGTCTTGGTGTGTTTGGCCCATGATAGTTTGTTGGGGATGTGGACACCAAGGAACTTGAAACTTTCGACCCGCTCCACTACAGCCCCGTTGATGTGAATGGGGGCGTGTTCAGCCCTCCTTTTCCTGTAGTCCACAATCAGCTCCTTTGTCTTGCTCATGTTGAGGGAGAGGTTGCTGTCATGGCACCACACCGCCAGGTCTCGGACCTCCTCCCTATAGGCTGTCTCATCGTTGTCAGTGATCAGGCCTATCACTGTTGTGTCGTCAGCAAACTTAATGATGGTGTTGGAGTCTTGCTTGGCCACACAGTCGTCGGTGAACAGGGAGTACAGGAGGGGACTAAGCACGCACCCCTAAAGGGGCCCTGTGTTGAGGATCAGCGTGGCAGATGTGTTGTTGCCTACACTTACCACCTGGGGGCTGCCCGTCAGGAAGTTCAGGATCCAGTGGCAGAGGGAGGTGTTTAGTCCCAGGGTCCTTAGATTAGTGATGAGCTTTGTGGGCACTATTGTGTTGAACGCTGTAGTCAATGAACAGCATTCTTACATAGGTGTTCCTTTTGTCCAGGTGGGAAAGGGCAGTGTGGAGTGCGATTGCGTCATCTGTGGATCTGTTGGGGCGCTATGCGAATTGGAGTGGGTCTAGGGTTTCCGGGATGATGGTGTTGATGTGAGACATGACCAGCCTTTCAAAGCACTTCATGGCTACTGACGTGAGTGCTATGGGGCGGTAGTCATTTATGCAGGTTACCTTCGCTTTCTTGGGCACAGGGACTATGGTGGTCTGCTTGAAACATGTAGGTATTACAGACTAGGTCAGGGAGAGGTTGAAAATGTCAGGTGAAGACACTTGCCAGTTGGTCCGCGCATGCTCTGAGTACACGCCCTGGTGTACTCAGAGCATGCACGGTGGCGACCTGTCATTCATTGTTGACCTGTTTAAAGGTCTTGCTCACATCGGAGAGCGTGATCACACAATTGTCTGGAACAGCTGGTGCTCTCCTGCATGCTTCAGTGTTGCTTGCCTCGAAGCGAGCATAAAAGGCATTTAGCCCGTCTGGTAGGCTCGCATCACTGGGCAGCTCGCGGCTGGGTTTCCCTTTGTAGTCCGTAATAGTTTGCAAGCCCTGCCATCTATCCCGTTTCACTTCCTGTCAATTCCATAATTGAGCTGGACAGGGACAACTTGTAATTGTGAAAAGGCCGGTTTCATTGTAGGCACATTTTTGTCCATAAAAGTCTGTGTCAAATACAATTCTGTATTGAATAAAATGTAATGAAATACAGTACATTCACATCAGCATCACAACACCCCAGCCTTGGCAGAATCCTTCAGCAAACACACAAGAACACTGAACTGATCACCAACCTGGCCCAGGCACAATCCAGGCAGGCACTAGGCTATACCCAGGCCCCTATCCTCATTGAACCGCCACTGATGATGCTACATTGGCCTTTCCACTGTCTCTGATCTGCTGTGTTGATATGGATGGGCCATTAGGCCAGATATGAGTACTCACTGCATGCAGTCAGAGGTGACATAGACTGCAACTTAATATTAGGAAGGTGTTCCTAATGTTTGGTATACTCTGTGTATTTTACATTAGGCCCTATGAGCTCTGGTCAAAAGTAGTGCACTATATAGAGAATAGGGTGCCATTTCAGACATATCCCTTGTTGTATAGGCCTGGCCAATTAGGCCTAGACATAAATGGCCTACAGAAGGAATGTGAATGGGATGTGGGTATAGCTTATAATGGTTAGTTTTAGGGTTTCATTTAGGTAGAATGGGCATACAGTGGCAATGAAAACTGAACTGCTATTGAAGGTGAATGTATGTCCAGTGACTTTTAGTCATAGATATGGCTAGTGATGGAGACACTGGTAGAGTATTTATAAACAAAACAGCCATGGATGGAGTAAGTGCACCCTCACCTCCTCTGCCTGCTTGCGCAGCGCTTTCTCGCGCTCGTACTGGGTGATGAGCTGCTCGTTGTCCTCCTTCAGCAGCTCGAGCTCCACCTCGTGCTCCTGGTTCTCCGTTAAAACCGAATCCAGATTCTCCAGAACGTTCACCACCAGCGGCATGAGCTCCTTGACCACCTCCTCGTCGTAGCTGCGGATGAGGCGCTCAAACTCCCGGTAGATGCTGTTGGCCAGGCCCGACACCCGCTCCGACATAACGGACACGGAGCCATAGTCGTCCTGATAGACAACCTCGTCGATTTCCATCATCTTGGCAAAATGAGGCCTGGGTCCGATTCCAGATGTGAGATGATGTTGCTTAGATAGGCCTACAGTTATAAGACACGCTTATCAAGACGAAAGAGAAAATACTAGGCATTGAAATTATAATTCGTTCTGTTTCGTCATGAATAAAAATCTCCTGTGTCATTCCATATCCCGAACGATTTCAAAGATTGTTATCCTTTGGGTGGTATCCATGTTTTGGCCGTTAGGATTTATAACCTTTAACTACTAAACTGTATTGAGACATTTTTACTCACAATAAAAAAATATTAAGGCTATTTACAAGGGGATAGAGAGACCGCCCTCCCCAAGCCGACCACCACTGCTGCACCGCAGCCTCGAGGACAGAACGACTCACCCAGCTACAGCCTTCCTCGTGACAGCAACATCTAATTCCGGTAGCAGTCGGTTCGGTCCTTACCGACCAGTGTATCGGCCGTAGTTGAATACATAACGAATTAGAAATATGTTCTCAACAATACACCTGCCGCTCAGCAGCCGGAGCCATGGACCCCAGCCATTACTGGGAGGATTCGAAATCCGTTGGGAAATAAAATATAAATATATAAATAGGTAAAATGAAGAGGATAACGGAGTTCCCTTTTGCCGCCAACACCCAAGAATCCCCTTAAATCATATTTTATCCGTTTTTTGCTACGGATGTTGTTCTCGGTGAAGGACGATGCTGTTTCGGTGTCGGTTGAGCTGTCGGCTCTGAACTAGTATTCTGACAGCAGCACAAAAAATGACGTCAGTTTCGTATGGTAATGATGAGACCTTCTAAATAAAAGCCCGCATTTCAAAACATTGCAATGTGGATACCTCATTCAAATTATATATTCTATTTTAATTAATGGACACTTTTATTGTGCCAACAAGAAAATGCAATAAGTAATTTATGGAAGAAAAAAAAAATTTGT
The DNA here is from genome assembly GCF_020615455.1 of Coregonus clupeaformis. Classification (NCBI taxonomy): domain Eukaryota; kingdom Metazoa; phylum Chordata; class Actinopteri; order Salmoniformes; family Salmonidae; genus Coregonus; species Coregonus clupeaformis. The sequence continues at coordinate 44,973,043 of NC_059198.1, read as the reverse complement.
AAAATACAAAATGTTGAGATGTTGGGATTTTGAGAATATTGGACTGTAGAGATAACTTTCCTACCTGTCTCAGCTAATATGTGTCAAAAATACTCTGTAGGGTCTACTAACCAAATATGGTTAGTTTTGGAGGGGGACTGTGTCGCATGGCCTGCTGCTGGCATTTCACTCCGCCCCCCGCCCACTGTAATAGATTGTACATGGGATACATATTGGCTTGTAGAGAGATAACCTTTCTACCCGTCTCAGCTAAAGTGGGGTGGAAAATACTCAGTAGGGTCTCTACTAACCAAATATGTGTAGTTTTGTAGGTGGACTGTATCGCACGGCCTGCTGCTGGCTTTGGCTATGGAGGGGGTGGAGAACGAAGTGCTGCTGGATATGTGTGACAAAAAACTAACCATATTTGGTTAGTAGAGACCCTACTGAGTATTTTAGTATGTCTTTGCAGGGGGACTCATATAAAACATTTTATAAATCCGCGATCGTCTGCCAGCACAATATCCTGCTGCTAGGAGAACGGTAATCGGCTCGGGACTCTCCCTGGCTGTAGATAGATGGAGGTGCCATCTGACCAATTCTGGCTGACGTCATGCTGTCTACTCTGCAGTTATATTTTTGACAACTTTTACTTTTACTCCCATACATTTTCCCTGAGACCAAAAAGAGTACTCGTTACATTTTGAATGCTGAGGCAGGACAGAAATTGTCAAATTCACGCACCTATCAATATAACGAATTGTCTTCCCTACTGCCTCTTATCTGGTGGACTCACTAAACATACTGCGTTTGTAAATGATGTCTGAGTGTTGGAAAATCGCATCATCTAGTTGCTTGATATAAGGAAATTGATGTAGAGCATTTACTTTTACTTTGTACTTTTACTAAGGTATGTTTACTTTTACTCAAGTATGACAATTGAGTACTTTTTCCACCACTGCCCATAGAGAGAAGGGTGCAATTGCGCAATTGGATCTACAGGAACCCCTCTTTATACTTCTATTGCAGTGGCGACCTGTCATTCAGGGCACGTGGGGCTGAGCCCCATCTGTTTTGAGCCCCACCTTTCAAGCAATTTTTTTGGGGGGATGCCTGTTTTGCATGTTATTTTGGCATTAATACGTGTCACATATCAGTTTGCAAACAATGTCAAAAATATATTATTTGAGTTAATAAAGCCCCACAAACCTGGTCTCTTTTTTGCTTTCTTGAGTAAGGCAGCGCCAAAATGCAGGTGTTTCAGCCTAGCTCAGTGCTTTCTGTGGTGGTGGGGCAGCCAGCGGAAAACACGGAGCTTAGGGGTTGGTAATGTTCTCTAGTTGTGCCATGATTGGCTCAGTGTTCTGTCACTCATGGGAACACTACATCACCGCCAAATCTAAGGGTAGAGCTAGAAAATTCAAGCCCCTAGGGTGCTGCCATATAGTTACATTAGAAGTGCCCATCCAAGAAGGCTCAAGGTCATTGGCCACAGATAAAATGACGTCAAATCACGTTATATCTACAGCAGCTTTGATTGGACTGAACATGTCAACATCATACTTTCAAAATCTTAGCTAGCAAGCTAGCAGTCATCATCATGAATCAAGTCGACAATCTACTGGCAAATCCTTTTTAATCCTTGTCATGTGAAGATAAATAATGAAGAGAAAGTATAGATAAAACGTATCGGTGCGTAAACATTACACAACAAGTTGGAAATTGCAAATTCAATAATGAGTGGCTTGGAAGGAATCAGTGGTTAACTGCAAGCATTCCAAAGCAATCACTAGCTTGCTATTCAGTGGAGTGGGTGTGTGGTGCCAAGTCTGGGTTTGTGGGTCTCTTTTCAAAGCTTAAAATGATAAACATTCAACATTGGCCATGGTGTCAATCCAGCATGACTTCTGCCGCACTCAAAACAACTGGAAACTCAGAACTGGGAAATCTGATTTCAGTGAGTTCAAGACAACTGGGAACTCGGAAAGAAAAGAGCTCCGACTGGGAAAATACGTTTTGAACGGTCATCCAACTCGGAATTGCAAGTCGGGAACTCAGGCCTCTTTCTAGAGCTCCGACCTGAAGATCACTGACGTCATCATGATTCAACCTTGTTTTTTTCCGAGTTCCCAGTTGTCTTGAAAACACCATAAATCCAGAGAATGCCAGAATTTGATGACAAAGTTTGCCCATGAAGGACCGCTGCGCCACCTTCCTGTTCAAGTGAGCACAGCACAACAAGGTGAGTCCAAAAATGTATTGTATGCTGCTGCATAAATTATGTAATATGACAGGGAGATATGTATACTGTAGCTAAGAAAGTAATACTAAGTGTATGTTGTGTAGTAAGCTGTTAGTAGCCCATGTGCCTCAGCCTAATAATTTGGTCCCGTTTCCCCTCCTAATTTCACCTACTGTTCTGACTTGGTGGTGCACATGTAGCCTATAGCCTGTTTTAGAGAAATGTAATTATCGAATATTGTAAGAGCTTTCATTGTCTGCCTATATGCCCCCTTTATGTATCCTACGGTTTTGACTTAGTGTACAGGGAGAATACTGTAAGAACGGCCCATGTTCTGAATTCTGTCACTGTACATTTCAAAAGTGCTGAACAAATAGTTATATTAACTACGTCCGTCCTAGCTCGCTCATTAATGTCTTAATTGAAATTACAGATTGCCTCATATCCGCTCGTCGTCCCCTTATGCCATAGTTTGTACATCTCAATTGTCAGTAGAAACCACATTTGTTTAAGCAAGTCAGACATATCAGCTTTGTTTTTTTTAAAGGCAGTAAATGAGGCTGAATTAACTGTTTCGCTGCCAGACAAGGCTCTGATAGCCAGGTGTAGCAGTGGTAAGGTGTTGGGACTGCTGTTGGGACTCTGCTGTTGGGACAGCTTTATGTAGGCCATAACAATTTGTCACCGTTATAGTGCAATTAATGTATTGTTTAGTGTTGTGTTGTGTAGTGGGTTTGCTGGCATGCATCTAAAAACACTTTTTAAAAGTTTGCCCCTCCAAGATTTACATGCTAAAATCGCCGCTGTTCTATTGCTACATTTTTTGTTAGGACAGGCGGGAGGCAGGGGCGCTCCAGTACAGTAGGTGGTGTTAATGCACAATAACGTTGGATGCCAGCCACCGATACACCCCACAAAAGAAGAAGCAGGGGTGACAACGGTAGCAAGCTAGCCGTACACCGGTAGACAGTGTCCTTAGCCCCCGCCTGTCAGGCACTGTTTTCCCACAGTTCTGTTAACGATGACGAGGGCAGGTGTTTGGTAGGCGGGAGCGAAGGACAACGTGTGCTACTTAGCCAGCTAGTCCTAAGGAGGACTCCGGTACACAGCAGGCTGGAGGCTGGGCGACAACGTGTGCTAGCGAACTGGCAAGCTAGCTAGCACACGGTGTCACCCTAGCCTCCCGTCTAGTGGGAGGCGGGGGTGACCGGTAGACAGTGTCCTTCGCCCACCGCCTGTCGGGCACTGTTTTCCCGCAGTTCTGTTAACGACGGGGTGAGGGCAGGTGTTTGGCAGGCAGAAGCGAATGACACTGTCTACTGATGTCGCTCCCGCTAGCCAACAAGGAGGACCAGGGGTTGGAACCGGTTCAGGAAACAGAACCAAAAACCAGAAAATAATGACATTTTTCAAGAAACAGAAGCGGAACCTGGAACGAAAGTGATCAATAATGTTCTGGAAAGGAACCGTTATTTTTAAAAGCATGGAAACCGGTTAATAACGTTATTTTACGCTCCAGGCCTTTTTTCTAGACACACAAAAAACCGAAACAAAGCGCCTATGCAAAGCCCTCACTCTGTCACTCAGAAACGTAATCCAGCATCTGCCTGCATGCTGAAAATCTTTGCCAATGTGTGTGCGTGTTTAGGCTACCTGCCCCTCCCTCCTCCGAAGCATAGGCTACTGTACTGACATTAGAAGTGTGAGAATATTATAATATAATAATATGCCATTTAGCAGACGCTTTTATCCGAAGCGACTTACAGTCATGTGTGCATACATTTTTCCGTATGGGTGGTCCCGGGGATCAAACCCACTACCCTGGCGTTACAAGTGCCAAGCTCTACCAATTGAGCTACAGAGGACCAGATAGAGATTTTTTATTAGCTAGAGAAGAATGGATTAACTTTTTCAATAATAGTTATCGACACTATAGGCCTAGTTATCACATTTCACATTGGATTTATTAACTACAAAAAGGTAAGACGTGCCGCTCTGCACGCACAAGCTAGTTAGCTTGCTAGCTCAAGCTTGTTAGCACAAGCTTGTTAGCTTGCTAGCTCAAAGGACATTCAAAGTTCCTTCATAGAACCACTCCTCCTAGGTATAATTCTGTGGACCTAATTCAGATAATGCATGTTATAAAAAGATGAGTAGCTCTTCAAGCCTGCTCCTCAACCCGCTCTAGCTCTCTCCCCACCCGTAAAATGTTGCACCATAGGCTACACTTGTCTGTCCATCGCGCATGTAAACAAATAGCTTACCTGCTCTAACCGCACTGATTGGTGAAGACATTTATTTAGGCTTGCCATAACAAAAGGGTTGAATACTTAGTCTCAAGACATCTCAGCTTTTCATTTTTTATTACATTTGTAAACATTTCTAAAAACAATTCCACTTTGACATAATGTGGTATTGTGTGTAGGCCAGTAACACAACATCTCAATGTAATCCATTTTAAATTCAGGCTGGGGAAGTGGTGGAAAAAGTACTAAATTGTCATACATGAGTAAAAGTAAACATATGGGTGTTTCTATAAATAAAAAGGGGCCAATGTGTGACATCAGGGTAAAAATATAAAAATGGTTTGATATACATTTAAATATGATTTTCTTGCAGCTTCACATGTGTAGTTACAGGAATACATTTCTAGGTAGGCACAATGAGAACTTAACTCCACCTAGCAACAACAAAACATCTACATAATTCAAAATGTCACAAGAAACATATCGCATGTTTCTTTGTCATGCCTAGTTTCCAGGTCTAAACATTCCTGAAGAATGAAAAATATACAGTATTTCTATATGTTTTAATAGATTATATAATATAATGGGTTCTGTCAACAAAATCATTGACAGTAATAACCAATAATGAAATCATTATAATCAGTAAACTCTTCAAGCATTGTGTGTCTGAAAACTAGCAGTCAAATGTTTCCTTCCTCTGCCCTTGTTTCCTACACTCCTTGCCTCTCCTTGAAAGTGCATTGTAGCCTGAGGAGAGGAACCTTCACTCCTCTCCCCAATTTGCTTTGAGAAGGAGGTGAGGAATGGGGGAGACAAGGGGAGACTCTCAATTGCATTTCCTTGATTCCTCACGTCCTCTCTCCTCGCATCCGTCTCAAAACCCATTGGATAAGAAGGTGAGAGGGGAAGGACCTCTGACCTTCTCATCCAATGGGCTTTGAGAAGGAAACGAGGAGCGAGGATGTGACAAATCAAGGAACGCAATTGAGATTCTTCCAAGGACAGACGAAGCAAGTATTTGACAGCTATTACAGCCCCCATGCAGTCTTTGTAATTTTATTTTAAAATCATCACTGTATGTCTAATAAATAACTGTGTGTATTTATTTAATGAAAATAACTCCAAAATATATTTTGTATCATTTATTTCCCCGAGCCTCATTTGGCCCTTGAAATGCTCAGTCTGAGTGTGTTGGCGTTAGCAAACAAATTTGAAGATGTTTACATACAGTGGGGGAAAAAAGTATTTAGTCAGCCACCAATTGTGCATGTTCTCCCACTTAAAAAGATGAGAGAGGCCTGTAATTTTCATCATAGGTACACGTCAACTATGACAGACAAAATGAGGAAAAAAAATCCAGAAAATCACATTGTAGGATTTTTAATGAATTTATTTGCAAATTATGGTGGAAAATAAGTATTTGGTCTATAACAAAAGTTTCTCAATACTTTGTTATATACCCTTTGTTGGCAATGACACAGGTCAAACATTTTCTGTAAGTCTTCACAAGGTTTTCACACACTGTTGCTGGTATTTTGGCCCATTCCTCCATGCAGATCTCCTCTAGAGCAGTGATGTTTTGGGGCTGTCGCTGGGCAACACAGACTTTCAACTCCCTCCAAAGATTTTCTATGGGGTTGAGATCTGGAGACTGGCTAGGCCACTCCAGGACCTTGAAATGCTTCTTACGAAGCCACTCCTTCGTTGCCCGGGCGGTGTGTTTGGGATCATTGTCATGCTGAAAGACCCAGCCACGTTTCATCTTCAATGCCTTTGCTGATGGAAGGAGGTTTTCACTCAAAATCTCACGATACATGGCCCCATTCATTCTTTCCTTTACACGGATCAGTCGTCCTGGTCCCTTTGCAGAAAAACAGCCCCAAAGCATGATGTTTCCACCCCCATGCTTCACAGTAGGTATGGAGTTCTTTGGATGCAACTCAGCATTCTTTGTCCTCCAAACACGACGAGTTGAGTTTTTACCAAAAAATTCTATTTTGGTTTCATCTGACCATATGACATTCTCCCAATCCTCTTCTGGATCATCCAAATGCACTCTAGCAAACTTCAGACGGGCCTGGACATGTACTGGCTTAAGCAGGGGGGACACGTCTGGCACTGCAGGATTTGAGTCCCTGGCGGCGTAGTGTGTTACTGATGGTAGGCTTTGTTACTTTGGTCCCAGCTCTCTGCAGGTCATTCACTAGGTCCCCCCGTGTGGTTCTGGGATTTTTGCTCACCGTTCTTGTGATCATTTTGACCCCACGGGGTGAGATCTTGCGTGGAGCCCCAGATCGAGGGAGATTATCAGTGGTCTTGTATGTCTTCCATTTCCTAATAATTGCTCCCACAGTTGATTTCTTCAAACCAAGCTGCTTACCTATTGCAGATTGAGTCTTCCCAGCCTGGTGCAGGTCTACAATTTTGTTTCTGGTGTCCTTTGACAGCTCTTTGGTCTTGGCCATAGTGGAGTTTGGAGTGTGACTGTTTGAGGTTGTGGACAGGTGTCTTTTATACTGATAACAAGTTCAAACAGGTGCCATTAATACAGGTAACGAGTGGAGGACAGAGGAGCCTCTTAAAGAAGAAGTTACAGGTCTGTGAGAGCCAGAAATCTTGCTTGTTTGTAGGTGACCAAATACTTATTTTCCACCATAATTTGCAAATAAATTCATTAAAAATCCTACAATGTGATTTTCTGGAAAAAATAATCTCAATTTGTCTGTCATAGTTGACGTGTACCTATGATGAAAATTACAGGCCTCTCTCATCTTTTTAAGTGGGAGAACGCACAATTGGTGGCTGACTAAATACTTTTTTCCCCCACTGTATGTAGTATCTGAACAATTTATAGCTTTGGCTGAGGTTTTCATATTGTTGGTTAAATGAACTTTACTTTGCCTTGCTGAAACATCTGGAAAGCATTACTCTAGGGGCCCCCTGAAACAGAGGAGACTTGGATATGTGGAAGCCAGGGATTGGTCTATCAAAAAACCTTATGTTACATAGGATAAATGCCATGTTTCAACAAAGGATGGAGAGAATAATCATTTTTAGATTGGGTTAGTTGTTCTCCGGATTTCTGCAGAAATCTGTAAATTGACGCTGGAACCTTTGATATAATAAACCTTTATAATCAAGTACAGTGTCAAGCGGATTTCTTGTCTACACAGCATATCAGCATCGTTGTCTCGACACCACACAATGACAGACATTCCACATTTAACCCCACCCATATGTGAAAATCGAAATATCAAGCCGTTTTTTGGTTTTATATGCAAAAATGAAAAACAAGCCATTCTGTTTTTTCTATTTCTATTAAAAAACGAATAAACAAGCTGTTTCCACGTTCCCGATTGCTCCATTTTAACTTGGAAAATAAAGGATCAAAACTTACATGGACTGTAATCTTCCCTCAGGAATCTTGACATAATGTAGTCAATGACATAGGCTAATTATCTTGACCACAGTAACATAGACACCAAAATGTTTTGTCCAGGTCAACATTAATTCCCGTACTTTGGCTGTTGTTCAATCACGTGCAGTATCACACCCACTCTTTCACTTGACTGTCATTCAAAAAATCATTTCCTGAACCAATTTCCCCATGTAACTAAACAGCTAGACATCAAATCCGCATCAAACAACTATTATGCATAATTATTGAAGAACCCCGTTAATTACAGTATCGATTTTTGTGATTCAGCTTGTTAAAGTTAGTCTTTCTGTTAGACACATGCGATTTTACATTCCATACATTATGTTGGATATGTGTGCTCATGAAAACTGTTCACACCAGAACATAGGGAGATACGAAATGTTATGAGGTGACAGTGCACTCCTGAGATCTCCATACAAAAGTCAGACAGCAATATCCAGGAATTTTACAGGATCAAATTCAATGTGTAATTCAATTGTTAAATGCTTAGTATATGATATAACGACAAACAGCAGTATCATAAATGTAAGGAAATAAATCTCCAAGCATGAGAAAGGGTTTAAACATACGTTTTAATTCAACTAATTAATTATATTGAATGTATTTGTTCCCCCTTTATGACCCATGAAAAAAATTATAATTATTATGAATTACTTTAACAGCTCCAAACAGATGTCCACTACAAGAAATGCTCACTGGTACCCTAGTCAATAGATAGACCGATGAGCCAGTGAGCAATTTCAGTACTATGCAGAAATCACACCTCCATTTTTCTGGTTGCGAAAATTCTAATAGTTCGCCTTATTTTAGTCTGTGAGACAAAACAAGCAAACATAGTGTACAGAATCATTGTAACATCTAAACCGCTGTGAAATATATTTTCCATAACCAAAAATATTGTATTTTCAGCTGGTGTACAAAACCGAAAGTAAAAGACGCAAACACAAAACTTAACGGGAAGCATAGAAATAGCACACAGAACAGATCTACCGCTTCTGAGACTTGCTTTGAATGAGAATGACAGATCTATAACACACATTTCTATGTGAATTTGGTCTGGTCACCCAAAAAGTTACATATTGCAGCTTTAATACAAAATTGCTCACATAAAAGTCACCCAGTTAAAATACTAGTTGAGTAAAAGTCAGTGATTGATTAATGTTATGCTACAGAAGACAAAATAACAAAAAAAATTCTAAACTAATCCGATCATTGTTATATTTTATGCACCTGTAACTGAAATGGTTGTTCCAGTGTAAATGGCTTAGGTAGTCTCCTCACACTGTTCCTAACCCTGGGGTCATTATGAATGCAGGTTGCAGGTGAATAAAAATGTTGAGCAATGACAGCACATTGGGGTTTACGGTGTAGGTTTCTCCCCCTTTTCCTGGCCATTGTGCTTCCGCTTATCATTGCTTTTTGAGGTCTACACAAGGTTACTGTAAAAGCACTGTTTGCTGATGTAAAAATGGCTTTATAAATACATTTAAGTGATTGATGATTATTATCATTTATGAAAATGTCAAGGTGCAGCCCAGTGGCGGTCGGTGCCATTTAAGATGAGGGAGGATTTTTTTTTTATGAGCATGGCCTTATTTCTATTACAGCATATTGGATGACTGTCATTCATATTCCATTCCCCAGCTCAATGTAACATCGATAGGTTTAGACTACAACATGATACTCAAATTTTCCCTGTACCCATCATGAGGTTGCTACAATCTAGCCTATGAATTAAAGTTTACAACGTAGGTGCACAGGTCGAGAGAATTTTGAGTAATCAAGGTGACAAGACAGTGACACATTCAATACCGCCTTGAACACTTTTGCCTGTATCTAGCTGATCTACATTTACATTTTAGTTATTTAGCAGACACTCTTATCCAGAGCGACTTACAGTTAGTGAGTGCATACATTTTTCATACTAGGGTGTAATCATTATTCCAACAGTTGCAAACAAGTTTCTATTGGACAAATTCAAGTATGTTTATTCCTGTTTCGTTCTGTTTGCGTCCATTTAAGAAATGTTTTTCAACAGAATCGGCGGAATGAATACACCCCTGATCACATGCAAACAGTTCACTTTCATAGCAGCCATATAAAAACAGCTCCTTGTATATATATCTAATTCCTTCTCGCAACTATCTACGCACTCTCCTCCTCTCACCACTTCCCTTCGCTTGTGGACTTCAGTGCACAACACATCAGCTGTCTGTGACCAGGCAAAAAAATATTTCCAAGCCAAACCTTCATATCATGACTGCTAACTGCTACACACAGCCTACATCGTTGTCACCTCATAGTCAACATAGCTACTAGAACTAACGTGTTAGTAAAGCCGCTACAATCATGCAGTACAGTGTACAAGCAGTTTAGCAGTTACATCGGCGGACCCCGGTGGCAATAAATGTATAAAACCAAAAGCTTACCTTGACTTGGGAGTTCCAGTGTTGGATAGCCATAGCCAGCTAGCTAACATAGCATCCCTCTCTGTTTGAGCCAGGTGTTTGAGTAGGCTAAACTAGCTAGGTGCATTCAACTTGCTAAGTGAAAGTAAAAAAAATAATATATATATATTTAGCTAGCTCGCTCTCTCTCTCTCTCTCTTCTCCTTAATTTTGGAAGAAATTACACTGTTCAACTATTGTCTAACTCTCTTTGAGTCAACTACTCACCACATTTTATGCACTGCAGTGTTAGCTAACTGTAGATTATGCTTTTAGTACTAGATTCATTCTGATATTTTGATTAGGTCCACAACATGTCAGTTCCTGCTGCAAGAGCTCTGATGGGTTGGAGGACGTCCTCTGGAAGTTGTCATAATTACTGTGTAAGTCTATGGAAGGGGGTGAGAACCAAGAACCTCCTAGGTTTTGTATTGAAGTCAATGTACCCAGAGGACAGAAGATAGCGGTCTTCCAGCTACACCATGGCGCTACCCTAGAGTGCTGCTGAAGCTATTGTAGACCATTGCATAAGTGTTTTAATCCATTATTTGGTGACATGTGAATATATTTAGTATAGTTTTATTTTAAAAGGATAACAATGTTTCACTATTTTTATTTTTATTAAATTCACTGAGGATGGTCCTCCTCTGAGGAGCCTCCGCTGGTGCAGCCCCATTCGTTCTGTCCTGGTTTTATTAAGCAGTGTAGTTAAGGAAAGCAGCACCCTCTGGTGGTCGAAGTTGGAACTATATCCTCCTTGTGGCTAGCCAGGATACCAGCCTGTTTGTGCCATCATGCAACTCCTTGTCATGCCATAATGTCAAACACGTTGTAAACTATCTCAATTGATCTCGAAAGCAGCCCAAATTCCTAAGGCCAGGCAGATGTATTAGACTGCCTCTATTCAAGTGAGGGCGGCCGGCATAGCTCCATGAGACATTTGTGTCGTGTCAGAGGAACAGTCTTACTCCAACAGAAGTCAAGGCCATGAGAGCCACACAATGGCATCATTCTAAGTGTGGGGCAAAAATACATGTGATTATATTACAGGGATAAAGGCCTAGTTTGTGTTCAGAATACTCAACTATATTGACTTCCCCAAAGGGGGAAATGAGCATACAGCAGCAAAATTGAAAATTGTGACGATTCACAAACCCATTACTATCCAACACTGGAACTCCCAATCAATACATTGACACGGCCAATACTTAAGCCCTGACAACAAACAGCAAAATAGACAAGACATCAGTCTGAAAATAAGTTTTATTGCAATACACAGGTTCTTTTTGCTTTTCCTCTGCTGTGAACTTTGCCTGCCAGGCACTCCAACACTCAGGGGTTAAGATGGCACCAGGAGACCTTGAACAGGGGCATGTGTTCCAGACTGCCTCCTAACTGGCCACACTGCACAAATCAACAAATGATTGAATACCGCGCCATCTACAGTCGGTTGATGCAGTTACTAACCAGGTTTCCAGCCAACCTTTATATGCGAGTAAAGTAGGTCCCATTTAACTTGTATTTTTTATTCAGTACATGGGAATTGAAATTGCAAAATAAATGTTTATGTGCACTATATCACACACAGCCTTTTATCCACAACAAGTCAATTTGATGGAAACATCTCTGGTGGGAAAATGCAAATATTGTTTTTATGCAGATTGAATATTCGCATGAAATTCTGTTGACAATTGGAGGGTAACCTAGCTACTGACAAAAAAAAATATTCTCCTGGCTATTCCAGAAGCAAAGACCCTTCAAATATACACTGAACTCACTAGACTTCCACCAAAGTCTTAATTAAAAGGTTTATACGTTATTGATGAGAAACTAGTCATACTGGTTACTGACATGTTAAAACACTTATCCAGGCGTAAGATTTGGTGCGCGACTGCTACGTAGGCAGCCTGGAACGTGGTGCGGTGTGTGGGTGGCTAAGGGTTCCTTAGGGTCTCCCAAGTCCACACCCGTATTTTTCCCGGTCATGTACTATTCCAGAGCAGCAGCCGTTTTAATTTAAAACATACAAGGCCTCCCCGAGTGGATACCATCCTCTGATAACAGCAAGCAATGGTAACAGAGCAGGGAACAACCACAACATACAATACATTCAGCCATTTGCATGGGCAATATATAAAAATCATAATGGAATTTCTTCCAAAGAAGAACTTTGGGGGTGGGGAATGCATCATGGGTACTGCCCGTAGCTCTTTGCTTTGCATTTTCTCCCTGAACAAAAGTTTCTGTTTCTGGTTGCAGACAGAAACTTAAGATGGGTTTGATTATCAGTGGAGAGAACGTAAAGGAGTGGGATGAAATGGAGGATAGAATGAGCATGATTTGGGATGTGTTATTGTCAACAAACTGACAGTAAATCGTGATTGTGATCACTTCAGGGCTTACCATGACAACAGTGTGCATAGGCAACAGAGGTCTCAATGCTGACAATTTAGAATTTCCATCAGGACCTTTGATGCCAGTGATTGTTTTTGGTATAACTGACTAAATGAACTCACTCTGCCTTTGTAATCAACACAATAACATTAAAACCCATGTAATAAAAAAAATTAACATTTACAGCAAGAAATAGAACCCTTGCAATGAATCGGGAATTTAACCATTTTGAATGATTGGACAGGAATTTAGAATGTAAAAATTATTGTTGAGATTATTTTCTTCCAGAGTGAATAGGGAAAATGAACAGAACAGAGAAAAATGGTGGGCATGGGTTGTGTCCCAAATGACACCGTTCCCTATACAGTCCACTAATTTTGACCAGGGCCCATAAACTAGCGTCCTGTCATGGGGGTGTACTTGTGCATCAAGCAGCCTCACGCTACAGAAACAAGAGAAAGGCTCCTGCCCTATGCGCCGTTCTGGCTCGGACAAGCGTTACTTATATAGGGAATAGGGTGCCATTTGGGATGTAGACATGAATAGAGACGATGGGATGGAGGAGCTGGATCAGTAGAAGACCACGCTAGACTTCCCTCCTGGGGGGTTAAGGACCTTGTTGTGGGAGCGGGGGCGGGGGCCAAGGTGGGGCTCGTGGTCCTTCAGTGAGAGCTCACTAAGGGAGGCCTCTGGCTCTGGCTTCTTGGCCGAGGGAGCAGGCGCAGGCTCCACCACTGCTTTGGTGGGTGTGGGGGGAGGGGAGGCAACATTCTCCTCCTCCACCTCCTTGGCCGGGCTCTCCTTTGGCTGAGGAGCTGAGAGCGAAAGGGAGAGAGAGAAAAAGAGGGATAAAAGAGAGAAACAGAGATGAGAGAGAAGGAGAAACAGAGCGAGATTTACCTCATACCAAATGGTACATAAGACTTGGTGTCAATGCAACTTAAAGTAACCGGTGTAATTAATTACTATGGAATTATTAGGTCATTATTAGCTCGGTCAACAAGTCATTTCAAGTAACTGCCTGGTAGACAGTGGGCTCTAAAGTGTTAGCCATTATCAGTGTTAAACTCACCTGGGGGCTCGGGAATGGGCATGGCACTTTCACCCACAGAAATGTTGTCCTGGGAATAATAGGGATAACATGTCAATATACCCTACACATCATGCAAATCAGCTATTCATAACCATTAGTCATTTGGAATGGGATAGACTGGGGGACAGGGGTGGTCTGGATTACCTTTGGCTTGTTGGAATGGGATTTGACCAAGGGAGGGGCGCTCTCAAGCCCCCCGAAGATGTTGTTGGTGTTGCCGCCTGGGGGTACGGGTCTCTGTTGCTCGGCTGGGGCCTCTGGAGAACCAAATATCCCACTGCTTTTACCCCCTGCATCGAGGAAGGACAGCAAGTCAATTATATTTTACAGGCGCCAGGAATTTGACCTGGTGAAATGGCACTGACAACGCTTTACAACAGAATACAGAAAGAACGAACAAAATAATTTACACAAGGTATTAAAAAGGTGAACATTATTCAAGATATTGAGGAAAAGAAAAACAAGTCAAATCTCTACACTCAAACCACTTTTTTTGTGATTAACACTTCTATTGAATGTTCACTACTCAAACCTCTTATCTGACCCATTACTGGCAACATGACTGATCCCCTCCAACCAAATTGAACCAGGCTACAAACCTCCACACACAAAGCTCAGTCCTACCCTCACTAAGCTACAGCTATGGTTGTGGTGAAGAGGTTTCTGCACAGCCTGGACTGACATGAGGCAATACATTTCACAGCAAAGATAACCTTTTGAATATCTGGGCGAGTGCCTTCATAATTCTTTCTAGAACATTCTACCACAGAGATAGAAGGGCTGAAAGCTGGTAGCCAACCAGCTCTGATGTGCAGAGATACAATAGAAACTCATATAATATTTGAATTTTACCATCTGATCCTTGGCCTCAATACAGACATATTGATCCAGTCATGTGATGTCAATATATTACATGTGGCCCAAACTTTGTTTAACTAATGAAAATCTAATAAAATGTACCTGAAATCCATATGCATTGAGTGTGTACCACATTAGGGCGTCCACCCACAGTACTCAAAATCACATTTAAATTATTGTAATTAATCTTAACAGAATAGAAATTAGCCTGTAAAGTTAATAAAATAAAATAAACTTCTTATACCAAACATGACACATTTACTAAAAAGTAAAACATTGCCCGTTGCGTCTTCATCTCTTGTATAAATCATAAATTAATATCAGTTGAAAAAAGAAAACATTTAGCCTAGAAAAACAAGTCGCCTACACAGTAACTTCTAAATATAATATTTGTATAATATACATTGAACAAAAATATAAATGCAACATGCAACAATTTTAAAGCTTTGACTGAGTTACAGTTCATAAGGAAATCAGGCAATTTAAATGAATTCATTAGGCCATAATCTATGGATTTCACATGACTGGAAATATAGATATGTATCGGTTGGTCAGAGATACCTAAAAAAAAAAGGTAGGGGCATGGATAAGAAAACCAGTCAGTATCTGGTGTGACCACTATTTGCCTCATGCAGCATGACATCTCCTTCGCATAGAGTTGATCAGGCTGTTGATTGTGGCCTGTGGAATGTTGTCCCATGTATGGTGGGGTGACATGTCTGGTGAGTATGTAGGCCTTGGAAGAACTGGGATATTTTCAGCTTCCAGGAATTGTGTATAGATCCTTGCGTCATGGGGCCTTGCATTATCATGTTGAAACATGAAGTGATGTCAGCGGATGAACGGCACGACAATGGGCCTCAGGATCGCGTCACGGTATCTCTGTGCATTGAAATTGCCATCGATAAAATGCAATTGTGTTCGATGTCTGTAGCTTATGCCTGCCCATATCATAACTGCACCGCCACCATGGGGCACTCGGTTCACAATGTTGACATCAGCAAACCGCTCACGGACACGACGCCATACATGCCGTCTGCACGGTACAGTTGAAACCGGGATTATTCCGTGAAGAGCACACTTCTCCATCGTGCCAGTGGCCATCGAAGGTTAGCATTTGCCCACTGAAGTCGTTTACGACGCCAAACTGCAGTCAGGTCAAGACCCTGGTGAGGACGCTAGCTAACTTTACATGATGACGAGCACACAGATGAGCTTCCCTGAGACGGTTTCTGACAGTTTGTGCAAACCCACAGTTTCATCAGCTGTCTGGGTGGCTGGTGTCAGACGATCCTGGAGGTGAAGAAGCCGGATGTGGAGGTCCTGGGCTGGCGTGGTTACACGTGATCTGCGGTTGAGAGGCCGGTTGGACGTACTGCCAAATTCTCTAAACGAAGTCGGAGGCGGCTTATGGAAGAGAAATTGACATTCAATTCTCTGGATACAGCTCTGGTGGACATTCCTGCGGTCAGCATGCCAATTGCACGCTCCCTCAAAACTTGAGACATCTGTGGCATTGTGTTGGGTGACAAAAATGCACATTTTAGAGTGGCCCTTTATTGTCCCCAGCACAGGGTGCACCTGTGTAATGATCACACTGTTTAATCAACTTATTGATATGACACACCTGTCACCTGTGTGGATTATCTTGGCAAAGATAAAACGCTCACTAACAGGGATGTAAACAAATTTGTGCACCACATGTGACTCGTTTCAGGAAACTAAGCCTATGTTGCGGGTCACTCCTTCACAGGAGAGCCATTTGAACAAACCATTTTTGAATCAAAATGCATTTTTTGGCAGAAATTCCTTTTGGAACATGTGAACTTTCATATGCCTTAATAACAAACTTGTATGCCATCTGTAAATACGAATAAAATTGATAAATTATGAGCCTTGTTGGTTTAGCCACAGAAAGACCGCAACCTTCCCACTAGCCAAGATTGGCTGAGATGAGTGGGCTGGACATGCCGAGCGATGAGTTGGGATTGGTCTGCCATGTAGAACGTTCCTGTCTATTTCAGCTGGTCAGTATGTGTAGGTAATCCTGTCTAACACGGCTTTAAAAAAAAAAGATATATAATCGCGTAGTAGAACTGCATAAGTGTTGCTCTCCACTTTCTGGAGGACCGAGTTTTGAAATCAGTGGAATTAAGAGTATGATAGCTAAGGAGATGCAGAAACACCTGTCTCCGGATGACATCTTCAATCAAACTAAGGGCAACCATGGCATCCGTGACAGGGAGAAGCATCCATACATGATGTATACGGGTAAGATAGTCTAGCTAGCTACATTCAGATATCACATGTTTCTAATTGACAGAAAGTCGTTTTCATTTCAAGTTAAAGTGTACTGTTAGCTAGCTAGCTAACGTTAGCTGACTGGCTCGCTAGCTAACTTTACATGTATGATCTGTACAGTAATATTATTCATATCACATAGCCATTTGCAATGCTAGTTATAGCCTAATGTTAGCTAGCTAGCTAACATTGAACCTGGTTGGTTAGATATCTGCAGATTCATGCAGGGTAGTAACGTCATGAGTTGGGATTATGGTTCATTGTTTAGCTAGCAAGCTATATGTCGAAACAAAAGACTCCACTATGCAAGTAACCATTTCAATAGAATGTAACTGCGACAAATGTTGATAGACGTAGCTGGTAAATTCGCTCTGGCTATCTACTCCGATTTGAGAGCACTCTCGTCTGAGTGTGCCAGAGCGCAGAATAACTGACGAATTTACGAACGCTCAACACCCGTTGAATATGGCCGGTGTCAGTAAACGTTGGCAAAAAAGCGTAAATTGTTGCCAGCCGCACAGTTGCATTCACCAACACTCTGGATAACATAAAAACAGCTTAACCAGCTCTGCTAGGGCGAGTAAAATGGTCAGTGAGCTGTTCTCTCATTTGTGTCTGGAAGTAGCTAGCCAGCCATTGTTAGCTTGGGTGCTTCACTGCTGTTAGGACAGAACGCTCAGATCAACCCTTAAGGAGATGGGTGGGGCTAATGCTCAAGAGGGTGTAACGATGCTGAATGGGTGTAGACAAAGATGAGCTCTCCAGTTGGTACCAAAACATTCGAAGGCCATTTTCTCAAAAGTGAGGTTACAACTTTATCAACTTTCAAAGCAGAATTACTTTCCCATTGTTCCTCAACTGTAGTGTATGATATACCATTTTCTAGCTCTAAGTCTTTACTTTCATCCAATGTAAAAAATACTATTTCAAATTGGCTACATTAGATCCAATCGAGCCGGTCGGTCAAATTTTTTGACAAATAAGCTTTTATTTCAGCTCAAGAAACATGGGACCAACACTTTACATGTTGCGTTTATATTTTTGTTCAGTGTAATTAGCAAATGGCCTGTCCTATAGGCTATTTGTTTGAACATTTTTATAAAACAATTTGGGCCTCTAATTTACCTTACGCATGAACATTTTTTAATTATGCCTAATAAATAACAAAACATGGCTGTCTACAAACCAGGGCCAGCCCGCCCCACTCCCCATTCCCGCTGCGATTCAGCACCAGAGCAGTGGAAAGAGGCCACTCTAGGCAGCCACAAAATGAATAAATTATAAAACCGATGTTGGACAATCAAATTCGATTTATAAATGAACAAAATTCGTTAAGGCTGGTTCATTGAGAGAAAGCTTATTTTACAATGCTCCTGTGAAACGAGGTCCGAAAATTGTTTCAAATGATAATCGCACTCTTTACAATTCTACTGGATTATGTTAATAAATGTTATGTTAATTGTAATTTGAACTATCGTGGGGTCATGACTTGGGTCATGACTTGTGTCATGTGTGATATACAGTGACTTCGGAAAGTATTAAGACCCCTTCTCCACATTTTGTTAAATGGATTAAAATATTTTTTCCCCCCTCAATCTACACACAATACCCCATAATGACAAAGCAAAAACAGGTTTAGATATTTTTGCAAATGTATTCAAAATAAAACTGAAATAGCTTATTTATATAAGTATTCAGACCCTTAGCTAGGAGACTAGAAATTGAGCTCAGGGAGGTGACCAAGAACCCGATGGTCATTCTGACAGAGCTCCAGAGTTCCTCTGTGGAGATAGGAAAACCTTACAGAAGGACAACCATCTTCGCAGCACTCCACCAATCAGGCCTTTATGGTAGAGTGGCTTACACTCCTCAGTAAAAGGCACATGACAGCCCGCTTGGAGTTTGCCAAAAGGCACTTAAAGGACTCTGACCATGATAAACAAGACTCTCTTTCTGATGAAACCAAGATTGAACTCTTTGGCCTGAATGCCAAGCTTCACGTCTGGAGGAAACCTGGCACCATCCCTACGGTGAAGCATGGTGGTGTCAGCATCATGCTGTGGGGATGTTTTTCAGCAGCAGGGACTGGGAGACTAGTCAGGATCAAGGCCAAGACAAACAGAGCAAAGTACAGAGAGATCCTTGATGAAAATTTGCTCCAGAGCACCCAGGACCTCAGACTGGGGCGAAGGTTCACCTTCCAACAGAACAACAACCCTAAGCATACAGCCAAGACAACGGAGGAGTGACTTCGGGACAAGTCTCTGAATTTCCTTGAGTGGCCCAGCCAGAGCCTGGACTTGAACCCGATCGAACATCTCTGGAGATACCTGAAAAGAGCTGTGCAGCGACGCTCCCCATCCAACCTGACAGCGCTTGAGAGGATCTGCAGAGAAGAATGGGAGAAACTCCCCAATACAGGTGTACCAAGCTTGTAGCGTCATACCCAAGAAGTCTCATGGCTGTAATCGCTGCCAAAGGTGCTGAATACTTATGTAAATATAATATTTCTATTTTATTTCTAAAAGACTTGGTAACATTTCAAAAAATCTGTATTTGCTTTGTCATTATGGGGTATTGTGTGTAGATTGACGAGGGAAAAAACAATAATCCATTTTAGAATAAGGGGCCTGAATACATTCCAAATGCACTGTACGTGGCTTATTGATAACTGTTTCCCACTATAGGCAGTTGGCTGCCTAGTGATTGCAACATTGTAACTCTCCGATGTGAATAGTTGTCAAGAGCTACTGAATAAGCTAAATTGAAAATGCACCAATTGCGCATTATACACATCATTACTCTACTCTAGTCTATCAATCCATTCCAAATCTTTATACTATACGACACAGGGGCGGTATATGTTGATCTTGCCTAGGGTGGCAGCAGAACTGCTAGGACCGGGCCTGACAAACAATTTCCTTCTAATTTACTTGCGTTTGCGACGGACCTTGGCATGCTCAAAGTTAGCCGCTGCTGTTGGGAAATCAAAACTGTCCAACTCCTTGGAGCAGCTTGCGATGTGCATCAGCCTCGTTACTTTGTCCTCAAGTAGGCGTGATCTTGAGGGCATCTATACTCTGTTTTGGAGAAAGAATCCCCTCTCGGTGGGAACACTGGAAACTGGGATAATCTACATTGTTTTGCAATGGATTTTTTTTTTCTTTCTCTCAGACAATTGGGCCAGCAAACATTTTATTTATCAGTTTTCACGTATTTATTTTTTGCCAAATGCTGGCATTTAGCAGCTAACCGAAACCCTGGCCAGTGTGTAATCCTACACTGGACTCAATAATGAATAGGCTCTTAAGCACTCAGTTATTTCACTGCATGGAACGACAATGGCCTACTACTGATTGTTACTAGGCTAGAATAGAAGCCAGGCGTGTGTCACATCACATTTTCAATACACACACACAAGCACTGCAGCATGTCAATGCAATCCAAACAGGATTTGGGGAAGACATGGTGAGTAAGTTCACACTCATCAATGGCTCCTTTTCTGAACTTTAAAAAAAGCTAACATAGCACCGTAGTGGCAGTTTTCACACCACATAGACCCGAAAAGGCTCTGACAGCTCCAGAACCAGGGAGGGCAGTCGTTGCTTGTCTGTTTGCCCAGTCAGGGGCACTCTCACCTGGTAGGAAGACCTAGGAAGCATCTTCCCTTTCCACACTATTGTGCTGACCTGAACTGTACTCTCCTGGCTCTGATATGTTCCTTTCACATAGTCCTTTCTATCATGGTACACTTTAGTCATTTAGCAGACACTCTTATCCAGAGCGACTTACAGTTAAGTGAGTGCATACATTTTTATTTTTTCAAGGATGTTACCAGCATCCTTTCATGGTTCCAGCGTAACCTTTATTTTGTATTAAGGACTAAAAGAACACAGACTGCCACCCATTGTTTGGATGCATAACCAGGCAAGTGCAAAGCAGCTTGGATCAATTCAGCCCAGTAGTGTGAAAAGGGAATTTGTATGCCCAGTAAGGGGGCTTCTCTCTCTCACCTGGGGGGTTGGTTCGCCTGATGACACACTGGGGCTCTGGCGGGGCGAAAAGGTTGGAGGCCATCTTGTGGGGCCGTCTCGATGCAGCTGCTTCTTCCTCGTAGCCACCAAACAGGTCGCTGGAGCCACCTCCGGGGGGACGCAGGACTCTGAAAAGAAAACATCCAAATCATGTTGGTTAATGTAGAGCAGTGGTTCCCAACCTTTTTTGGTTACTGTACCACCAAATGAATTTCGCTCTGCCAGAAATACCCCTGAAGTTCCCCCTCATGTGCATTTTACCAGTAGACCTATGGTCTCATGAGTCTTCTCAAGTACCCCCTGTTGATAGGCCAAATACACTAGGGCTTCCTTGTACCTCTGGTTGGGAACCACTGATGTAGAGTATATAGCCTGTAGGCCAGACTCTGTCAGCATTCATCATACACAAAGGAAGGCAGTGCCTGGGATAATATGATTAATAGAGAATGTTCCATAATGAAAACGTGCAAAAATCTAGGAATCGAATATGCTGCATGCACAACAACTTCTTGAAGACAGGCCACAAATGGTAATGTTAGTTGTGGCCACATTAGCTGTGGCTAGTAAAGACCAAATAATATAGTTATCTGCTAATTGTACCATCAGTTGGTAGAGCATGGCGTTTGCAACGCCAGGGTTGTGAGTTTGATTCCCACGGGGGGCCAGTATGAAAAATTTAAAAATAATGTATGCACTCACTAACTGTAAATCGCTCTGGATAAGAGCGTCTGCTAAATGACTAAAATGTAAATGTACCATAGTATGACTGCAGGCTACATAGGCCTGCTGAGCTAAGTTAACTGTTTAAAAGTCACATTTAGCTGTGTAGCTGATTACTTAACTCAATACAGAACACATTTTTAGCCAGTTAGCTGGCTGTTCTTGGAATGTTCGCAGGGTGGTTAGAAAACTATAGTTGACCGAGTAAAAAAATACTGTGAAATATTCCCAATTACCCTTACTTTTTAGAAATAGGTTGTTGTAAACGGGGTGTGGGTGACTGTGTCCGTTTTGAAAATGCAAGCAACAAGAGAACAATGAGCGTCATCTCGCTGGCTACTCTGTAAAAAAATTAATATTACACGAGCTTCCATTTCCTCAGCGCAACAAAAAAAAAAACGCCCTGCTGCATCGGGCCAAAGGCCCATAGAAGCTAACTAGCGGTTACTAAACTAAAAGTTTACTACTGACAAAACTGTATAAATATTTTATCACTAACTTGTCTTATATGATTGATACAGAATTGGATAGGGTAACAAAGACGAGAGGTTTAATCGTTGTGCTAAGTTTTGGTAACGAGCTGGGTAACTAGCGTTACTATCATCAAAGTGTCATCTAGCTAGCAAGCTAAATTGCTTGCGGGCTCGCGGCCAATTAACATACAGTAGCGTTCATGAACATAGCTAGCTAGTTGCTTGAATTTTGCCTGCTGCAAATAAAACCTGTGGATGCAATCTCGTGTTACCTTGAACTTGGCTTTGCGCCATTATCGAGTCCTGAAAACATGTTCGTCGAAGTCATTCTGATGGCTGTCTTCGTGTGGGGGGAGATTGATGTCGTAGCTAGCTCAATTTTTAAAAAACTTTTGTTGGTTGCGTATTCCCTTTCCGAAACCGGGAAAAGCCCCCGCCCACTCGATAGGATGAGCCAGCAATGGGAAGAGCCTCAATGGTCAAAAGTGTTATCAGTCGAAAGGTGTGACTAATTTCATTGGTTAAATTACTAAGGAGAACGCCCTAATTCTATTGTCATTTGGCTTTCCGCCTGTCTGTCATATTGGGTGCACGCGGTTTACTCGCCTGGAATGGGCCGGGCTTTGAGCGGAATTTCCATAACCGGAAAACGAACAAACATTAAAACGGTTCCAGGTATGTAGCAGTATTTAATGGTAGTGAAATAAGTTAAACTAGTGGGAACTTTTGTGAGTGTAATGTTTACTGTTCATTTTTTTGTTTATTTCACTTTTGTTTATTTTCTATTTCACTTGCTTTGGCAACGTAAACATATGTTTCCCATGCCAATAAATTCCCTTGAATTGAATTGATAGTAAATTGGTGGCGCGTGTGATGTTGGTTCTAGGCGGGGAACATACCATAGAAATCTATCTATCTAGACTAGATTATATTTATATGCCCCATTTCTATACCACACTTTGCAGATTAAGGGATTCGATTAATATCACCCGGGCGCCCGTGTAGGCGTGTTATGCACTGGCTAAACGTTAATTGCATTCGATTTGGAACCAGGCTGCCTCCCGGGCTTGAGCCAGCAGGTCCGGGCTCTGTCCTGCGACTGCGAAGTTTGCTTAAAACAAAAGTTACGTAATTAAGCACGTGTAATAATTTGTATAGCGCTTTTAATTACAGCAAGAATCTCAAATAGCTCTTAAAACAACAAAACATTTCAGTTAGCCCATGGACATTTCTGTGTGGAATATCTTTCACGGTCATCCACAGAGCAGAGGCGGGTCATATCCTGTGTCCAATCCACTCTCCATGCGCACCTTTCTCCCCCACTGGGTCCACATCTCATCTGACTGAGGCCCAGATGAAGGGTTGAGTAGGGGGGAAACAATGGTCAGACCCAGGGGGGAAACTTTAGTGAACCTCTGCCATATTCAACAGTCTCCAGGCCTCTGCCATCTCGTTTCAAATAAAAACACAGTTAGCTACAGTAGCTAGCTAGCTAAACAGCTAGCTTCTCAGTTCAGTTTAGGTAAAATAACTGACTTGACAGTCTTGCACTGCTGTGGATCAATATACATATATATATATATATATATATATATATATATATATATATATATATATATATATATATATATATATATACAATCAAAACTTAATTAGCTAACAAAATAAAAAAGTTGATTAAAAAAGATTCTGTCAAAAAACACCTAAAACTATTAAAATATGTACAATATTTAGAGTTTTCTGCATAGGCGACCTCACAGCTCCATGGCAACCACGGATTCTGTGTTTTCCCATGCAAAAGTGATTGCTTTTGATAAAAACGTTTAATCTGCCTTCCCAATGAGAACTAGCTAGAAATGTCAAACATTTATTTTATGCATTTTTTAATTTCATGTTTCGATGATGCACCATGCTGCCTTGTTGTCAAAATTACCGAGTCGCGCAGATTACTGTTCGATTTGAGAAGGGCTCTCCTCCCTCCTCGGTTTCGCCAGATGACGTGACAGGTTTTGGCGGCCAATGTAAAATAACTCCCTGCGCACTCAATGACGTATGTAGATCGAGCTATCCAATGGTTCATTTGCATTCTCTTTCTCATCAACAATTGGAGCTCTTCGATGTCAATCATATGGCTTTCCCTCAACTGACCAATCACGAGATTTGTTTTTGAGTTGGAGTGGGCGTGCTTGTGCACGAGAGGGCACAGCGTTTTCTCGTCCAGACGTGAACACTAAAGTCAAGACAAGGTAATTTATGAATTGCTTAAACTCTATATCTCACTACAACTGAATACAATGATGTGCAAAATGTCGTGTGAATTTGTGCTTGAGACTATTTGTTTGTTAGCAAGTAACGTTAGTTGACTGGGATTTGTCCGCACATCGCTAGCAAACATGTCCAAAGCAAAGTTAGCTAACGTTAGTAGCTAGCACCCATGCAGCTGCTTTTTGGGTTGTGTAACCCGCTCCTCCTAAGATGTACCTATAGAAATGACACGGGTTACAAGAGGAAAGATAACAGCTGATTCTGTCTACTGATCTATCAGGTGAGGATAGCAACCACAGAATAAAGCAATCAATTAATCAATTAATCAATTAAATCTAATCAATTAATTAGATACTGCTATACTTCTGCAGGAAAATATATAATTTTTTAAAAATTTGTTTGAGTTTGAAAAGAGATTGCTGTCATTAGGTTGGACAATCATGATTAGAGAACACATACATGTGACACAGTAATACGACATTGTTGTTTGTGACTTGTTTCCCTGCATGGGAATGAATTAAGGATGCTTATTATTGTGTGTGAAACGTGCCAGTTGTTTAAAGTTGTAGCTACAGTAATGTTGGGTGAAGCAAAAAAAGAATGAAACACCTGTATCAGTGCGTGTCATTATGTTAGAAGTAATCTGTTACTTGCAAATTATAGAGAAGTTAAATGTAGTGTCTGATCAATGTGTATATGGATTAGATATTCTTGTAGTTGAACACTCAATATTATATTGTTTTTATTGATTCGAGTGCTTGTGGTTAGTTTCTCCATCAATTATATTTTAATATGATGTATAAGGTATCCGTTGTTGCTTTCTGAAGCTGAGAGTTAATATCAGAAGCAACTTGTTGATGCTTTGTTAACATCACGTCGTCAAACATCTTAATGATGAAAACAACAATTCTGGCGACGATGACGTAGTGATAAGCAAAGTCGAGACTTCGAGCGTTCTGTCCTCTTGCGGCTGTAGTAAAAACTAAAACCAGCTAGTTTATTATTCAGATTATTTTGAGCGTTTAAAGCATGTTATATAGTTAAGTGTTTGGTCAAAAATATCAGCCTATACAGATAATATTCACCTTGTTTAAGGCAATAAATTATTGAGAGTAATATTGTGGTACTCAGATAGTGAACAGTTGAGCTGCGCAGAGTTCAATTCAGTCGAAGCTGGAGCGAGGTGAAGACAGTCGCGGCTAGACCCTGTTCATGCTTTGAATATGCCCAATTTTATATACTGTTGCTTACCAAAACCGTCGGGTCGATGGTGAAAAGAAAGAAGACATCATCTGCTGTCGAAGAGCATGAAAATGGGTAACCTTGTCTGATAAAGAAGCACTTTAAATAGAGGTCGAATGTATCGAAAGGTTTTACGTTGTCGTTTCAGAGGGCGCTAAACTCAGGGGCGCTCGTATTTGAATTTCGGATAAAAATAAAACAATGTAAACTGTTAGAAGTTTAAGGTGACTAACAAAAACACACGAGCAAGGTATAGTAATATTTTGGCTTTCAAAATGTAAATGAAAACATATATAGATAGTATTTTCGTGTTTCGACAGGACGGTGAGAGGGGATTTGAAACAAACAGCGGCGGCCATGTTTAGAGAAAGAGAACGTCGTCTTTTTTAAGTTGATTTGCGTTGTGATGTCTTTTAATTGTGAAACATTTGTATTGATTGTGTTTTGCCAGGATGACAGTTGGG
Source organism: Coregonus clupeaformis (assembly GCF_020615455.1). NCBI lineage: Eukaryota > Metazoa > Chordata > Actinopteri > Salmoniformes > Salmonidae > Coregonus > Coregonus clupeaformis. The sequence goes on along the minus strand of NC_059198.1, from coordinate 44,946,846 downwards.
CTGAGAGACGGCATCGGTGTCGATGGACCGAATAATTCGGCCAGAAAGCTTGAAGGTTGTGACGAGGAGGAGAGCAGAGATCAGGGGAGCGAGGAGTGTAGTACAAAGAGAGACGGAGTGGAAATTCTTAATCCATCAACTACGGGCTGCTCCAGTTCAGCACCAGTGATTCCCACATCCGTATCGATCCCGTCTGGACCTTGCTCGAGCCAACAGCCCCTGTCATCGACAGCACCCACCCCACCGAGTCACGACCAGCATCATTTTCTGAGATCCAGCGTTCGACCCCCGAGCAAACGAATCCGGAACGATTCCATCTCCCCAACTATCAATGGTCACGGCGGGGCGAAATCGAAAGGTATGCGGTGAAAGTGTTTGTGCCTGGGGTTACCTGTTTATCTGTGTTATAGGAGTACCCCATCCCGCTACTCCTCGCTGGTAATGGACCTAGCTACTTTTGCCAATCCATTGATGATGGTTGAATATGGTCAGTGTTTTGAATGCAGGATATTGCGTCTATGCTGGTCCAATCTATACAAAACGGACACTTAAATTGTTTCTAGGCAGGAGACTGGAAACCACCATTAACTGCATTCAAGTTGCGAGGCCGTCCCATATTATTGCTTATGAGAGGGAGACCGATATAGGACAACTCTTTATGAGTTGTCAGCATTTTAATTCAGTGAGTGTTATTTATAAAAAAAAACACCCTGGAAAATATGTATTTATTTGTCAAAGGACCCGTTCAAGTAGTGTATGATTTACTACAATGCATCATGCATGTTTCTTTTTAGATATTAGATTATTGTACCATTATTACGTTTACTATATCGGTATTAATATTTTATTAAATGCACATTTTGCAATATTGGAATAATACTTGACATAAAATAATTATGACTCAACATAATATTTTTAGAAGCAGTGCTCACTCTGTTGTTGAGGATTGGGTTGTGTGTCTGTCCCTCCTGACCTGCACTTTGTGAGGTGGCGGCCAGTGTTGCTCCATGCCAGCCTCGCGTGTTGTTTTTGGAACTTCGCTCCGGTCCTCGTTGCAGGCCTGGCAAATGGAACCGACTTCCTTTCCTGCTGCCTCACTTTGCCAGCTCTTCAGCCACAGGAGGGGAGGGTCTCTGTAGTGTGTGTTGTGTTTTGGAGGACGGTGATGTTGCATGTGCCTCAGACTGTTTGTTCTGAAAGTGGCATTATAAGCAGTTGTTTTTGAAAAGCTATTTGTTACTATAGGCGTAGAGACAAGTTACTTAAGGATAGTGCAAAGTAAACCCCCCGCCTTCTGCTTCTTCTGCCCTCTTCTCAACGTGAGCTTTTGGTATGATATTTAAGTTGTGTGACACTTGCTTTTCTCTCTTGCTCACTCTCCTACTTTCTCACACTCTCACTTATTCTCTCTCTCACACACAACTCACTCTCGCATGTACACTCAATCACTCACTCACTGTCTCTCACAACACTCTCATATACACTGAACAAAAATGTAAACGCAACATGTAAAGTGTTGGTCCCATGTTTCATGAGCTGAAATAAAATCCCAGAAATGTTCCATACGCACAAAGCTTATTTCTCAAAAATGTTATGCACAAAGTTGTTTACATCCCTGTTACTGAGCATTTCTACTTTGCCAAGATAATCCATCCACCCTACAGGTGTGGCATATCAAGAAGCTGATTAAACAGCATGATCATTACACAGGTGCACCTTGTGCTGGGGAAAATAAAAGGCCACCCGGACAGCTGATGAGACTGGGTTTGCACAACAGAAGATTTTCTGCACAAACTGTCACAAACTATCTCAGGGAAGCTTATCTTGCGTGCCTGTCGTCCTCACCAGGGTCTTGACCTGACTGAAGTTCGGCGTCGTAACTGACTTACGTGGGCAAATGCTCACCTTCGATGGCTACTGGCACGCTGGAGAAGTGTGCTCTTCACGGATAAATCCTTGTTTCAACAGGCAGATGGCAGACGGCGTGTATGGTGTCATGTGGGCGAGCAGTTTGCTGATGTCAACGTTGTGATCAGAGTGCCCCATGGTGGCGGTGGGGTTATGATATGGGCAGGCATAAGCTACGGACAACGAACACATAATTCCATTTTGTCGATGGCAATTTGAATGCACAGAGATATCGTGACGAGATCCTGAGGACCATTGTCGTGCCATTCATCTGCTGCCATCACCTAATGTTTCAGCATGAGAATGCAAGGCCCCATGACGCAAGGATCTGTACACAATTTCTGGAAGCTGAAAATGTCCCAGTTCTTCCATGGCCTACATACTCACCAGACATGTCACCCATTAAGCATGTTTGGCATGATCGGGATCGATGTGTACAACAGCGTGTTCCAGTTCCCGCCAATATCCAGCAACTTTGCTCAGCCATTGAAAAGGAGTGGGACAACATTTCACAGGCCACTATCAAGAGCCTGATAAACTCTGCGAAGGAGATGTCGTGCTGCATGAGGCCACACCAGATACTGACTGGTTTTCTGATCCACCCCCTTACCTTTAAAAAAAGGTTTTGTGACCAACAGACTCATACAGTGGGGAGAACAAGTATTTGATAAACTGCCGATTTTGCAGGTTTTCCTACTTACAAAGCATGTAGCGGTCTGTAATTTTTATCATAGGTACACTTCAACTGTGAGAGACAGAATCTAAAACAAAAATCCAGAAAATCACATTGTATGATTTTTAAGTAATTAATTTGCATTTTATTGCATGACATAAGTATTTGATACATCAGAAAAGCAGAACTTAATATTTGGTACAGAAACCTTTGTTTGCAATTACAGAGATCATACGTTTCCTGTAGGTCTTGACCAGGTTTGCACACACTGCAGCAGTGATTTTGGCCCACTCCTCCATACAGACCTTCTCCAGATCCTTCAGATTTCGGGGCTGTTACTGTGCAATACGGACTTTCAGCTCCCTCCAAAGATTTTCTATTGGGTTCGGGTCTGGAGACTGGCTAGGCCACTCCAGGACCTTGAGATGCTTCTTACGGAGCCACTCCTTAGTTGCCCTGGCTGTGTGTTTCGGGTCGTTGTCATGCTGGAAGACCCAGCCACGACCCATCTTCAATGCTCTTTCTGAGGGAAGGAGGTTGTTGGCCAAGATCTCGCGATACATGGCCCCATCCATCCTCCCCTCAATACGGTGCAGTCGTCCTGTCCCCTTTGCAGAAAAGTTTCCACCTCCGTGCTTCACAGTTGGGATGGTGTTCTTGCGGTTGTACTCATCCTTCTTCTTCCTCCAAACACGGCAAGTGGAGTTTAGACCAAAAAGCTCAATTTTTGTCTCATCAGACCACATGACCTTCTCCCATTCCTCCTCTGGATCATCCAGATGGTCATTGGCAAACTTGAGACGGGCCTGGACATGCGCTGGCTTGAGCAGGGGGACCTTGCGTGCGCTGCAGGATTTTAATCCATGACGGCGTAGTGTGTTACTAATGGTTTTCTTTGAGACTGTGGTCCCAGCTCTCTTCAGGTCATTGACCAGGTCCTGCCGTGTAGTTCTGGGCTGATCCCTCACCTTCCTCATGATCATTGATGCCCCACGAGGTGAGATCTTGCATGGAGCCCCAGACCGAGGGTGATTGACCGTCATCTTGAACTTCTTACATTTTCTAATAATTGCGCCAACAGTTGTTGCCTTCTCACCAAGCTGCTTGCCTATTGTCCTGTAGCCCATCTCAGACTTGTGCAGGTCTACAATTTTATCCCTGATGTCCTTACACAGCTCTCTGGGCTTGGCCATTGTGGAGAGGTTGGAGTCTGTTTGATTGAGTGTGTGGACAGGTGTCTTTTATACAGGTAATGAGTGGAGAACAGGTGCAGTTAATACAGGTAATGAGTGGAGAACAGGGGGGCTTCTTACAGAAAAACTAACAGGTCTGTGAGAGCCGGAATTCTTACTGGTTGGTAGGTGATCAAATACTTATGTCATGCAATAAAATGCAAATTAATTACTTAAAAATCATACAATGTGATTTTCTGGATTTTTGTTTTAGATTCCGTCTCTCACGGTTGAAGTGTACCTATGATAAAAATTACAGACCTCTACATGCTTTGTAAGAAGGAAAACCTGCAAAATCGGCAGTGTATCAAATACTTGTTCTCCCCACTGTATCTGTATTCCCAGTCATGTGAAATCCATAGATTAGGGCCTAATTAATTTATTTCAATTGACTGATTTCCTTTATATGAACTGTAACTCAGTCAAATCTTTGAAATTGTTGCATGTTATTTTATTGTTGCTCTTATTTTTTGACTTTATTTAGTAAATATTTTCTCGACTCTTTTTCTTAACTGCACTGTTGGTTAAGGGCTTGTAAGTAAGCATTTCATGGTAAAGTTTACACCTGTTGTATTCGGCGCATGTAACAAATAAAAGTTGATTTGATGTTGCGTTTATATTTTTGTTCAGTATACTTTTCCTCACCTTCTCTCCCTCTCTCACACAGGGTCAGAAAATGGTCCCTCTCACCAGGTGTCGGCTGGTCAGTCCGGCTCCACTTCAGGCTCTACGGGGCCCTCAGGCAAGGCGGCCCCTAGAGGCCAAGGGCTTGGAGACAAGGAGGAGCCGGTGGGCAATCAGAAGAGACCCCGGAGACAGTGGGAGTCCTGGAGTGCAGAGGACAAGAACAGCTTCTTTGAAGGGCTCTACGAGGTAAGTAAACTTTTTAAGTAGTACGAAATATAAATATATATGCGCAGTGGAAGCTAATTTATAGCAATGTCGGAGGAGACCGCCTGTGCATCTTATTATTACATAATCCCAACTGGAAGCCCCCTCTAGAGTTAGCTAGGGGTCCTTTCACCAGTGTTTTCACCCTGGGTCAGGGAGTTTTTCCGGGATATAATAATATAATATGCCATTTAGCAGACGCTTTTATCCAAAGCGACTTAGTCTTGCGTGCATAAATTTTTACGTATGGGTGGTCCCGGGAATCGAACCCACTACCCTGGCGTTACAAGCGCCATGCTCTACCAATTGAGCTACAGAGGACCATGATATTAGGCTGCTTTCTTTCAAACCGCTGAAGACAATGTCTAAAAAATACAGCTTATGTTTTCTTTCCAATTAGCATTTTTATTATGAGCAACTTCATAATAAAAAGAATAATACACAGATTTTATATAGCACTTTTCATGGACTCAAAGATGTTTCAAGTCCATATTCGAAGATGCAGTACAATGTATTTTTTAAAAAATTTAACCTTTATTTAACTAGGCAAGTCAGTTAAGAACAAATTCTTATTTACAATGACGGCCTACACAGGCCAAACCCAGACGACGCTGGGCCAATTGTGATACAGCCTGGAATCGAACCAGGGTGTCTGTAGTAACGCCTCAAGCACTGAGATGTGCCTTAGACCGTTGCGCCACTCGGGAGCCCCAAATAAACTAGATTATAATAACTAGAAGCATCTATATATAGTCTTAAGTTACATTTAGGAAAATAATTGGTCTGATTACTTTGATATACTACTATATCAACCTTATTACTTTGGATTGTGGGGCTTTGAAATGTTAGATCACACATTTCATCAGAAATAACTACACTTGGACTACCACACTTTTTTTTTTTTTTTATACACTCTCCCACTATAATGCCACAGTATATGCAAACTGTAATAATAGAGCACAGAAGACAGTCATTGTTGAAGTTTTAAATAAAGAAACAACTTAATTGTTTCACAACGTATTTGAACGACAGTGGAATGTTCATGATGTCCTCTGGGTAGGCATAGGCTACTTTGTAGTTAAAGCTGCAATATGTCACTTTTTGGGCGACGTGACAACAATCACATAGAAATGTGAGTTACAGAACTGTCATTCTCATTGAAAGCAAGTCTAAGAAACGGTAGATATGTTCTATGTGTGCTATTTCTATGCTTCCCGTTCTTAAATTTAGTTTTTACGTCCTTTTACTTTAGGTTTTGTACACCAGCTGAAAATACAATATATATTTGGTTATGGAAAATATATTTCACAGTGGTTTAGATGGTACAATGATTCTCTACACAATGCTTGCTTGTTTTGTCACATAAACTGAAATTAGGCAAACTATTCAGATTTTAGCAACCAGAAAATGGCAGAGCGATTTCTGCATAGTGCATCGTTAATTTTTTTGGGGAAAGTCTTTCCGTCTATACCAGAAGTAGGTTATCATTAGCATCATCACTAACCGCTACACAAAGTATAGACATACGTGCGCACTGAACACACAGATGGGTATTCCTGTGCCGTTTCAGAAAGTTGCAGGAAAATCACTGAATCGCTGACCGACTGTACTGAATAGGCTACACAACTCATTCAAATTAAAATGTCTAAACTACAGTTGTTGCGCGTAAAAACTGAAATACATTTTCACACGCAACAAAAAAGTTTCCCTCTTTAGCCTACGTATCAGATTCATCTACTGTGTTGTTATTAAATGTAACAACCTGGCTATACTCGTAATCGTATACGTAAATTGACTGTTGATACTCGTGATCGGACAAACCTGAAGTGTTTTAGTATGCATAAGTCGATGTTGGCAAAATGCCTGTATCCCAGCAGGGTTATCGTAAAAAATAAAAAGCTGCAGATTAGGAGCAGTGCCCGGAGGTGTGTGTCTTTGTAAGTGTTTGTGTGTCCTATCCTCAAAACTTGCAGCGGGCAGACATGTTTGCTGTCACTCAGTCAGAATGCGCATCTTTTTTTCCCCTACTCTTGCTTCGCTTGTTAGATATTATGCACATTGATGGCTTGCAAACGTCCTCGCCTATTGATTTATCATATTAGCTGCAGGAGGCAGCAGCAATCTAAATGATCAGACCGAAACATGCGATGAGATGTGATTGTGCGAAATATAAAGCGAGGGAACGGAGATGGCTTCATTCTATCCAATCAGAGCAGCAAGATCTTTACAGACAGGCAAACTAGCCAGTTGAGTTATTTAGAGCACAGGGTACGATCCTGAGGTGGACAGTGCACTGTTGCCTTGGCTGCCTCCTTGTAGCTGGTTTCTTGGTGTTCACAATTCTTCACATTCATTACTCTGCCTGTGTGAGTATCCATAGAAATGGCCCCGTTTGGGCTGCTCAAGGACAAGACATGAGAGAGCTGTTAGCTGACATCGACTATGTGAGTGGATATGTGAGTGGCGCGAGGAGCGAAGCATGTCCAATTTGACTGGAGCACGGAGCAAGTTTCCCAAAGGCTGGAGCGTCTGACTTGTCGCCCACTTCAATTTCGCTCAAGTAGCGCTCACTTCACAAGCTCAGTGCATGCCCAGCATGCATTTGTAGACCACTTGTGTGCTGCTATAGCCTCTTGCTTTAGCTACTGTCATGTTAGCTAAATATTTTCCATTGATAATTTTTGTGTGATTTTTGTTGTCAGCACATTCAACTATGTAAAGAAAAAAGTATTTAATAAGATTATTTCATTCATTCAGATCTAGGATGTGTTATTTTAGTGTTCCCTTTATTTTTTTGAGCAGTATATATATATATATATATATATATATATCAGTGAGGGGAAAAAAGTATTTGATCCCCTGCTGATTTTGTACGTTTGCCCACTGACAAAGACATGATCAGTCTATAATTTTAATGGTAGGTTTATTTGAACAGTGAGAGACAGAATAACAACAAAAAAATCCAGGAAAACGCATGTCAAAAATGTTATAAATTGATTTGCATTTTAATGAGGGAAATAAGTATTTGACCTCTCTGCAAAACATGACTTAGTACTTGGTGGCAAAACCCTTGTTGGCAATCACAGAAGTCAGACGTTTCTTGTAGTTGGCCACCAGGTTTGCACACATCTCAGGAGGGATTTTGTCCCACTCCTCTTTGCAGATCTTCTCCAAGTCATTAAGGTTTCGAGCCTGACGTTTGGCAACTCGAACCTTCAGCTCCCTCCACAGATTTTCTATGGGATTAAGGTCTGGAGAGTGGCTAGGCCACTCCAGGACCTTCATGTGCTTCTTCTTGAGCCACTCCTTTGTTGCCTTGGCCGTGTGTTTTGGGTCATTGTCATGCTGGAATACCCATCCACGACCCACTTTCAATGCCCTGGCTGAGGGAAGGAGGTTCTCACCCAAGATTTGACGGTACATGGCCCCGTCCATTGTCCCTTTGATGCGGTGAAGTTGTCCTGTCCCCTTAGCAGAAAAACACCCCCAAAGCATAATGTTTCCACCTCCATGTTTGACGGTGGGGATGGTGTTCTTGGGGTCATAGGCAGCATTCCTCCTCCCCCAAACACGGCGAGTTGAGTTGATGCCAAAGAGCTCGATTTTGGTCTCATCTAACCACAACACTTTCACCCAGTTCTCCTCTGAATCATTCAGATGTTCATTGGCAAACTTCAGACGGGCCTGTATATGTGCTTTCTTGAGCAGGGAAACCTTGCGGGCGCTGCAGGATTTCAGTCCTTCACAGCGTAGTGTGTTACAAATTGTTTTCTTGGTGACTATGGTCCCAGCTGCCTTGAGATCATTGACAAGATCCTCCCATGTAGTTCTGGGCTGATTCCTCAACGTTCTCATGATCATTGCAACTCCAAGAGGTGAGATCTTGCATGGAGCCCCAGGCCGAGGGAGATTGACAGATCTTTTGTGTTTCTTCCATTTGCGAATAATCGCACCAACTGTTGTCACCTTCTCACCAAGCTGCTTGGCGATGGTCTTGTAGCCCATTCCAGCCTTCTGTAGGTCTACAATCTTGTCCCTGACATCCTTGGAGAGCTCTTTGGTGGAGAGTTTGGAATCTGATTGATTGATTGCTTCTGTGGACAGGTGTCTTTTATACAGGTAACAAACTGAGATTAGGAGCACTCCCTTTAAGAGTGTACTCCTAATCTCAGCTCGTTCCCTGTATAAAGACACCGGGGAGCCAGAAATCTTTCTGATTGAGAGGTGCTCAAATACTTATTTCCCCCATTAAAATGCAAATCAATTTATAACATTTTTGACATGCGTTTTTCTGGATTTTTGTTTTGTTATTCTGTCTTTCACTGTTCAAATAAACCTACCATTAAAATTATAGACTGATCATGTCTTTGTCAGTGGGCAAACGTACAAAATCAGCAGGGGATCAAATACTTTTTTCTCTCACTGTACATACATACATACATACATACATACATACATACATACATACATACATACATACAAACAATGGGGAGAACAAGTATTTGATACACTGCCGATTTTGCAGGTTTTCCTACTTACAAAGCATGTAGAGGTCTGTAATTGTTATAATAGGTACACTTCAACTGTGAGAGACGGAATCTAAAACAAAAATCCAGAAAATCACATTGTATGATTTTTAAGTAATTAATTTGCATTTTATTGCATGACATAAGTATTTGATACATCAGAAAAGCAGAACTTAATATTTGGTACAGAAACCTTTGTTTGCAATTACAGAGATCATACGTTTCCTGTAGGTCTTGACCAGGTTTGCACACACTGCAGCAGGGATCTTGGCCCACTCCTCCATACAGACCTTCTCCAGATCCTTCAGGTTTCGGGGCTGTCGCTGGGCAATACGGACTTTCAGCTCCATCCAAAGATTTTCTATTGGGTTCAGGTCTGGAGACTGGCTGTGTGTTTCACTGTAAATCCAATGTGATAACTATAGTATTCGTAACTAGCATTGAAAATGTTTGATACATTTTTCTCTAAAAATATCTCCCTAATTTCTGAATCACGCTTGTAACGACAGTGGGCTATAGTAGCCTAAGCTTCGGAGGGGCAGGTTGCCTACACACTCACACACTGGTAAAGATTTTCATCTGGCAGGCAGACACTGGAATAAGTTTGAGTGACCGAGTGATGGCTTTGCACAGGCGCCTTGTAGCGTTTTAATTTTTTTTGTGGGATAAAAAGAAATGTCTGGAACGTAAAATAACGTTATTAACAGATTCTGATCCGGAACAGAATAATCACTTTCGTTCCGGAACAGTATAGATCACTTTCGTTCTGATTCTGTATTTATTTTCCGGTTTTCTGTTCTGTTCCCTGAATCGGTTCCAACTCCTGATACAAGCACACTATTCCAGACTGATCTGCACATTTTTAAAGTTTGAATGACGTTTCTAGCTTTAACTGTTGTAATAATAATAATCTCCATTGACCAGAGGAAGAGTGCCCCCTACTCCAACACAACTTCCATATCTCTAGTGGTGTCTCTTTCGCTCTCTGTAGTATGGGAAGGACTTTGAGGCGATCCAGACGAACATAGCTTTGAAGCATAAGAAGAAGGGGAAGCCAGCCAGCATGGTGAAGAACAAGGAGCAAGTCCGACACTTCTACTACCGCACCTGGCACAAGATCTCCAAGCACATCGACTTTGCCAACGGTAAGCTATCTTATCTCTGTCTCTCTCTGTCTCGCTCTCTTCTCTCTCTCGTGACTTCTCAAATAGAAATCTCCACTCACTTCTTGCTTGTTTGCACAGTCTCACTTTTTTTTTTTTATGTCCGCGTTTCAGTTTGTTGACTAAAACGTTGACCTTCAAAATCAAAGTGTGAAACTGCAAGCAACCAGCTTTTTATGAAGACAAGTTGGCATTCGCAAGTGAAACTTTGCATACAGGTTGCAGGCAATCTGCATTCATTTCTTCTTTTGAATCCTATTATTTTTGTCATACACACACACACACACACACACCTGCAAGCGACTCATTAAATGTGCAAGAGCGTTAAACTCTGTCTTTTGATCTTTTCGTCAGTGTGAGACCCATTTCAATTGTTTGTGGAGCACCCAAGATCACTGGTGTGCTGTAGTTTTTCTTTTAATTTTTATTCCCTAACATGCCCAGTTCCTCCTGTCCCACAGTGTACTCCCGTGTGCTGAAGAAGTCCTCTCAGGAGCTGTACGGTCTCATCTGCTACGCCGAGCTCCGGAAGAAGGTTGGAGGATGTGAGTCAAGCAGGGTGGGACGCCTGTATTTGTCTGTGTCTTGGATGGTGTGTTTGTGACACACCAGCCTCAGTCTGGCTCTGTTTCTGCTGCTGGGACTGGTTGGCTGCGAGGGAGCTGATTAAGTGTTGGGCTGGGCCCGGCCGGGGTCATGGGGGACAGTTAAGTGTGGCGCAGGTCATGAGGGATGTTATGTAATTAATGTCCTTTGTCTGTGTTAGTCTTGTTCCCAAAGATGGCAAGCTTTTCTACCTCTGTTGCAGGTCATTGCAGATGTTATGTTAATGTCTGTGTTGTCTTTACAACGCAAGAGCAAGGAGGTACTAGCTTTTCTAACTCTGTTGTTGTTCATAGTGATGGATGATAAGAACGTGGCCAAGCTTAACGAGCTCATCCAACAGGGGTAAGACTGAGACCAAAAATGATACCAATGTAACCACAAAATATACCACCTATTTTCTTCAAAACGTTAGAGTTATAAGTAGTTTATTTGTTTATACATTTTAAATAAACCGTTATATACACTAACCGGACAGTTTATTATGTACACCCATCTAGTACCTGGTCGGTACCCCCTTTGCCTTTAGAACAGCCTGAATTCTTCAGGGCATGGATTCTACAAATAGGAAACGTTCCACAGGGATGTTGGTCCATGCTGACGCGATGGCATCACGCTGTTGCTGCAGATTGGCCTGCGGTACACCGCCGCCACCAACCTGTACCGTTGACACCAGGCAGGATATGTCCGTGGACTCATGCTGCTTACGCCCAATCCTTACTGTGCCATCCGCATGATGCAACAAGAACTGTGATTCCACTCCTCAATTGTCCGGTGTTGGTGATCGCGTGCCCAACTGAAGCCGCTTCTTCTTGTTTTTAACTGATAAGAGTGGAACCCGGTGTGGTCATCTGCTGCAATAGCCCATCCGTGACAAGGATCGACGAGTTGTGTGTTCCGAGATGCCGTTCTGCACACCACTGTTGTACTGCGCCGTTGTTTGTCTGTTTGTGGCCCGCCTGTTAGCTTGCCATTCTCCTTCGTCCTCTCTCATCAAAGAGCTGTTTTCACCCACAGGACTGCGGCTGACAATGTTTTTAGTCGCACTGTCATGCATGAAAAGCCCAGGAGGGCTGCCGTTTCTGAGATACTCGATCCGGTGTGCCTGGCACAGACGATCATACCATGCTTCAAGTCGCTTATGTCACTCGCTTTGCCCATTTCAAATGTTCAGTCAAACAGTAACTGGATGCCTGTCTGCCTGCTTTATATAGCAAGCCACGGCCACGTGACTCACTGTCTGGAGGAGTGAGCCATTTTTGTGAACAGGGTTGGTGTACCTAATAAACTAGCCGGTGTAGATAGATATATACTGAACAAAATATAAACGCAACGTGTAAAGTGTTGGTCCCATGTTTCATGAGCTGAAATAAAAGATCCCAGAAATATTCCATATGCAAAAAAAAACGTATCTAAATAATGTTGCACAAATTTGTTTACGCCCCTGTTAGTGAGCATTTCTCCTTTGCCAAGATAATCCATCCATCTGACAGGTGTGGGATATCAAGAAGCTAATTAAACAGCATGATCATTACACAGGTGCACCTTGTGCTGGGGTCAATAAAAGGCCACTCTAAAATGTGCAGATTTGTCACACAACACACTGGCTTGCAATTGGCATGCTGACAGCAGGAATGTCCACCAGATCTGTTGGCAGATAATTTAATGTTCATTTCTCTACCATAAGCCGCCTCCAACTTTGTTTTAGAGAATTTGGCAGTACGTCCAACCGGCCTCACAACCTCCACATCCTGCTTCTTCTCCTGCGTGATCGTCTGAGACCAGCCAACTGGACAGTTGATGAAACTGAGGAGTATTTCTGTCTGTAATAAAGCCCTTTTGTGAGGGAAAAACTAATTCTGATTGGCTGGGCTTGGCTCCCAAGTGGGTGGGCCTATGCCCTCCCAGTCCCACCAATGGCTGCGCCCATGCCCAGTCATGTGAATCCATAGACTAGGGCCTAATGAATTAGTTTCAATTGACTGATTTTCCTTCTGTCAAATTCTCTAAAATGACGTTGGAGGCAGCTTATGGTAAAGAAATGAACATTCAAGTTTCTGGCAACAGCTCTAGTGGACATTCCTGCAGTCAGCATGCCAATTGCACCCTCCCTCAACTTGAGACATCTGTAGCATTTTGTTGTGTGACAAACCTGCACATTTTAAAGTGGCTTTTTATTGTCCCCAGCACAAGATGCACCTGTGTAATGATCATGCTGTTTAATCAGCTTATTGATATTCCACACCTGTCAAGTGAATGGATTATCTTGGCAAGGGAGAAATGCTCACACAATTTAGAAAAATAAGCTCTTTGTGCATATGGAACATTTTGGGGATGGTTTTATTTCAGCTCATGAACTATGGGATCAACACTTAACATGTTGAGTTTATATTTTTGTTCAGTGTAGATAGTTGAAATTGTGCAATTGTTGTTCGGGTGGAGTTTGTGTGTTTTGCGGTTCTCTTATGGTTCTGCTGTATTCTTCCAGGGCCACCACGGTGCGTTCTAAAGGCAGGAACCTGCGCATCAAAGCTCCCATGTGCCGTGCACTCAAGAGGCTGTGTGACCCAGATGGTGAGTGTACACACAAACACACGCACTCACAGGCACAGACACTCACACAGCAGGAAAAGGGAGGAAGAGTATGAATGGGGACGTTGAGGAGTCATGCATGTGGGCAGGAGGGGATGGATTTCCATGGCAATACTCAGGAATGGGGCGGTATGAGTAGGGGAGAGTAAGTGGTAATGGTGATCATCTCAGGACCGGAGAGAACAAATCTTAACCTTTTTCCTTTTACACCTCCCTCCCACTCTCTCTCTCTCTCTCACTCACTCACTCACTCACTCACTCACTCACTCACTCACTCACTCACTCACTCACTCACTCACTCACTCACTCACTCACTCACTCACTCACTCACTCACTCTCTCTAGGAGTGAGTGATGAAGAGGATCAGAAGCCTGTGCGTCTACCTCTGAAGGTTGCCGTGGAGCTGCAGCCACGTAGCAACCACTCCTGGGCCCGTGTCCAGAGTCTGGCCCATAATCCCCGCCTCAGGTCAGTGTCAACTGACTATAAAGACCATGTCCTTTCCAAAGCCTTTGACACAGTTGACAATCACATTCCCATTCAAAGGTTGACTGAAATAGGCCTGAATCAGGCTTCTTGCAAGTGGTTTTAGAATTATGTCAGACAGGACACTGATTTCTGATGGTGTTAAGTCTAGCTTCCTGGATATTATGAAAGGTGTACCACAGGGTCAGTATTGGGACCTGTTCTCTTTACTATTTATATAAATAAAACTGTGTTAGAACTTGTAATATTCATCTGTATGCAGACGATACTTTTATGCATGCCATTGCCCCAACTGTAGACCAGGTGTTGTTAGAGCTGCAATCTGACTTTGTTGCTTTACAACAAGCCTTGGTTGGTTTAAAACGTGTACGTAATGCGGGCAAGACTAAATGCATGTTGTTCTCTAATTCTCGCAAAAATGTTTCAGATGGACTACATATTTATTCATTGAGTGTTTGTCCCATCGATCGGGTTCCCGCCTATAAATGTCTGGGCATTTGGATTGACAGACATTTGAATGTTTAAAAAACATACTGATGAGCTAGTTAAAAAGCTAAGATTTAAAGTGGGATTTTTTGTTGTTGAAATTTTGTAGATCCCTAAACAGCAAGAAGCAGATTGTACAGTCAACTTTCCTGTCGGTTCTTGAATATGGTGACACCATTTACCAGAATACAGCAGCCACTACTCTTAAACCTTTGGATGCAGTCTTAACATAGCGCCCTTCGCTTTATCACAGGTTACAGTTTTAATACTCATTAATGCATCCTGTATCAAAAGGTTGGCTGGTCCTCATTAAAGTCCCATAGATCACTTCACTATTCCCTTTTTGTTTACAAAGCACTACTACACAAGTTTCTGACTTACCTAACTTCGTTGTTGAAGTATAAAAACATGAGTTACCAAACCCGTTCACAGGGTTGGTTAACTCTTGAAGTTCTTCAGGTCTCCATCAAATTTTAATGCACCTCACTGCTGGAACAATTTGCAAAACTCATTACAGTTGGATGTTCTGGTCCCGCTCATGCATTTTAAAGTGTTGATTGAGGACCTTGTAGCTGAGGAATGTAACTTGGGCTGTGGCGGTCATGAAATTCTGTCAGCCGGTGATTGTCAAGCAAATAACTGCCGGTCTCATGGTAATTGACAGTTAATTAACATAAACACATTGAGCATCTCCTGGCTTCCACGCATAGCCTACAAGCCACTGATGCAGACCTTTTGGAACATCTACATTTTTAATAAATCAATTTAATATAGCCTACATCACAATAAATCAATTATTTATTTTTGACAGGTCTGAAGAAACATGATATGAAGAAAATGTAGTCTATTTTAGAAGAACATAACATACTCTGAGTTGTCCTTTATGTTAGGCTCTGATCTGGCTATGCCATATAAGGCTGTGGGCTACATTTAGTTTATTTAGCAGACAAGATTTGCTTTGAAATCCATGGCATTATTTTATAGTATGAAGAGTACAAATGAACATAGCTGAATAAAATAGAAAGGATATTTTCTCCAAACGATATGAGGGAGTGCGTCTATTGTGTTGCGCTGTTAACAAAGAAACGGGTCCTCTTTATATGATGAATTTAGAGTTATTTATGCAACCTTAGTTGTGATACAAACGTTGGGCTATATGTTTAGATTTTTAATACATTCTAAGGCTGCATGATGCGACTCTAATGATTTGAAAAAAGTTGCATGAAAGGCATGAGCTCTGCTTAGTTTTTTGCGCAGGCTGCACACACTTCATCAGTCTCTCTCATTCACAATTTGACAAGCACTTGATAATGCTTTGAATTTCCCCGCGGCATCCACTTTGTGTAGCCGTAATGCCCCCTAACAAAATCCATGCCTTTTGCAGCCGGTGGCCCATGGCCTGAAAATAATAATAATAATGATTCCCTTCTGAAAATTATAATTATAGTTCCCTTCTCCCGGCTGCGTGCTCTGATGCACATCCTTCTCACAGGCTACAAGTGAAGACCAACACATCGGGGAGATCATTGTATTGATTGCTGTTTTGTTTCACATTGTATTTGATTGTTGTATTACTGTGATCAGGGCACCCTTGAGAATGAGACCCTGGTCTCAATGGGTTTTTCCTGAATAATTAATCAATAATTTTTTTTCCAAGTTGAACATTAGGCGTGTTTGAACGTAACATGGACATAACGGTAATCTTTATGCTTCTGGGAAACCCAACCCTGACTGTTTGGATCCCCATACATAGCGGCCATTACATGAGGCATATTATCATATTTTGGTTTCAAGATGGGTTTTGCTAGGTTGTATCCTGCTGGACATGCCCCTGTCAGTGTTTTGAGCTGTGTGTTGTCTACAGGAGCTGTCTTTGCTGAGAAATTCAATATTTTCTAACATTGTCTGTTCTTTTGTGTGGTGATGTAGGATGGTGGTGGAGCTGCATAGGAAGGTGTCCAGCCTGATTGAGTTCCTGAAACAGAAGTGGGCCGTCCAGGACCAGCGTGTCGTATCCTTCCACAACACAACAGTCATGTCATGTCCTTTTTATAGCACTTAGACCACAACCTAGCTGGGGAAAAAAATTTGATCTGGTCGAGTATAGAATCGCATGAAATTAGCACCAGACAACCAGCTGGTAAAAAGTCTACAATGAGCTGATCCATAGTACTTCAAGAGATCAACAGATAATATTTAGCCTAGTTGATAATCAATTCCTGGGTCTGGTCTTGTTTTTGTTTCTTTGACTTTGAATCTACCCCTTCTCTGCTGACCCTCCTTGACCGTATTGTGTTCAGCTGAAGAGCCTGCAGGAGCGCGAGGCGTTAGAGGGAACCCAGCAGCACAGTGGTAGAGGCAGCCATGCTCTCCCCTGCAGAGCAGACGAGGACCTGTTCCTGTACCCAGCTGAGACCAGCACCCTGACCGCCCTGCCAAGCGTAGCCCGTGTGGTCCACTCCAAGGCCTCCTGCACCGTCCACTGGCAGGAGAGTGGGAAGCCCCGGCCCGGCCCCAAGGAGCTGATCCCCACCGCCCAGATTCTGGGCATCCAGGGGCCCCCGCTCCTCCTCCTCCCCCGGGGGGGTGTGGCCAAACCTGGACGGGGCGGTGGTGGTGGGGACACACGACGGGTAGGGGGAGAGACCCCCGTATCTACGTCTGAAGGAGGAACGTCTGGAGGAGGAGGAGCAGGGCCAGAGGACAAGAATCTGAACCGGATAACATCTCCTCTTCCTGTACCTCCTCTTCCTCCTCCTTCGTCTTTGCTGCTGTTGTCTACAGCTCAGAAACAGGAGGGTGGTGCAGCCGCGGGGCAGGTGGAAGGGGAGAAAGGGCTTGGGGGAGGACCAGGGGTAGGGGAGGCCTTGGGGTCCAAGGAAGGAGAGAGGGACTCCAATTGTCAGGGCCAGGGGGGCGGTTCTTGCTCTGTTACTGATCCATGCAGGGATGAAGAGCGGACCCCAGGGGTTAATGGCAGTGACGGTGCCTCTCCAGAGAGGAACTCCCTCCCCCTGTTGGACCCCCTGGTTCCCACCACACTTCCACCGGCAACGGTACCACGACAGGTGGAGGACGTCCCTCCAGACCAGGGGCAGGGGAGGGCAGCAGCCTCAGGAAAGGAGGAGTCCGGTGGGGTTGGTGGAGGAGGAGGCAGCACCCCAACCCCGGTGTCGGTCGGTCGGTCGGCCCAGCGGATCTGTGAGGAGGGCTGGAGCTCGCGGGGGTCAAACAGCAACGTGACTCTGGCAGAGCTGTACCTGATGCTGGGGAAACCTGGGAAACTGCAGCTGGAGTACGAGTGGCAGCCGGCTGCTGTTGCAGCCCCGGAGCTGGAGGAGGAGGGGCTACAGGGACCAGGACAGACATGCCCACAGCTACAGTCACCATGCCCCCTGCCCCCACCCTCCACCCACCGCGTCCTGCGCTGTCTGCTCCGACTGGTGTCATCAGAGGTCAACCCCAAACCTGTGAGTCAACACCGCCTAGTGGGGCAAATTCTTCAAAGCCACTGGCCACATTCAAATTCTCTACACTTTGCCCGAAGTGTGCACTCCTGCACTCTCCCTCATGGATTGAAAAGTAATCGACTGGTGTGAGGGTTATGGTGGAAACTCCCTCTAGACATGCTTACACCAAATTTTGTAATGCATGAGGGGGAGGGAACGAGTGCACACTTCTGGAGAAGTGTAGAGAATCGAAATGCAGACACTTTGTAGGAGACTTTGTAAACATATTATGTGATTTCTATAGCTTTAAGTCATTTTGTTTTCTTCTAATGCTCTCTCCCCTCTCCTTTCCTCTCCTCCAGGCCCCAGAGCTGTGCTCCACAGCCACGTCTCCGGTAAAGCCATCCCAGGAGGAACAGTCCCTCACCCCCCCAGGCAAGGCCCTGGCTGTGGGGGTACGGAGCCCCAACTGTGGACGACCGCAGCCCCTGGGGGTCCGAGCGGCAAAACTGATGTTACCAAACACTGGATCCTCCGGTAGCTTACCAAACTCCTCTCACAAGCAAATGCAAACACACACACAACCTACATATATTCTCCAGTAACTCCAAAGTTGTAGGTCAGAGGACCAATACTTGAAGTAGTGTTTCTTTTACCTGTATCTTTGTAAGACATCTCATGTACAACAATACTAATTAACTGTAACCTTGGCTTTGAACCCCTCAGGTCGTAACCTCCCGCGGTCTCTGCTGGTGTCCGGGGGGGACTCAGATGGTGGGGTGTTTGCCGTACCCACCACCCTGCCCCCCAACAGCTCCCGACACTCCCGCATGTTCTCCCCCAACAAGGAGGCCGAGCTCGCCTTCCGACAACAGCTCGACTCCATCAGCGTAAGGACATTTTGCATACTCTCTCTCGCCATCCCCCTTTTCATATCACTCTCCTCCTAGGACCTTTTACATACACCATCCCAAGGATTATTTTGTCTGTCTCAGAAAAATTAACTAGCTGGACTCTCTCCATCCCTTCTAATAATGGTTTCCTTTTCCCTCTTCAGGGATGCAAACTCGTCACTTTTCAGTGATATTCGATATACAGTGCCTTCGGAAAGTATTCAGACCCCTTCACTTTTTCCACATTTTGTTACGTTACAGCCTTATTCTAAAATGGATAAAATTATTATTATTTATTTTTCCTCATCAATCTACACACAATACCCCATAATGACAAGCTATAACAGGCTTTTTGAAATGTTTGCAAATTTATTTGAAATACATAAATAAGGTTTTAGTTTTTTAAGTATTCAGACCCTTTGCTATGAGACTTGGTGCATCCTGTTTCTATTGATCATCCTTGAGATGTTTCTACAACTTGATTGGAGTCCACCTGTGGTAAATTCAATTGATTGGACATGATATGGAAAGGCACACTCCTGTCTATATAAGCTCCCACAGTTGACAGTGCATGTCAGAGCAAAAACCAAGCCATGAGGTCGAAGGAATTACCCGTAGAGCTCCGAGACAGGATTGTGTACAGGCACAGATCTGGGGAAGGGTACCAAAAAATTTCTGCAGCAATGAAGGTCCCCAAGAACACAGTGGCCTCCATCATTCTTAAATGGAAGAAGTTTGGAACCACCAAGACTCTTCCTAGAGCTGGCTGCCCGGCCAAACTGAGCAATCGGGGGAGAAGGGCCTTGGTCAGGGAGTTGACCCAGAACCCGATGGTCACTCTGACAGAGCTCCAGAGTTCATCTGTGGAGATGGGAGAAACTTCCAGAAGGACAACCATCTCTGCAGCACTCCACCAATCAGGCCTTTATGGTAGAGTGGCCAGACGGAAGCCACTCCTCTGTAAAAGGCACATGACAGTCCGCTTGGAGTTTGCCAAAAACCAACTAAAGGACTCTGACCATGAGAAACAAGATTATCTGGTCTGATGAAACCAAGATTGAACTCTTTGGCCTGAATGCCAAGAGTCACCTCTGGAGGAAACCGGGCACCGCTCATCACCTGGCCAAAACTATCCCTACGGTGAAGCATGGTGGTGGCAGCATCATGCTGTGGGGATGTTTTTCAGCGGCAGGAACTGGGAGACTAGTCAGGATCGAGGGAAAGATTAACGGCGCAAAGTACAGAGATCCTTGATGAAAACCTGCTCCAGAGCGCTCAGGACCTCAGACTGGGGCGAAGGTTCACTTTCCAACAGGACAATGATCCTTAGCACACAGCCAAGACAACGCAGGAGTGGCTTCGGGACAAGTCTCTGAATGTCCTTGAGTGGCCCAGCCAGATCCCGGACTTGAACCCGATTTAAACATCTCTGGAGAGACCTGAAAATAGCTGTGCAGCGACGCTCCTCATCCAACCTGACAGAGCTTGTAAGGATCTGCAGAGAAGAATGGGAGAAACATCCCAATACAGGTGTGCCAAGCTTGTAGCATCATACCCAAGAAGATTCAAGGCTGTAATCGCGGCCAAAGGTGCTTCAACAAAGTACTGAGGAAAGGGTCTGAATACTTATTTTTTTATAAATTTGAAAGAAATCTAAAAACCGGTTTTTGCTTTGTCATAATGGGGTATTGTATGTAGATTGATGAGGGGGAAAAACAATTTAATCCTTTTTTAGAATACGGCTGTAACGTAACAAAACGGGGTTTGAATACTTTCCGAAGGTACTGTAATTATAGAACTCTTGTGGATTTGTATTAAGAAGCAAAGTGGCGTGGAGAGAGAGCGGAGAGGGATGACTGAAGGAGCGGTGTAAACTCTAAAAATGGACGTTACACACGGCATATCACATTTAACAAACCAAACATTCAAATACCCTTATAGAAGGTACAGTAAAAACCCAAACCGGTCCGTGCATCAATACCGGAATATAGTAAAATACCGTATACCGCCCAGCCCTAAGAGAGACCTCTGGCTTTCTCATCCAATGGGTTTTGAGAAGGAGAGAGGACGCGAGGAGTGTGCAATTGAGTTTCTCCCACTGTTCATCCAATATCACGTGTGACAGATGTGAGCAGCCAGCCGCATCCCCTAACCAGCCATTAGCCTACTCAGCTGCTTCTCTCTATCCGTTCTTTCTGCACATCTCCATCAGTTTTCAAATGTTATTTACCGTGATGGCGAGCTGGGGTTTGCAAACATTGATGGGGTTTCTGTTACATTTGTTTAATTATTGGAGCAGGATGAGCGATGTGGATACATATCTTTTTATTATGCTTGGAAGAACAAGCAGGCCAGTCTGACTTTGCTGTCATGCAGCCTCTGAGGAAAAACAGAGTACAGTGACAGTCATGCTTGTGTCTTTACAAAAGTTAAAATCAGAAGTTTCTAGCCTAAACCCCTTTCTACCGCGAATTGGTGCACATGTTACGTAATTCTATAAACCATGTTGCGGGCCATTTTAAACTAATTGTGGGCCGCAAGTGTTTGGTTTGATAACAAATGAACTTGTTTAGTAATGTTACCTGGCTAGCTAGAAAACAACATGGTACATTGGCTATGCACACATTTGGATGGCACAGAAAAAAGGGATAGCCTACTCAAAGAGATGCTTCAAAGGTAGGATGCATATGCCTAATCAATTCATTCTAAGCTAAATCTGAATAGAAAATCAATTTTTTTCGGGTGTTCCTTAAATTCTGTTTGGTGCCTAACTTTTGGTAGCCGTGTGTGGGAGGGAGAAAGAGGGAGCGAGCGAGGGAGAAAGAGGGAGCGAGCGAGCGAGCGAGAGGAGGTGTGTGTGTGGGAGGGAGGGAGGGAGAGTTTAGGCTATATGTGGAAAATTGTCTGAAGAGTAGGCTAAAGATGACCCCTAACCCTAGTGTAACCCTTACTGCCACAATGAAAATGCAGATCATTATACATTTATATTTCTTACTACATTCCTCCTGCCCAATCACAGGTAGGCCTTTGGATATGCGCAAATCAGCTATTTTCTGCAGTAGCCTTTTCTATTATACAGTATAAAGTGTGAAATGTAATCCAATGTGTTGTATTGAGTAGAGGTGTGAATGTCAGGGACAGGTTTTTGTGCAGCACCCGTGTAGAACGTATAGAAAATGGGAACGGGCTACCTGGTGCCTGGCAAACCCCGTGGTATCACGATTCTACTCGGTATCGTGATACTTGGCCTGGTATCCTATTGTTGGTGTTGTGACAACCTCATTCTGAAAAAGGCACATTTTCTTGCAGTTCAGATTTTTTTTTAACTTTTTGGGCCCTCACCAGTTTGCATCTCTGCCTCTTACAGATGCAGTCAGACATTTTCCTGCCAAAACAAAGGAAAAACAGGAGCCGGCCACTTCGAAAGCCCCTCGTGGTCCAGGTAAGTCTTTAATCTTAGTCCTTTGTTTGGTGTACCTGTTGAATTGACAGTTATTCTTAGGACATCTTGAAATCTGAACAGATTGTTTCAATGTGAAATTGTTGTTTGTTCCTCCTCAGAGAACACTGCTCCCCCGCACCACTGGAGACACTCCTCAACACGTCTGCTCCTTTTCCATCCTCTCCAACTCATCTGCCACAGGTATGCCACCTGTCAACATAACCCATACACCTAGTTACAAAATTATAAATTAATTATAAAACATGCTTTTACTTATATAATCACAAGAAGGAAGGAAGTAGGCATGTTTGAAGTATCGGAACAACACATTATTTTTGTAATTATGCTGCAGGAATAAAAAGCACTGGGGAGCAGTAATATTCTGTGATCAAGCCCAAATATGTTTTATCCAACTATCTGAACAGTGCTAGAAATACTCAACCACACTCACCTCCATAGTTTGGACTTGACTGACTTTTTCTTCTTACTGGCTCCCCTTCAGGAACAGGCTCCTTCCGGCCAATCCAGCCCCGTCTCTCTGCCTCCACCCGTCCCCTCCTCCCCAGAACTCTGCCCATCACCTCTAGCCCTGGGATGTCCAGTCAGCTCTCCAGTACGTACCTCTTCTCTCTACCTGTTCAGGACCTGAAACTAACTTTTTGGTCCACCAGACACTGTGGCAGGTAGACTTAAAAATCTAACAGCCACTCAGATTTTTTACCAGCCCTCAAAAAATTGGACACCAAAATTACACAAAACTATTAAAATAAAACAGATGAGCATGCTTTGTGATGTTTCTAAAACAATAAATGTATGACTATTAAGAAGTAATGTGGTATATTGCTTAATTTCTTTTCATTGTTTTTTACCGGAGTCTTTTAACCAAAATATCACAGATGAGACAAAAAATGTCACCAGCCCCTTTAAGAGGTGGAGGTTACCATGGTAATGTGACTCATGTTTGTGCCTGTGAGATTAAGCGAGTCTGAGTAGTAGTCTTGTAGTTCATCCCGCCCGCTTTTCATACTGCACCCACTGGCTTTCTATCTGACTCCCACCTGCTACCAGAAGAACTGGTCCCGAACCCAACCGCAGTCCTGCAATGTTATTTTAGGCATATGTGACACCCTCATTTGCCAGCCATGGTCCCAGTAATTTTGCGCCCTATAGGCAATATCAAAAAGCGCAAAAATAACCTAAAAGATAGATTAAAGTAAGATTATCATGTGGCCCATTATATTAGGGTATCGGTATTACTGGGCTATATCAGCCAATATGCTAGACGTCGTTTGAAGAGAGCAGAGTTGGAGAGACTTGCGTTTTCTCTTGAGCTATGTTTTATAGCCTACCTTTCAGGAGTGGGACGATTTTCAGACTGATCAAATACGGGTGATCAATACATATTTCTAGGCAATGCCGTAAACTATATCCTAATCATATTTAGGAAGTACATTTCCTTGGAACGATAACTGCCCCGTGCTTCTCCACTCATGCATAGGCTATAGCCTACTCTATTTAATTGAGACCACACTCGCACCTGATCTCTCAGATATGGCTACTGAACTTGAAGCAGCAAGAATGATGACAGCGGACACTTGCACTTTCTCTTGAGCTACGTTTTGCATATAGGATATAGCCCACCTTTTTTAGGAGGACGATTTGCAGGCAGAGACAATAAATGAGTAATCAATATTTATTGAAAATGAAAGGGCGCAATGCTTGCTCACCATGGTAGCTTGTGCGCGTGTTGCGCCTTTTTTCCTTTTCAAGGATCACATTTATTTTATTGCACCTCAATTTATGTTGGTTGAGCGCCCTCCATTTTTTCATTATCAATATGTATTTAGACACTGTAGTAAACTATAGTCTAATCATATTTAAGTTAATTTCCTTGGAAAATTAACTACTCTATTTCAATGAGACCACACATATACTAGGCACACTTGATCTCGCACACCCAACTAGGAGAGGAAGGCTACTGAAGTTGAAGCAGTGAATTCTGAGCGTGTGAATAATGCGACAAAGATGAGCTTTTAATACAATAGGTAGGCTAACATATCCAAAACAGAAAGACGGGACCCCCAAAATATTTTTGTCCCAAAGTCGTGTGTATGACTGCCCACTACCTGAAAACAGCTTTGTAGTACACAAAAATGTATGCACGCATGACTGTAAGTCGCTTTGGATAAAAGCGTCTGCTAAATGGCATATTATTATTATTTATTATTAGTGAATTTACATGAATAATATAAAAAAAGAGCCATGAAAAATGCAGACCGCGCAGCAATGATCTGTCGGACCCGCAGCTCTCTACCGCGTCGTCTTCTCTTCCATACCAGTTGAAACTCAAACATTGAGAAACAACTTAGCTTGTGAACAAAACAATGTAAATAGCCAAGAAACATAAGGACAAAGTCTCACTTGAGTAGACTTTAGTTTCAAGTAAATTAGGCTAGTGTTGCTGCGCTATACAGGATTCGTAGTTCTTTGACTTTGTGCGATTTAAATTTACCAGCTAAGAAACAAAATGGCAGAAATACTTTGAAAACAGCTACTGTAGCATTTACACTATATATATACAAAAGTATGTGGATACCCCTTCAAATTGGTGGATTTGACTATTTCAGCCACACCCATTGCTGACAGGTGTATAAAATCGAGCACACAGCCATGCAATCTCCATAGACAAACATTGGCAGTAGAATGGCCTTACTGAAGAGCTCAGTGACTTTCAACGTGGCACTGTCATAGGATGCCACCTTTTCCAACAAGTCAGTTTGTCAAATTTCTGCCCTGCTAGAGCTGCAAATGTAAGTGCTGTTATTGTGAAGTGGGAACGTCTAATTGCAACAACGGCTCAGCCGCGAAGTGGTAGGCGCCAGAAGCTCACAGAACGGGACTGCCGAGTGCTGAAGCGCATACTGCGTAAAAATCGTCTGTCCTCGGTTGCAACACTCACTACCGAGTTCCAAACTGCCTCTGGAAGCAACATCAGCACAAGAACTGTTCGTTGGGAGCTTCATGAAATGGGTTTCCGTGGCCAAGCAGCCGCGCACACAAGCCTAAGATCACCATGTGCAATGCCAAGCGTCGGCTGGAGTGGTGTAAAGCTCGCCGCCATTGGACTCTAGAGCAGTGGAAACGCATTCTCTGGAGAGATGAAGCACACTTCTGGGTTTGGCGGATGCCAGGAGAACGCTACCTGCCCGAATGCATAGTGCCAACTGTAGTTTGGTGGAGGAGGAATAATGGTCTGGGGCTGTTTTTCATGGTTCTAGGCTACGCACCTTAGTTCCAGTGAAGGGAAATCTTAACGCTACAGCATACAATGACATTCTAGACGATTCTGTGCTTCCAACTTTGTGGCAACAGTTTGGGGAAGGCCCTTTCCTGTTTCAGCATGACCATGCTCCCCTGCAGAAAGCGAGGTCCATACAGAAATGATTTGTCGAGATCGGTGTGGAAGAACTTGACTGGCCTGCACAGAGCCCAGACCTCAACCCTCAACCTCAAAGCAAGTCCCCGCAGCAATGTTCCAACATCTAGTGGAAAGCCTTCCCAGAAGAGTGGAGGCTGTTATAGCAGCAAAGGGGGATGAACTCCATATTAATGCCCATGATTTTAGAATGAGATGTTAGACGAGCAGGTGTCCACATACATTTGGTAATGTAGTGTATATTGCTATAAATGTGATCATACTTGGTTATTTGTATTCACAAATGCGAGTGAAATTCTTGCACTGTGGAGCCCTGACCACCCACCAACGTGGCTGGTGAAATAGACCTCTTACCCGCCAATGCCAAAATCTACTCTCATTTGGCAGGTGGTGGGTGTTCGGTTTAGACCCTGGTTTTGTTTGGTTTGTTTTTCTCTCCTCTTCTCTTCTCTTTCACCTTTTTAGACATTTTCTTATTTTAAGGCCCACCTAGGCCAGGCCCACTGATGCTGGAAATTAGCGCAAGCTAAAGCGTGATGGTGCAATTCATCTATAATCGGACTCTTGACAATTCAATGTGTGATGATTCTATATTTTTCCATCCAGGTGCCATTGACCTGGCAGCCAAGTCAGCAGGCATCATCCCAGGCAGCCCCTGTCGGGAGCTGGAGGCCCCCAGTCCAGACGGAAGGCCCCTCATTTCAACCTCTCACCCTGGAGTGGTGCATGATGGTCCTGGTCCTCCCCAGACACCGCTCCTCCAGCAGGCCTCCTCTGAGGTGAGTGGAACACTGAAAGAAGAAGGGAAAGAGAAACGGTGATAGAGAGAAAGATCTAAAAGACAACAGACCCTATGTATACCTGGGTCGTGTTCAAAAGGCCGGACACTGTTTTCATAGAGGGAGGTGCTACAGGATTTTCATATATTTTTCATACATTAATTCTAACCCTACATAATTCTTTCACTAACCCTCCACCAGGTTTCGCTGCAGAACGGCCTCCCCCCTCCGTCTCCAGGAGTGGCAGGTAACTCTCTCCTCTCCCCGCCCAGCATGGCCTCTCTGCTGGACATCTCTCTCCCGGGACCCCCGGAGGAAGCAATGGCTCCTGGAGGGCCACAAACACACATCAGTGACTCAATCATTGAGCTGGCCATCAACTCGGCACACTACGGTAAGGGAAGGGGGCGTTGTTGTGCTTCTACAAAGGGGATTTTGTACTGTTGTTTTTGTAGTGTTGCCTGAATCTGTTTACATCTCTCACTCACATGCTCTCTCTCAGGTGATGAGGCATCCCTCTCGCCTGCCAAGTTGAATGGTAGTGAGTACTCTAAGCTCCTACGCTCTACCTCAGTCAGCCCCTCCAGAGGCTGGATCCCTTCCCCCAGCCACGACCCTCAGTGGTACCCCAACGACTCCACTGACTCTTCATTTGGCTGCCTGCTATGTAAGACAGACACACACACACACACACACACACTTATATGTATGCACGCACACACACACACGTACAGTATATACGTACACGCAGCCACTATCACCAGTCTCTGGCAGTGATGATTTTCAATTGAACTGAACCTGATGAAGAAGCCAATTGAAGCAGGATTACTCTGAGCCCAGAACCATTCGCTCAACTGAGATATAGCTTTGAATTGTGTTGTCTCAATTTCAAACAACTTCAACTCACTCCCTTCCTCCCCTACCCCCCCCTCTCTCCCCCCCCCCCACAGCGAGCCTGGTGTCTCCTGATAAGGGCAGACGAAGCTCCCTGACCCCTTCCGGCCCCTCCAGTGGAACAGCCCTCCTCGGACCCAGATTTCTGGACTGCAACTCCCATGATTCCTTTCAGTCCCGCGGCCTGCCAGACGTAGCAGAGGTAAGACCACACCAGTAGGAAGCATATTGCTACACCCCTCCCTTGCACAATTTTCACCTTTTGTTTCCTTACAGTTTAAATCAAATACAGTTTTATTTCTCACATGCGCCGAATACAACCGGTGTAGACCGTATAGTGAAATGCTTACTTACAAGCCCTTAACCAACAATGCAGTTTTAAGAAAAAATAAATAAACTAAAGTAAAAAATAAGAGCAACAATAAATAACAATAACAAGGCTATGTACAGGGGGTAGCGGTACCGAGTCAATGTGCGGGGGTACAGGTTAGTCGAAGTAATTGAGGTAATATGTAGGCGTAAAGTGACTATGCATAGATAATAGATCATAAACAGCGAGTAGCAGCAGCGTAAAGAAAGGGGGTGGTCAATGCAAATAGTCCGGGTAGCCATTTGAGTAGCTGTTCAGCAGTCTTATGGCTTGGGGGTAGAAGCTGTTAAGAAGCCTTTTGGACCTAGACTTGGCGCTCCGGTACTGCTTGCCGTGCGGTAGCAGAGAGAACAGTCTATGACTAGGGTGGCTGGAGCCGTTGGCAATTTTTATTGCCTTCCTCTGACACCGCCTGGTATAGAGGTCCTGGATGGCAGGAAGCTTGGCCCCAGTGATGTACTGGGCCGTACGCACTAACCTCTGTAGCGCCTTGCGGTCGGAGGCCGAGCAGTTGCCATACCAGGCGGTGATGCAACCATTCAGGATGCTGTCAATGTGCAGCTGTATAACTTTTTGAGGATCTGAGGACCCATGCCAAATCTTTTCAGTCTCATGAGGGGGAATAGGCGTTGGCGTGCCCTCTGCACGGTCTTGGTGTGTTTGGACCATGATAGTTTGTTGGTGATGTGGACACCAAGGGACTTGAAGCTCTCAACCTGCTCCACTACAGCCCCATCGATGATAATGTGGGCGTGCTCTGCCCTCCTTTTCCTGTAGTCCACGATCATCTCCTTTGTCTTGATCACGTTGAGGGAAAGGTTGTTGTCCTGGCACCACACTTCCAGGTCCCTATAAGCTGTTTCATCGTTGTCGTGATCAGGCCTACCACCGTTGGGTCGTCGGCAAACTTAATGTTGGAGTTGTGCTTGGCTACGCAGTCATGGGTGAACAGGGAGTACAGGAAGGGAATAAGCACGCACCCCTGAGGGGCCCCTGTGTTGAGGATCAGCGTGGCAGATGTGTTGTTGCCTACCCTTACCACCTGGGAGCGGCCCGTCAGGAAGTCCAGGATCCAGTTGCAGAGGGAGGTGTTTAGTCCCAGGGTCCTTAGCGTAGTGATGAGCTTTGAGGGCACTACACTGAGTTGTAGTCAATGAACATACTTTTTATGTAGGTGTTCCTTTTGTCCAGGTGGGAAAGGGTAGTGTATAGTGCAATAGATTGCTTCATCTGTTGGGGCGGTATGCAAATTGGAGTGGGTCTAGGGTTTCTGGGATGATGGTGTTGATGTGAGCCCTGACCAGCCTTTCAAAGCACTTCATGGCTACAGATGTGAGTGCTACGGGTCGGTAGTCATTTAGGCAGGTTACCTTTGGTGTTCTTGGGCACAGGGACTATGGTGGTCTGCTTGAAACATGTAGGTATTACAGACTCGGCCAGGGACAGGTTGAAAATGTCAGTGAAGACACTTGCCAGTTGGTCAGCGCATGCTCGGAGTACACGTCCTGGTAATCCGTCTGGCCCTGTGTCCTTGTGAATGTGGACCTGTTTAAAGGTCTTGCTCACATCGGCTACGGCGAGCGTGATCACACAGTCCTCCGGAACAGCTGGTGCTCTCATGCATGCTTCAGTGTTGCTTGCCTCGAAGTGCGCATAGAAGTAATTTAGCTCATCTGGTAGGCTTGTGTCACTGGGCAGCTCGTTTAGAGTTCGAATGCATTATATTGTAGTATTTTTTTTTAAAGCAACACCAAATTCATAATTTTTGGGTAAATGTATCAAAAACAAGATTCAAATGTTGTTCACCCCCTTGTCAATACTCTGTGGAAGCATGTTCTTCAGTCATTCCGTGACAATCTAATATGTGGTTATCTTCGTCCCTGCAGGTAGACACCCAGCTGGCCTGCATGATGAGTGAGAGCAGCGTGGATTACATCGCCCGCTTCAACGATTTGGCACAGGAGCTTGCCGTCACAGAGCCGCACCTCCCACCACCTTGAGTTTGAATAGACTGGGGGCGGGTTTAAGAAATGTCTGTCACAGAGCTGCCCTTCCCACTCCTTCAGAAGTGCAAGGATGAAGGGGGGTGGAGAAACACTCCTTCCCCTATATAGTTTGTGAAATAAAGTGCAATAACCATGGTCATTGGCCTGAACAGAAAAAGCACTCAGATCTACCTTGGCACAGTCCAACTGGAACAGGTTTAAACTGGTTCTGATGGTTTCAGCTGGTTTTAATGGGTTCTGAAATGGTTTCCTCTGGTTCTGAAGGTCCATGGTCTGGTTTCAACTGGTTCTAAAGGAACGTGGACTAGTTTCAACTGGTTCTGATGGCCTGTGGACCGGTTTCAACTGGTTCTGATGGGTTCGGAACTGGTTTCAGATGGTTCTGACCGGTTTCAACTGGTTCTTATGGCTTCTGACCGGAGTGAACTTGTTCTGACGGGTTCCAGCTGGCTTGTTTGTTTGGACCATTCTGTCTGTTCTGCCTAGCGAGCCTCCCTTCTTTTAAAACACTTAAAAAATTAATCCCATTTACAAAACACAACCTCATGTAAAGAAAAAAACAATGCCATATCTGAACAAAAGACTGGGTCTCTGTCTGTGTATCTTTCCATTTCTCTGTCCTTGTCCTTTTCTCTCCTTCTTCCCTCTGAGAAATATCAAACCGAAGATGTTTGAGTGCAAAATGTAAATGTCAGACAAACTTGAAAATAACTACTGATGAACTTCTGAACTGCTAGTAGCGTTTCCTTCTCCATCTTGTCAGTTTAAGTCGTCCGTGTGAACTAACACATCATTTAATCTGTTGAAACTGAATAAGCCATATGAGTGGAACTGATGTGAATTTGTATCCCAGGCCAAACATACGTGTGTCTGACTGACTGTCTGTGTCCCTCTATCCATATCAAAGCAAAAAGTTTGACACTCCACTTGAACATCTACTCCAACTAACCCAGCTACATCTGTGTTAGTGTCTGGTTTTTCTTCTCAACCAACGCTTTGAAACTACCTGAAAGCTCATTTCAGTTTTCTGTATCAAAATGTTTTGTAATGTTGCGCCCTACTGAACGCAAACCTTGTGTGCTTTTGTGTAACACCACACCAGGCGCTCCATCCTATGATGCCTGGTTGTCAGTCGAGGGGTGGGTTTTAGAGAGGTCCCCAGCTGACTAAAGGACCAATCATATTATGAGGGGTTTTAGACACAGAAATATGGTCACGTTCCAGGATGACTACGTTGGAGATGTTGCATTGCATCAACCAATGTTTGTGTGCCACGTCATCGACTATGCAGTCCGGCATCAGATTACTAAGGTCGAGGTCCAGCCTGACTACATTGCAGCAAATGCCAGAAATGAAGAAGCGTGTTTCCAGGACGAATTGTGTGTCCAAAATGGCACCCTATTTCCTATATAGTGCACTGCTATGTAGGGAATAGGTTGCCAATTTGGACACAGCCAATGCCTAGATGTCAGCTAAGGATTTTGAGATGAGAAATCACATTGACACAATGTTCAAATACTAAATGTCCGATTTTTATTTTATTTTTTAACACACTAAAAGAAATGTTCAAGCTACGAATGTGGATTATGTCTAAAGACTTTTATATAGCGGGTGTCTTTAAATTGGGGCATGGAGTCCTTCCTCTTTGTGTGTAACTTTAATCTATAACAATTCCAGTATTCACTGCGCTTTTGTAACATAATACTGTAAATTATTCTTATTTGGACTATTTATTGTTAACAGGTTGAGAAAAAAAAGTGTTTGTTTTACAAGGAGCTATATGTAATATTTTTGCATTGTAATTTCAGAAAAATATCTTTTAATATATCAGCAGTAATAGTGGAGCGTGTTTCACAATGTTTAATAAAAATTAAATGGGCCCACACAAAATTGGTCGTCACTAGTTACTTTAGCCACAAAGTCATAAGGCCCGCCTACTTGACCAATGGGATGAGTGAGTGTGATATGACACGTATGCCGGCTTACGGTTCGCGGGCAATGACCAATCAGATGAGGGGGTGTGTGTATACCGACCGGCTTGCAGGGGAGACGAGTCATGCATTTCTTTTATCTAGTTCCATCAATGATTTTTTAATTAGCTATAATAAAACCAACTGTTCTAAATGCAAATGGATAATCGGATGTCTTATTCAAAGTCGGCTTGCAAGCTTATCAAATCAAATCAAATGTTATTGGCCACGTGCCGAATACAACAGGTGCAGACATTACAGTGAAATGCTTACTTACAGCCCTTAACCAACAGTGCATTTCTTTTTAATAAAAAAAGTAAAATAAAACAACAAAAAAGTGTTGAGAAAAAAAAAGCAGAAGTAAAATAAAATAACAGTAGGGAGGCTATATATACAGGGGGGTACCGGCTAGTTGAGGTAGTTGAAGTAATATGTACATGTGGGTAGAGTTAAAGTGACTATGCATAAATAATTAACAGAGTAGCAACAGTGTAAAAAGATGGGGTGGGGGGTGGGGGTGGGGGGGCAGTGCAAATAGTCCGGGTAGCCATGATTAAGCTGTTCAGGAGTCTTATGGCTTGGGGGTAGAAGCTGTTGAGAAGTCTTTTGGACCTAGACTTGGCACTCCGGTACCGCTTGCCGTGCGGGAGCAGAGAGAACAGTCTATGACTAGGGTGGCTGGAGTCTTTGACAATTTTGAGGGCCTTCTGACACTTGTCATGTTTTCCCTTACTCATAGTTACTTGTCTTAACCCAAAATAGGTTTACTCCAATATCTGCATTGTTTTTAAAATGGCATGTAGACAAACATATTGACACAACTTGATTTTAGATGTATTTTATTTAGTAAGTTAATGTACAGTTTCACAAACGTTCACAGAAATTTAAATTTTTGAAATTGGCTGATTTAAGAAACCCTGTTACTTTATTTTGCACCTAGGCGCTTACTATAGTCATTTATTTAACTTAACCTAGCCTTGCAGTCCACTTTTTGGGTATTCTGACCCAGTTTCTGTCTGTACAAGGGCATGGAATATGGCAAAACATTTTAATAATAGTAATGATTGGACTTACATGGCACTTTTCCAGACACCCAAAGCTCTTTACAGTGAAGAAGAAACTCTAGTCCAGCAAGCGCCAGGACCGTCTCCTAAAGTTGATTCAGCTGCAGGATCGGGGCACCACCAGCTTGCTCAGGAATGGCAGCAGGCAGGTGTGAGTGCATCTGCACGCACAGTGAGGCGAATACTTTTGGAGGATGGCCTGGTGTCAAGAAGGGCAGCAAAGAAGCCACTTCTCTCCAGGAAAAACATCAGGGACAGACTGATATTCTGCGAAAGGTACAGGGATTGGACTGCTGAGGACTGGGGTAAAGCCATTTTCTCTGATGAATCCCCTTTCCGATTGTTTGGGGCATCCGGAAAAAAGCTTGTCCGGAGAAGACAAGGTGAGCGCTACCATCAGTCCTGTGTCATGCCAACAGTAAAGCATCCTGAGACCATTCATGTGTGGGGTTGCTTCTCAGCCAAGGGAGTGGGCTCACTCAAAATGTTGCCTAAGAACACAGCCATGAATAAATAATGGTACCAACACATCCTCCAAGAGCAACTTCTCCCAAACATCCAAGAACAGTTTGGTGACGAACAATGCCTTTTCCAGCATGATGGAGCACCTTGCCATAAGGCAAAAGTGATAACTAAGTGCCTCGGGGAACAAAACATCGACATTTTGGGTCCATGGCCAGGAAACTCCCCAGACCTTAATCCCATTGAGAACTTGTGGTCAATCCTCAAGAGCCGGGTGGATAAACAAAACCCCACAAATTCTGACAAACTCCAAGCATTGATTATGCAATAATAGGCTGCCATCAGTCAGGATGTGGTCCAGAAGTTAATTGACAGCATGCCAAGGCGGATTGCAGAGGTCTTGAAAAAGAAGGGTCAACACTAAAAAATATTGACTCTTTGCATAAACTTCATGTAATTGTCAATAAAAGCCTTTGACAGTTATGGAATGCTTGTAATTACACTTCAGTATACCATAGTAACATCTGACAAAAATATATAAAAACACTGAAGCAGCAAACTTTGTGAAGACCAATACTTGTGTATTTCTCAAAACTTTAGACCACGACTGTATAGACAACCTTATGTTATACTTGGGAAATCGTGTTTACAGTGGGGAAAAAAAGTATTTAGTCAGCCACCAATTGTGCAAGTTCTCCCACTTAAAAAGATGAGAGAGGCCTGTAATTTTCATCATAGGTACACGTCAACTATGACAGACAAATTGAGAATTCTTTTTCCAGAAAATCACATTGTAGGATTTTTAATGAATTTATTAGCAAATTATGGTGGAAAATAAGTATTTGGTCACCTACAAACAAGCAAGATTTCTGGCTCTCACAGACCTGTAACTTCTTCTTTAAGAGGCTCCTCTGTCCTCCACTCGTTACCTGTATTAATGGCACCTGTTTGAACTTGTTATCAGTATAAAAGACACCTGTCCACAACCTCAAACAGTCACACTCCAAACTCCACTATGGCCAAGACCAAAGAGCTGTCAAAGGACACCAGAAACAAAATTGTAGACCTGCACCAGGCTGGGAAGACTGAATCTGCAATAGGTAAGCAGCTTGGTTTGAAGAAATCAACTGTGGGAGCAATTATTAGGAAATGGAAGACATACAAGACCACTGATAATCTCCCTCGATCTGGGGCTCCACGCAAGATCTCACCCCGTGAGGTCAAAATGATCACAAGAACGGTGAGCAAAAATCCCAGAACCACACGGGGGGACCTAGTGAATGACCTGCAGAGAGCTGGGACCAAAGTAACAAAGCCTACCATCAGTAACACACTACGCCACCAGGGACTCAAATCCTGCAGTGCCAGACGTGTCCCCCTGCTTAAGCCAGTACATGTCCAGGCCTGTCTGAAGTTTGCTAGAGTGCATTTGGATGATCCAGAAGAGGATTGGGAGAATGCCATATGGTCAGATGAAACCAAAATATAACTTTTTGGTAAAAACTCAACTCGTTGTGTTTGGAGGACAAAGAATGCTGAGTTGCATCCAAAGAACACCATATCTACTGTGAAGCATGGGGGTGGAAACATCATGCTTTGGGGCTGTTTTTCTGCAAAGGGACCAGGACGACTGATCCGTGTAAAGGAAAGAATGAATGGGGCCATGTATCGTGAGATTTTGAGTGAAAACCTCCTTCCATCAGCAAGGGCATTTTACCGAAATGAACGTACCTTTATAGTTCATCTCCATACAGTTTTTAGATCTAGGTTGCTCTGTGAAAGCAACCATTAGTGCTTATGAACACTTTATGTATGCTATATAAAGCCTTTATCAGCAAAAACAACATACCTCCATAGTGCATCTCCATGCAGTCCTCACTCCCTCTGAGGTTTTTTGTTTTCTCCTGACTCCAGTTGCTGTAGTTGTAAGTAGACCCGTCAGTCCAGCGCCAAGTAACTTCCTGTACAGGACAGATCACCACAAGACTCGAGTCAGGAGGAGTCAAACTCAAATTTTCACCCAAACAAGTTCATTTAACTCATTCACATGAACTGAATTGCGTGATGAATAAAATAAAAATAATTACATTTACATTTTAGTCATTTAGCAGACGCTCTTATCCAGAGCGACTTAGTTAGTGCATTCATCTTAAGATAGCTAGGTGGGACAACCACATATCACAGTCTTTTAGTAAGTACATGTTTCCTCAATAAAGTAGCCATCAGCAAAGTCAGAGCTAGTAAGGGAAGAAAAAGTAGAGTGTGAGTGTTCACGAAGGGCATTCTTTTTTTTTGGGGGGTGTTTGGGTGAGAAGTGGGGGGTGCTGTGGGATTATTTACATTTTAGTCATTTAGCAGAAGCTCTTATCGAGAGCGACTTACAGTTAGTGCGTGCATACATGCTCTACCAACTGAGCTACATCCCTGCCGACCATTCCCTCCCCTACCCTGGGCCAATTGTGCGCCGCCCCATGGGTCTCCCGGTCGCGGCCGGCTACGACAGAGCCTGGATTCGAACCAGGATCTCTAGTGGCACAGCTAGCACTGCGATGCAGTGCCTTAGACCACTGCGCCACTCGGGAGTCTATTTAAGATACTCTTTGAAGAGGTAGGGTTTCAGATGTTTTTGGAAGATGGGCTTGGACTGGGCTGAGTGGGAGCTGTCCTCCCGTAGGGGTGGTAGGGCCAAGAGACCAGAGGTGGCAGAACGGAGTGCTCGGGTTGGGGTGTAGAGTTTGAGTATAGCCTGAGCTAAACAAAGAAACTAGGGAGGCTATTGTGAGCCTTTGAACATATTTAAATGCAAAAATTAAATATTAGACTAAACATGAAAAGAAGGTGAAATTGCAGATGAAATAACATTTTTATTTCTTTGCTTGCTACTTACAGAACCAGAGGGAGGCCAACACCTTAGCTCTGCTACTGCAAGCATTAGGGCTCAGACGGCTATGCCCCTCTTTTTGTGGTTGTGGCTCCAGAACTGACATGGCCACTAATTTGTAGCATACACATTTCAACAACATTCTGGTTATCGTGGTTCCAAATGTTAAATAGGTACAACAATCTCTTGGGTGAACCATTCATTCAAAATATTAGAAATTGCATAAAGAAAAATGGTGATTTGGGAAAAAGAATCAAGGGTACAAGATTATGTACATACCGGAGTTAGGAGGCAAACAAACTACTCATCCCATACAGCATTGAGGTCTGTGTCGTCCAGTCACAGAGCAGATGCAAGTGACGTGATCTGTTGGCGAACATGCATGTGTTCGCTCGCGGATCACGTGACTTGTATCTGCTCTGTGATTGGACAATAAAGACCAAGGCTCATGGTTAGTGTCGTTTTAGGTGCTTGTTGCACTAGAAACTGATGGTAAAAACATGTTTTCTCAGCACAGAGGTTGAAACGTTTATAACCATTGGGCACTACATCAACATACGAATTGTCTTGCAATCTCGGTAGAAAATAGAACGTCTACGTTGCACAGTAATACCGCTATTGCTAATATTTATTATCACAATTGGGGATTGCATTGAGAATTCACTTCCTGGAACCACTCGTCGGTGCCCTATCCACCTCAGAGAGATATAGTAATGGCGTCTTTTTGTAGGCACTAACTCCGCCATGGTTCGTTGGACAAAGCCTATGTGGAAATGAATGGCGTTTTTATATAAAGGCCGAAAATAAGGTCTGTGGTAAACACAAGCTTATGATATCTTATATGTTTTGTTCTATGAGATAATCTTCATCATCTAACGTCACTTTTAGTGAATTTTGAAGCATTTATGTAATTTCAAAAAAGCACAAAGGCTTCATAATTCATAAAGGTCATGCTAACTGACTGATATTATCCCATAGAACAAAATGTATAAGATCTCATGAGCTCGTGCTAACATC
Organism: Coregonus clupeaformis; assembly: GCF_020615455.1. NCBI lineage: Eukaryota > Metazoa > Chordata > Actinopteri > Salmoniformes > Salmonidae > Coregonus > Coregonus clupeaformis. Next base: position 44,909,623 of record NC_059198.1, on the reverse strand, counting down.
AGACCTTATTTTCGGCGTTTATCCCTGATATGAGGTGTTTTCACAGGATTTGGGAATGTGTTCAATCAATTTTATCATGTCACTCTGGGAGCCAGAAAGTCTGAAGGAACCACTGTTATTTATCTTAGGATGAGTTCTAGAGGGACTGTCTAGTCTGGGTCTTCCAGTAATGGTTGCCAGATGTTGGTTAAAACTTGTTTATCTTGGAGTCTATAAACTGAGAAATCTCTTTGTCTCTCATTCTGATAGCAAGAGGCAACTCACTTGCAGCTTGTTTTGTTGAATCCGGTGCCGTATAATTAAATACATTGTATCAAATCTCCATCTAAAGAGTTTATTTGTATTCTTGCATCCTGACGTCCTTAATACCAGAGAAACTCATCATATCAATCCCAAAACCCTATTCTTTCCCAAATTCATTTTCGCCATATTCATTTTAGCTGAAAGAAGCAGAGGTAACATGTTTCCGGGTTTTAGGACTACAAGCTGGTGAACCTGCCCTATTTTCGAACGCTTTTAAAACAGGGAAGCCAAACGCGGAAACTATGGATACAACTTCCTTTGCCACTAGAAATTGTTGATGATTCTTTGCACAGTGCTGATTCTTGTTATTAAAACAAGAAAATGACACAGACAACAACTTCCAAATATATGTAAAAACCTTTAGTAATGCAATTGCAGACATAAGTTAATACAGAGACAACAGCAAAATGTAGCTCTTCAAAAGTTCTGCAAAGTGTCTAAAACAATCTCTGCTTTTTATACTAGCACTCCCTTCCCATAGCGTGATGTTTACCCCTGCCCCTGAACTTGCCCTAGCAACAACAAAGTATTCTCCCTAATGAGGGGTTTGGAAGGAATCAGTGGTTAACTGCAAGCATTGCAAAGTAATCACTAGCCTTTTATTCAGTGGAGTAGGTGTGTGGTCCCAAGTCTGGGTTTAAGGGTCTCTTTTCCAAGCTTAAAATGATAAACATTCAACATTGGCCATGCTGTCAATCCAGCATGATTTCTGCCGCGCTCAAAACAACAACTCAGAACTGGGAAATCTGACTTCAGTGAGTTCAAGACAACTGGGAAAATATGTTTAGAACGGTCATCCAACTCGGAATTGTAAGTCGAGAACTCTGGCTTCTTTCTAGAGCTACAACCTGAAGATCACTGATGTTATCATGATTCTACCTTGTTTTTTTCAGAGTTCCCAGTTGTCTTGAAAGCACCATAAATCCAGAGAATGCCAGACTTTGATGCCAAAGTTTGATGAGAACATTTGCCAATGAAGGACCGCCACGCCCCCTTCCTGTTCAAGTGAGCACAGCACAACAAGGTGAGTCCAAAAATATATTGTATGCTGCTGCGTAAATGATGTAATATGACAGGAAGATAGGTATACTGTAGCTAAGAAAGTAATACTAAGTGTATGTTGTGTAGTAAGCTGTTAGTAACCCATGTGCCTCACCCTAATAATTTGGTCTATTTTCCCCTCTTCATTTCGCCTACTGTTCTGACTTGGTGGTGGTGCACATGTAGCCTATAACGTTTTTTAGAGAAATGTAATCATCTAATATTGTAAGAGCTTTCATTGTCTGCTTATGTGCCCCCTTTATTTATCCTATGGTTGTGACTTAGTGTACAGGGAGAACACTGTAAGAACGGCCCATGTTCTGAATTCTGTCGCTGTACATTTCAAAAGTGCTGAACAAATAGTTATATTAACTACGTCCGTCCTAGCTCGCTCATTAATGTCTTAATCAAAATTACGGATTGCCTCTTATCCGCTTGTCATCCCCGAATTTACTACGATATTTGTGAGGAAGAAAAGGGCTACCCGGCTGGCAATGAGCACTCTGCAGGCAGGCTGCCCTCCAACGTGATGGCGCAGTGCAGACAGAACATAATTTCCATCTGTTACTGCAACCTCTGCTACAAGTAGGCCATATACAAGTAGGCCATATGATTTAGCTTGCTCTGGACTCCAGAAATGTGACATGATATATTCCTACTTGATATTGGCTGCTAACATGAATGGCTTTCAGCTCCAAATGCAGGTGTAAAACGCAGTTTATTTCTGTTGCCTATCTTGCATTTTATGGCTGTAATGACAGGCAACATTAGGAGTTAGGCTGGATATAGTAATGGTAGGTAGTATAGTAATGGTATTTCTTACAATCTTCTATTTTGACTGGAATTGTGTTGCTTATTGTTAATAAATTCACAATTTATGCCATTTCTAAATAGTTTTGCTAAATACTTTACTCATCAGATTGTAAGATTGTGCTGCTTTCCCCTTTTTTGAATAATAATTTCTCAATGAGTCTGTGACCACAGTTGCGGGAAATGTTATTTTTGGGGTGCGATAATTTTTTTAATTGTTTTTTTTACATTCCCCCGAAAAGGTCTGTGCATGGCCTTGAATCTTCTCATCAAACTTCTAAGCTTAAATATATGCAGTCGTGCATTTTGTGATAAAAGCACCAAATGTGGCACAGAGATAGATTTAAGTAAAATGTTAACATGTTAACTACTAGTCATTTAGCAGACACTCTTATCCAGAGTATACAAGAGCAATAAAAATTAAGCTCAAGGGCACATTAACAGTTTTTTCACCTAGTCGGCTCTGGGACTCGAACCAGCAATCTTTTAGTTACTACCTGCCCCCCTGAAAAGATTCAGATATAGAGCCACCACAGATTTGGATCCTGGGGGGCGTGGCAGCCATTTTTCTAAATGGCCACCAACGGTTGGCCTACCATTATTTGACAATTCAGAAGGACTGTTTTGAGATAAAGGCACCAAATTTGGAACAGAGGTAGGTTTATGGACCCTGAGAAGATGTATATATGGAGTGACCCCAGATTTGGGCCCTGGGGGGCATGGCAGTCATCTTATGAAATGGCCACAGAAAGTAATAAAATGTACAGTTCAGAAGTCTTATTTTGAGATGAACACACCAAATTTGGAACAGCTGTAAATTTATGTACCATGAAAATATTTAGATATGGAGCCCCCACAGATTTGGCCCCTGGGGGCCGTGGCAGCCATTTTACCAAAAGGCTGCAGACTGTACCACTATTTTACAATCCTTTACAAAATGAGAAAAAATAATCCTGAAAATCACATTGTATGATTTTTAATGAATTTATTTGCAAATTATGGTGGAAAATAAGTATTTGGTCAATAACAAAAGTTTCTCAATACTTTGTTATATACCCTTTGTTGGCAATGACACAGGTCAAACGTTTTCTGTAAGTCTTCACAAGGTTTTAACACACTGTTGCTGGTATTTTGGCCCATTCCTCCATGCAGATCTCCTCTAGAGCAGTGATGTTTTGGGGCTGTCGCTGGGCAACACGGACTTTCAACTCCCTCCAAAGATTTTCTATGGGGTTGAGATCTGGAGACTGGCTAGGCCACTCCAGGACCTTGAAATGCTTCTTACGAAGCCACTCCTTCGTTGCCCGGGCGGTGTGTTTGGGATCATTGTCATGCTGAAAGACCCAGCCACGTTTCATCTTCAATGCCCTTGCTGATGGAAGGAGGTTTTCACTCAAAATCTCACGATACATGGCCCCATTCATTCTTTCCTTTACACGGATCAGTCGTCCTGGTCCCTTTGCAGAAAAACAGCCCCAAAGCATGATGTTTCCACCCCCATGCTTCACAGTAGGTATGGTGTTCTTTGGATGCAACTCAGCATTCTTTGTTCTCAAAACACGACGAGTTGAGTTTTTACTATCTGACCATATGACATTCTCCCAATCCTCTTCTGGATCATCTAAATGCACTCTAGCAAACTTCAGACGGGCCTGGACATGTACTGGCTTAAGCAGGGGGACACGTCTGGCACTGCAGGATTTGAGTCCCTGGCGGCGTAGTGTGTTACTGATGGTAGGCTTTGTTACTTTGGTCCCAGCTCTCTGCAGGTCATTCACTAGGTCCCCCCGTGTGGTTCTGGGATTTTTGCTCACCGTTCTTGTGATCATTTTGACCCCACGGGGTGAGATCTTGCGTGGAGCCCCAGATTGAGGGAGATTATCAGGGGTCTTGTATGTCTTCCATTTCCTAATAATTGCTCCCACAGTTGATTTCTTCAAACCAAGCTGCTTACCTATTGCAGATTCAGTCTTCCCAGCCTGGTGCAGGTCTACAATTTTGTTTCTGGTGTCCTTTGACAGCTCTTTGGTCTTGGCCATAGTGGAGTTTGGAGTGTGACTGTTTGAGGTTGTGGACAGGTGTCTTTTATACTGATAACAAGTTCAAACAGGTGCCATTAATACAGGTAACGAGTGGAGGACAGAGGAGACTCTTAAAGAAGAAGTTACAGGTCTGTGAGAGCCAGAAATCTTGCTTGTTTGTAGGTGACCAAATACTTATTTTCCACCATAATTTGCAAATAAATTCATTAAAAATCCTACAATGTGATTTTCTGGAATTGTTTTTCTCAATTTGTCTGTCATAGTTGGCGTGTACCTATGATGAAAATTACAGGCCTCTCTCATCTTTTTAAGTGGGAGAACTTGCACAATTGAGAAATAATTTTTTTCCCCACTGTATGACACACTAGTTTTTCTAATTCCAGCTGAATATGTTCTGCAATTGGAACAAATAAAAGGCCACGTCACAGGTTAGTATATAACCAACTCAGTGGCCTTGTGGTTAGAGTGTTTGCCCTGAGATTGGAAGGTCGGTAGGTAGTTTGATCCACATCCAAGTCAAACCAAAGACAGTAAAAAGGGGACCTGCTACATTTCTGCTTGGAGCCACCACAGCATTAAGGAGATAGCGTCCTGTCCAGGGGCTGTATTTGTACATCAAGCTGTCCACTACAGAAACAGGAGTTAAGTACCTACAGTGCATTCAGACCCCTTGACTTTTTCCACATTTTGTTACGTTACAGCCTTATTCTAAAATTGATTAAATTGTTTTTCCCCCTCATCAATCTACACACAATACCCCATAATGACAAACCAAAAACAGGTTTTTCGATTTATTTGGCAAATTTCAACCCCCAGAAAATACAGAAATATCACATTTACATTGGTATTCAGACCCTTTACACAGTACTTTGTTAAAGCACCTTTGGCAGCGATTACATCCTCAACTCTTCTTGGGTATGACGCTACAAGCTTCGCCCATTCTTCTCTGTAGATCCTCTCAAGCTCTGTCAGGTTGGATGGGGAGCGTTATTGCACAGCTATTTTCAGGTCTCTCCAGAGATGTTTGTTCGGGCTCAAGTCCGGGCTCTGGCTGTGCCACTCAAGAACATTCAGAGACTTGTTCCGAAGCCACTTCTGCGTTGTCTTGGCTGTGTGCTTAGGGTCGTGGTCCTGTTGGAAGGTGAACCTTCGCCCCAGTCTGAGGTTCTGAGCGCTCTAGAGCAGGTTTTCATCAAGGATCTCTCTGTACTTTGCTCCGTTCATCTTTCCCTCGATCCTGACTACTCTCCCAGTCCATGCCGCTGAAAAACATCCCCACAGCATGATGCTGCCACCAACATGCTTCACCGTAGGGATGGTGCCAGGTTTCCTCCAGACGTGACACTTGGCATTTAGGCCAAAGAGTTCAATCTTGGTTTCATCAGACCAGAGAATCTTGTTTCTCATGGTCTGAGAGTCTTTAGGTGCCTTTTGGAACTGTGGAGCGCTGTCAGAGTGACCATTGGGTTCTTGGTCACCTCCCTGACCAAGGCCCCTCTTCCCCGATAGTCTTGGTGGTTCCAAACTTCTTCCATTTAAGAATGATGGAGGCACTGTGTTCTTGGGGACCTTCAATGCTGCAGACATTTTTTGGTACCATTCCCCAGATCTGTGCCTCGACACAATCCTGTCTCGGAGCTCTACGGACAATTCCTTTGACCTCATGGCTTGGTTTTTGCTCTGACATGCACTATAGTTATGGCGCCTCAAATGTCTCAGGGTCTTCTAGTGTTTACGCCCTGGTTGACTGAATGTTTCCGAATGAGTTCAGATGAAGGAGTGAAAACCTACATCCTAACCTCTCATTCTGGTCAAGGGTTCTGTCTGACAGACACATTAACCGGCCATTATAGTTGTCCACATACGCCCTCTCGCTGTTGCGGGTGAACTAGGGGCTTCCCCCAGTGTGTTGTGCCAGGCTAGGGGAATGGACACTTTTCACAGACGCAAGCAATAAGAAAGCTTTATCAGTTTTAGTTTACTATGGTGAAAGAGTTAGACGACGACACTAGAGTCTACACCCTCAAGTGGTGCTACAGCTTTCGGAAAAGTTTGGGAGAGCACAGGTGGACCTGTTTGCATTTCAGGAGAACACTCAATGCCCCAGCTGGTTCTCGATGTTGGACCCTATGGGTCTGGATGCCCTCGCTCACGATTGGCCGGCAATTGTTGTCTCTCCTCTCGGGGACCCCCATGGCAGCTGCCCCTGAGGCCCGACCTTCTCTTCAGGCTGGCATCCAAACCCGCACCGCTTTCAGCTTCGGGCCTCTGAAAGGCGTTAATGGACCAGTCTAGGCCTTCAGGACAATTTACATTTTACATTTTACATTTTAGTCATTTAGCAGACGCTCTTATCCAGAGCGACTTACAGGAGCAATTAGGGTTAAGTGCCTTGCTCAAGGGCACATTTACGTCATTTAGCAGACGCTCTTATCCAGAGCGACTACAAATTGGTGCATTCACCCTATAGCCAGTGGGATAACCACTTTACAATTATACTTTTTTTTTTTGGGGGGGGGGGTAGAATGTGGTGAACACGTTGAGGAGTGGTTTCTAACACCAATGCGTCATATCAAATGTAGTGTGGCATATTCTGTACCTGGTTTGAGAGCCATATGTGCAAACGGTTTTCACAGTCAATGCTTGATGCGGGCAGAGCGGCATCCACATTGAAAGTGTATTTAGCAGCTATCTTGGAATGCCATGACGAAGGCCAAGAGGATACTCATTGCTCTCCAAATTTTTGAAGGGAGTTTGACGTCTGTGCCCAGCAATGGCCTGCTCGGTGCCAAACTGGACGTTGACGTGGTGCTGTCAGCGCTTGCTAAGCCGCCCTCGAGCCCCAAGAGTCGATGACTTTAAAGCACCTATCCATGAAGGGGGCATTCCTGTTGGCTATTACCTCCACTAAGAGGGTGAGTGAACGCCATGCTTTTTCAGTGAGCACTGAATGTTTTTCCAAATGGGTCCAGACAAGAGGAGTGTCACCCTCCGTCTTAACCCCTCATTCTTGCCGAAGTTCCTGTTTGACAGACGTGAACCGGCCCTTACATTTGTCCGCATATGCTCCTCCCGTGGCTGCGAGTGAGCTGGGTGTTTTTTCCCCAAGTGTGCTCTGCCCGGGTCAGGGCCTTGGATACTTACATTACACAGACAATACGACAGTCTGATCGGCTATTCGTTTGCTATGGTGAGAGTGTTCTGGGCCAGAGTCTATCGATACAAAGACTCTCACATTGGATTGTGGACATTATTACTACAGCATATCGGCTGGCCAGCCAGCCTATTGCTGTCTGTTGTAGTGGCGCATTCTACTAGAGGAGTAGCTACATTGTGGGCACAGTCCCCTGTAGCTCAAATGTAAATGTAAAATGCTCAGAGGAGTTCCCCTCAATGATATTTGCGCTTCGGCCAGTTGGGCATCGTCTATCACCTTTTTCTAGGTACTATCGAGTTATTGTTGCCTGATCCAATGAGGTTGGAATGGCTGTGCTGGGTGTTGCCTCTGCTTCCCTGAGTGGAGATGGAGGGACATAGCCTCTATAACTGCCCTGAGCTCAGCCCTACATAACTTTGCTCTCTGTCTGGCCCTTACCTAGTTCACCGATTAATCTGGTATTGTGATACCAAATTGGAGTGATCCAATATAGTGCTACATAACAAAGGTTACGTATGTAACCACAGTTATGTGAGCTATTGGATCACTCCAATCCTCTTTGTCGGTGATGTACGGCACCTCGAAAAGAACACGAGGTGGAATTAGTGTGGCGGCAGCTATTTAAGGGGGTCAGCCGCAGCACTACCCGGTACACAGGACTAATCTGAAATTCTTACTCGGAATGTATCCTACCGTGCGGAAGGATACCATATTGGAGTGATCCAATAGCTCACATAACCATGGTTACATATGTAACCTTCGTTGAGAACACTGCAACATGCAGCTTAGTCCACTATTGGCTGAGTCACGTAAGTGAGAGGAGACAAAGCAGCATGCGCATGTCGTGACAACTTTTTACCATTTGTTGGTAGGTGTTGGGTTTTATTTTTTAATTGGATCTGTATGTGATGAATAGCTTGGAAGGAATGCATTAATGAGGAGCACTGTACTGATATGGATTGTTTCACAGGGAACGTTAGGGGTAGGACAGATAAGACTTGTATTTCTTACAGATAAGAACACTCTCTCTTCATTGTCTGTGAAACTGTCCTTGAACATGGGTACAGTGGAATTGTGTATTTTCGGTGCTGACTCCGCAGGTTATTATCATAGCAACTATGCCTGGCAACAAATGGAGTGCCAAGGAGTTGAGACCAACCCCCGCGCCAACGGATTGGCTGAAATGGAGTCTGGACCACACTCAGTCCTTTGCTCTGGTTGGCCAACAGAAGAGGTGGAGGCTTTCTGTCAGAGTATTTGAGAAAGAATCTGTAAACATTAATTCTAGTTCTCTGTCGGCCCTGCGTGGTTTTTCAGTGAGCCCGTATACGAACCTTCATACTTATCATACATACATTTTGCATATAATAAATTAAGCTTGGATTGAAGATCTCTTGATTCTTATTCCAATACCAGATTTGAATTACGCAATTTCTAACATAGGCTATTTAACTTTTCATTATGAACAAGTAGAAATTTGAAATGGAAGTTGTGGAACTCCCTCGCGTGCTTCTGTTATAGGGAAAAGTCCTCAATGAAACTGACATTACATTTGGAGAAGTAGCCTATTAATTTATATGCCATTGTAGCCTACTGTAGGCTGCCATTTGATACAATAAATATGTTGAAATTACTATATCACTGGAGTCATTGCAAATCATTTTGTGCCACTTGTGTAGCCTACCTAGAGCTGGCAAACGGATTGAATAAATAGTCTATAACTTCAGTGTATTGTTGTTGTAACCATGGTTTATTATGCAATTATTAATGGCCATGTTTATTTAATTAATTGGGAAGTTATCAAAGCTCTATCCCAATTGCCGATCATTTGTTTGAATGCATTAGATTGTTTTTTTAAGTTCGTCCAAGTGTTTCTTGCTCAGAGGTTGAGATCCTCTGTCCAACTTTCATCACTCAAACTGACCTGTCGGATTTATCTATAGTTACGCACATGCGCAAAAGGGATTTATTTACAATTGTAAACCGGGTTTGAGCCCTGAATGCTGATTGGCTGAAAGCCGTGGTACAGTGCCTTCGGAAAGTATTCAGACCCCTTGACTTTTTCCACATTTTGTTACGTTACAGCCTTATTCTAAAATGGATTAAATAAATTCCTCAGCAATCTACACACAATACCCCATAATAACAAAGTGAAAACATTGTATTCAGACCCTTTGCTATGAGACTCGAAATTGAGCTCAGGTGCATCCTGTTTCCATTGATCATCCTTGAGATGTTTCTACAACTTGATTGGAGTCCACCTGTGGTAAATTCAATTGATTGGACACACCTGTCTATATAAGGTCCCACAGTTGACAGTGCATGTCAGAGCAAAAACCAAGCCATGAGGTCAAAGGAATTGTCCGTAGAGCTCGGAGACAGGATTGTGTCGAAGCACAGATCTGGGAAAGGGTACCGAAACATTTCTGCAGCATTGAAAGTCCCCAATAACACAGTGGCCTCCATCATTCTTAAATGGAAGAAGTTTGGAACCACCAAGACTTCCTAGAGCTGGCTGCCCAGCCAAACTGAGCAATCGGGGTAGAAGGGCCTTGGTCAGGGAGGTGACCAAGAACCCAATGGTCATTCTGACAGAGCTCCAGAGTTCCTCTGTGGAGATGGGAGAACCTTCCAGAAGGACAACCATCCCTGCAGCACTTCACCAATCAGGCATTTATGGTAGAGTGACCAGACGGAAGCCACTCCTCAGTAAAAGGCACAACAGCACACTTGAAGTTTGCCAAAAGGGCCCTAAAGGACTCTCAGACCATGAGAAACAAGATTCTTTGTTCTGATGAAACCAAGATTGAACTCTTTGGCCTGAATGCCAAGCGTCACGTCTGGAGGAAACCTGGCACCATCCCTACGGTGAAGCATGGTGGTGGCATCATGCTGTGGGGATGTTTTTTAGCGGCAGGGACTGGGAGAATAGTCAGGATCGAGGCAAAGATGAACGGAGCAAAGTACAGAGAGATCCTTGATGAAAACCTGCTCTAGAGCGTTCACGACCTAAGACTGGGGCGAAGGTTCAACTTCCAACAGGACCACGACCCTAAGCACACAGCCAAGACAACACAGGAGTGGCTTCGGGGCAAGTCTCTGAATGTCCTTGAGTGGCCCAGCCAGAGCCCGGACCGATCGAACATCTCTGGAGAGACCTGAAAATAGCTGTGCAGTGACGCTACCCATCCAACCTGACAGAGCTTGAGAGGATCTGCAGAGAAGAATGGGAGAAACTCCCCAAATACAGGTGTGCCAAGCTTGTAGCGTCATACCCAAGAAGACTCAAGGCTGTAATTGCTGCCAATGGTGCTGCAACAAAGTACTGAGTAAAGGGTCTGAATACTTATGTAAATGTGATATTTCTGTTTTTTATTTTTTATAAATTAGCAAACATTTCTAAAAACCTGTTTTTGCTTTGTCATTATGGGGTATTGTGTGTAGATTTGATGAGGGAAAAAAAAACATTTAATCAATTTTAGAATAAGGCTGTAACCTAACAAAATGTGGAAAAAGTCAAGGGGTCTGAATAGTTTCTGAAGGCACTGTATATCAGACCATAAAACATTCGTTTTACGTTGGTAACCAGTTTATAATAAGTCACCGTGGGGGTTTGTGGTATATGGCAATATACCACGGCTAATGGCTGTATCCATGCACTTCGCGTTGCATCATGCTTAAGAACAGCCCTTAGCCATGGTATATTGGCCATAAACCATACCCCCTCGTGCCTTATTGCTTAATCATAGCAGTCAAACGTGTTAAATCGACATCCATTGATGGAAAATTATCTGGTGAGTTTAATAAGGGCAAATTATCTTTTCTCTTGCGACATATTCAAATTAGTGTATTACGTCATGTCATAGTTCGCAACTCCTCTCTTGCTGTGTGAAAAATAAATGTTCGCTTTCAGGCCTTTTGGGTGGTTATTGTGCTAGAAAGTTTAACTAGACCTGGCAACCCTGAGCCTGCAAAATGAAAAATATAAATTAATTTCCATCACATTTTCAACTCTACTGATGGTTTTATCACAAAAACTGTTGTGTTTTATAGCAAATGTGCCCACTCTGGTCTTGGCACATAGGCCTATGCTCTAGCCAACAGCTTGCAGATACAGTACGGGTAGGCTACCTGCATTATGAGATTATTATGGATAAGAGCGATATTATTTGTATTTGTCAAACGGCAGCCAAGCATTGATCATCATGTCAGAATAAGACGCTCGATATTTATTGGAAAGGAGCATTAAGCTCATCACCTTGCACATCCACCACCCTGTGAAGTTCATCATAACTTATTTCATCTGTAGCCTAATAAACTGCCTGTTTCCCGTGTTGTAGTTGGAGGACCACAACATATCATTGCGTGACTCCAAGTTTACTTCAATATGATGGCTATTATATCAATATTTGCACATAAAGGCGTTTCCACCACCGTTTCTCGCATAATTAATTTTACTTACACAAAAAGATCCCACTACGTCGAAGGTTGGGTTGAAGTTGAGGTTGGTCGAATGAACAAATTGTCTGTTGGCATTTATAAAATTGTACTGGCATTTCATGTTTCCATCAGCCCGGTCGTGACTTTTTTCCTGCGTCAGGTAATTCATCCTCATGAAATGGTTGGATGGAAATGTGGTTAGTAATGTAGTATCTGAACAGTTTATAATTTTGGCTGACGTTTGCAAATGGTGTGTTAGATGAACTTTACTTTGCCTTGCTGAAACATCTGGAAAGAATTACTATAGGGGCCCCCTGAAACAGAGGAGACTTGGATATGTGGAAGCCAGGGATTGGTCTATTCAAAACACCCATATTATGTTACATAGGATAAATACCATGTTTGAACAAAGGACTGGGAGAATAATCATTTTTAGATTGGGTTAGTTGTTCTCCGGATTTCTGCAGAAATCTGTAAATTGACGCTGGAACCTTTGATATAATAAACCTTTATAATCAAGTACAGTGTCAGCGGATTTCTTGTCTACACAGCATATCAGCATCGTTGTCTCGACACCACATTAATTGGCAATGAGGATTTTTGGGACGTGTTGCGTCTGTTCGGCATTTCATCATGGGCTGCGAGCTGACTCCTGCTACAGAGGCCGGCAGATAAGGTGAGCTTTCTCACAACTTTGGGCGCTGGTCAGTTCGTGTGGCTGTGTGTGTGCGTTGAGGGGATGTACCGTTAAAGAACTTGTGTGTGCACCTTGCTGTTATTTGCTGTGGGATGACAATCCGTTCTAAATTTCTACATTTGTTTGCATTGAAAACAACGCAAACAGGGGGGAGTGTCTATAGGAATTGATATCACTGGGCACAGGGATATTTGGCTTGAATAAAATTAAAGGAGTCCAGGAATAGAATGAAGGAATAAGACAAGGAAATAAGGAAAAAATTATACTGTTAGGACGTTGCTGATCTACGGAAGCCCTCAAACGAGGCGATCATTAAGATGGGCCGCAAATCCTAGGAAAGTCACTAGGTTGACTTTCGGGTCAGTTCTGGGAACTGTGAGATTGTACAATATATATTCAATTGCATGTTACCTCTCGGAATATAGTTGACGAGGTATATGTCCGATGTAGCCTCTCATTGAATATCTGCAACTCAAGGTAGCAGAAATTTAGGAAGTAATATAAAGGAAAAAAAGGAGCAACGTAAGCATGCTTTAGAATATTGTATGAATGGATACATTCTTGTTTGATTATGTGTGTGTGTGTGAGACAAAGAGAGCCTATGCGTGTGTGTACATGGGGAGGTCTCTGCTATGTTCCAGCTGGGTGTTGACTCATGCTATGATACGATTTATGTTAGATATATATATATATATGTTTTGGTTGAGAACAGGGGTTTTAGTTTTTTGTAAGGAAATATGTTAATTAAGGTTAAAACCTTATGAGTCTCCATTTGAGAGAAAGTTTCCAGAATTGTAAAAAAATAACTATGAGCCCCCCGGGAGGACGTTATGATTGTATAGAGAGGATTTGTTTTAAACATTGTTAAAAAAAAATAAAACTATGAGCCCCCCGGGAGGACGTTATGATTGTATAGAGATGATTTGTAATGGATAAGAAAATAACTATAAATCTGCAGATTAGAATAAGTGAAGATAAGAAACTTCTAAGTAGGATTTGTGTTCTATGTTTTGTGTTGGTTTGTGCGTTTTGTTCAGTGTTACTGTTTGTCTGTGTTGGAAAAAACGGAGGGACAGCTGGTCTGTCTGCTGTTAGACTTGGAGAAAGTTGCTTGCGGGAGCTCCTCTCACCATGAAATCGCACTGGTGAATGAGCTGCACATGTGTGGGATTTTAGGAATTTAGAGTTGCGCGGAGTGAGTGTGCCACTCCCCTGCCTCCCCTGCCTGAGCTGCTGGGAGACACAGAAAGGAGGGGGACTTTGAATACACACAAGTAAAGTATTCTGTTTGTTAAGTGGCTGTTGCTTAATTATGAAACTATTTGATTGAGATCCATTGAATTTATAAATAAGAGTTATGTTGACGGATTAAAAAATATAAAGAAATAAATACAATAAAATATTATTGCGCTATTTATAATATTCCTGAGTTAAGCTGTTTGCTTATTTCTTAGCGCGAATGTGAACATAGGTATGTCTAAAAGGGTATTGTATGGTTGAAATAACCAAGTGAGTGCATAAAAGACTAAATTCTTGTCTGTTTCTTTTGTTGTTCTGTGATGTGAGAAACGAGAAGGAGGATCCAGTCCAATTAAGGCCAGTACTGTTCTATCCACAAACTTACTTTCCCTTACAGGATATAATAGATACATTGTGTATGCATAGAATATTTCATGTTGTGACCATTTAGCAGGGACTTGGCAACAGACTGATCAATTGATGTAATTGAGAATTGCACATTAGTTTTTTTTTGTGCATGAGTTGTTTTGATTAGAGTTGTGTTGGAAATCCAGCACTGAGATTATTCTGTAAAATTAAGGTGATTGGGTGCTTATTAAGCAATTGGTTTGTGGGTGCTGTAGTGTTGCTGGATTGCAGGTCTTTCTTTTTTGATTGCTCTGAAGTTGACTAGTTTCCTTGACTTTTCCTGATCGGATGTGGTAAGATTGCCACTAATCAATAACTTGGTAGAAAAAAAATAAATAAAAAAAATAATAATAATAATAATTTTTTTTGCATAATGTTACATGGGAAGATCAGGGAGAATATACTTGTACTTATTTAGAGCCAGCGTTCAAATTTGTTCCGGTTAAGAATTACTGGTTAGAAGGCTATGTCACTCGTAAGGTGACGCTTATGATGAAAGATTTAAAGTCTGTTGAAGTTTCTGCTTGCTTAACCCAGAAGCCAGCCGCACCAATGTGTCGGAGGAAACACCGTACAACTGACGACCGTGTCAGCGTGCATGCGCCTGGCCCACCACAGGAGACAAGGACATCCTGACCGGCCAAACCCTCCCTTAACCCGGCCAATTGTGCGCCGCCTCATGGGTCTCCCGGTCGCGGCCGGCTGCGACACAGCCCGGGATCGAAACTGGGTCTGTAGTGACGCCTCTAGCACTGTGATGCAGTGCCTTAGACCGCTGCGCCACTCGGGAGGCCCCACTCTCCCTTTATTTAGCCTCAGTCTTCAGGCAGTATTGGTTTTGTTTACGTTCAGTACGCTACTCCTGTTTGATTATCTTCATGTTTCTTATTATTAAACTCACCTTCTGCACCTGTTTCCTGACTCCCTGCGTATACATTACAAATATCATCTTCGATATCTATTTTGTAGTGGAGCTGAATGACGATGAAAACTTTGATGAACAAGGCCTCTTTCTTGGTGAGAATTTCATTTCTAAACCTTAGAGCAGGGGTTCCCAAATGTTTTCACTCGTGGCCCCCCTTCCAGCATTGGGGAACATCCCGCATAAGTACTGTTCATGACACAAACTGTTAGTAATTTTTTTGTATTTATTACGGATCCCCATTAGCGGCTGCCATGCAGCAGCTACTCTTCCTGGGGTCCAACCACAATTTACATACAATAAAACAATACATAACACAACACCTTATTACACACTACTCTACCATAACATATTTACAATACAAAATCAATAATAGAGCAAAATAACAATATTAAAATGTGTGTGTGTGTACAGTGCACATTTTATTATTTGTTAGCATGTGTTTGCGAATGCTGTGTGTGTGTGTCTCTCTTCACAGTCCGCGCTGTTCCATAAAGTGTAGTTTTATCTGTTTTTTAAAATCTGATTTTACTGCTTGACTGAGTTACATGATGTGTAATAGTGTTCCATGTAGTCATGGCTCTATGTAGTACTGTGCATTTCCCGTAGTCTTTTCTGGACTTGGGGACTGTGAAGAGACCGCTGGTGGCATGTCTCGTGGGGTATGCATGGGTGTCTGAGCTGTGTGCCAGCATTCCAAACAGACAGCTCGGTACATTCAGCTTGTCTACACCTCAGTGATGAAGTCAATCTCTCTTCCACTCTAAGCCAGGAGAGACTAATATGCATGTCATCAATGTTAGCTCTACGTGTACTTTTAAGGGCCAGCCGTGCTGCCCTGTTCTGAGCCAACTGCAATTTTCCCAAGTCCCTCTATGTGGCACCTGACCACACTACTGAACAGTAGTCTAGGTGCGACAAAACTAGGGCCTGTAGGACCTGCCTTGTTGATAGTGTTGTTAAAAAGGCAGAGCAGTGCTTAATTATGGACATACTTCTCCTCATCTTAGCTACTGTTGTATCAATATGCTTTGACCGTGACAGTTTACAATCCAGGGTTACTCCAAGCAGTTTAGTCACCTCAACTTGCTCAATTTGATGTTGTTGAGGTTTAGGGTTTAGTGAATGATTTGACCCAAATACAATGCTTTTAGTTTTGGAAATATTTAGGACTAACTTATTCCTTGCCACCCATTCCGAAACTAATTGCAACTCTTTATTAAGTGTTGCAGTTATTTCAGTTGCTGTAGCAGCTGATGTGTATAGTGTTGAGTCATCCGCATACATAGACACACTGGCTATACTCAAAGCCAGTGGCATATCGTTAGTAAAGATGGAAAAAGGTAAGGGGCCTAAACAGCTGCCCTGGGGAATCTGATTCTACCTGGATTAAGTTTGAGAGGCTTCCATTAAAGAACATCCTCTGTGTTCTGTTAGACAAGTAACTCTTTATCCACATTATAGCAGGGGGTGTAAAGCCATAACACATACGTTTTTCCAGCAGCAGACTATGATCGATGATGTCAAAAGCCGCACTGAAGTCTAACAAAACAGCCCCCACAATCTTTTCACACCCCTCTTGTTGGTGGAGACAATGTTGCAGGTTTGAAGCTTATTTCCTGCAATTCTACACATTTTGTAATGGGGTGCAAAGAAAATGTTGCGGTTTTAAAGCTCATTTTCTTGCATTTCAATACATTTTGCCATGCCTAATGTGAATTAATGTGATATTTCAGTGACAAAATAATTACAACAAAATCTATGAGCTAAAAAAACGAAATAAAAAACGTTGATCTGGATAGGGGTGTTGCGGTCATGAAATTTTGTCAGCCTGTGATTTTTAAGCAAATAACTGCCAGTCTCACGGCAATTGACAGTTAATTAACATAAACACGTTTAGCATCTCCTGGCTTCCACGCATAGCCTACAAGCCACTGATGCAGACCTTTGGAACATCCACATTTTAACAAGGTCTAATAAATCCATTTAACATAGCCTACACCATCACAATAAATCCATTATTTATTTTAGACAGGTCTAAATAAATATGATATGAAGAAAATGTAGTCTATTTCAGAAGAACAGAATAGCATACATACTCTGAATTGTCCTTATGTTAAGCCCTAATCTGGCTATGGCTGTGGGCTACAGTAGTTAATTTAGCAGACAAGATTTGCTTAGAATTCTGTGGCATTATTTTATATTATTTTATAGTATGAAGAATACAATTCATCATAGCTGAATAAAATAGAAAGTATATTTTCTCCAAATGATTTCCAAGGGAGTGCGCACATGTGGCTATTCTGTGTTTAGCGGTTAACAAAGAAACAGGTCCTCCTATATGCTTGGAGTTATTTATGCAACTTCAGTTGTGATACAAACATTGGGCTATATGTTTTGATTTTTAATACATTCTAAGGCTGCATGATGCAACTCTAATGATGATTTGAAAAAAATATGCATGAAAGGCATGAGCTTTGCAGTCTTTCTTGTGCAGGCTACACACACTTCATCAGTCTCTCATTCACAATTTGACAAGCACTTGATAATATTCTCATCAAGCCTCGAATTTCCCGGCGGCATCCCCCTTGTGTGGCCGAAATGCCCCCTAAACATCCCCCTTTTGCAGCCAAAGTGGCCATTGTGCCCATGGGCTGAATATAATAATTATAATTCCCTTCTCCCAGCAGCCTTGCTCCGAAGCAGCTCTCACTCATATGGCTCTCTCAGATATCTAAAATCATATCAGCCAATGCCCTTCATGTGATCGGGTCCTTCTCACAGGCATCTCAGCTCTGAAGTAGGCTACAAGTGAACACAAACACTACCGGTCAAAAGTTTTAGAACACCTTCTCATTCAAGGTTTTTCTTTATTTTGACTATTTTCTACATTGTAGAATAATAGTGAAGACATCAAAACTATGAAATAACACATATGGAATCATGTAGTAACCAAAAAAGTGTTAAACAAATCAAAATATACACTGCTCAAAAAAATAAAGGGAACACTTAAACAACACAATGTAACTCCAAGTCAATCACACTTCTGTGAAATCAAACTGTCCACTTAGGAAGAAACACTGATTGACAATATATTTCACATGCTGTTGTGCAAATGGAATAGACAACAGGTGTAAATTATAGGCAATTAGCAAGACACCCCCAATAAAGGACTGGTTCTGCAGGTGGTGACCACAGACCACTTCTCAGTTCCTATGCTTCCTGGCTGATGTTTTGGTCACTTTTGAATGCTGGCGGTGCTTTCACTCTAGTGGTAGCATGAGACGGAGTCTACAACCCACACAAGTGGCTCAGGTAGTGCAGCTCATCCAGGATGGCACATCAATGCGAGCTGTGGCAAGAAGGTTTGCTGTGTCTGTCAGCGTAGTGTCCAGAGCATGGAGGTGCAACCAGGAGACAGGCCAGTACATCAGGAGACGTGGAGGAGGCCGTAGGAGGGCAACAACCCAGCAGCAGAACCGCTACCTCCGCCTTTGTGCAAGGAGGAGCAGGAGGAGCACTGCCAGAGCCCTGCAAAATGACCTCCAGCAGCCACAAATGTGCATGTGTCTGCTCAAACGGTCAGAAACAGACTCCATGAGGGTGGTATGAGGGCCCGACGTCCACAGGTGGGGGTTGTGCTTACAGCCCAACACCGTGCAGGACGTTTGGCATTTGCCAGAGAACACCAAGATTGGCAAATTCGCCACTGGCGCCCTGTGCTCTTCACAGATGAAAGCAGGTTCACACTGAGCACGTGACAGACGTGACAGTCTGGAGACGCTGTGGAGAACGTTCTGCTGCCTGCAACATCCTCCAGCATGACCGGTTTGGCGGTGGGTCAGTCATGGTGTGGGGTGGCATTTCTTTGGGGGGCCGCACAGCCCTCCATGTGCTCGCCAGAGGTAGCCTAACTGCCATTAGGTACCGAGATGAGATCCTCAGACCCCTTGTGAGACCATATGCTGGTGCGGTTGGCCCTGGGTTCCTCCTAATGCAAGACAATGCTAGACCTCATGTGGCTGGAGTGTGTCAGCAGTTCCTGCAAGAGGAAGGCATTGATGCTATGGACTGGCCCGCCCGTTCCCCAGACCTGAATCCAATTGAGCACATCTGGGACATCATGTCTCGCTCCATCCACCAACGCCACGTTGCACCACAGACTGTCCAGGAGTTGGCGGATGCTTTAGTCCAGGTCTGGGAGGAGATCCCTCAGGAGACCATCCGCCACCTCATCAGGAGCATGCCCAGGCGTTGTAGGGAGGTCATACAGGCACGTGGAGGCCACACACACTACTGAGCCTCATTTTGACTTGTTTTAAGGACATTACATCAAAGTTGGATCAGCCTGTAGTGTGGTTTTCCACTTTAATTTTGACCTCCATGGGTTGAAAAATTAGATTTCCATTGATAATTTCTGTGTGATTTTGTTGTCAGCACATTCAACTATGTAAAGAAAAAAGTATTTAAAATTATTTCATTCATTCAGATATAGGATGTGTTATTTTAGTGTTCCCTTTATTTTTTTGAGCAGTGTATATTATATTTGAGATTCTTCAAATAGCCACCCTTTGCCTTGATGACAGCTTTGCACTCTCTCCACCAGCTTCACCTGGAATGCTTTTCCAACAGTCTTGAAGCAGTTCCCACATATGCTGAGCACTTGTTGGCTGCTTTTCCTTCACTCTGCGGTCCGACTCATCCCAAACCATCTCCATTGGGTTGAGGTCGTGGGATTGTGGAGGCCAGGTCATCTGATGCAGTACTCCACCACTCTCCTTCTTGGTAAAATAGCCCTTACACAGCCTGGAGGTGTGTTGGGTCATTGTCCTGTCAAATCTGGACCCCAGACCAAAGGACAGATTTCCACCGGTCTAATGTCCATTGCTCTTGTTTCTTGGCCCAAGCAAGTCTCTTCTTATTATTGGTGTCCTTTAGTAGTGGTTTCTTTGCAGCAATTTGACCATGAAGGACTGATTAACACAGTCTCCTCTGAACAGTTGATGTTGAGATGTGTCGGTCCTCATGAGAGCCAGTTTCATCACAACGCTTAATGGTTTTTGCGACTGCACTTTCATGGTCACTGTAACAGCCCTAGATCTGAACATTTCCGACAAGTTATAAATAGCTCTCTAAGGTATGAAATTACTAACATGATGCGACTGAAACACGCACAGGCAAAGATTTTCAGCTTGCAGACAGATATAGGAATACGTTTCTTAGTGAAAGAGTGAGGGCTTTGCATATGCACTTTGTTGCGTTTTGTTGTGGGACGAGAAAAAAATGCCTGGAAAGTAAAATAACGTTATTAACTTGTCACGCCCTGGCTCTGGGGACTCTAATATGTTGAGCCAGGGTGTGTAAAGTCTATGTGTTTTGTTCTAGGTTTCACTTTCTAGTATTGTTGTTCTATGTTGGCCAGTGTGGTTCTCAATCAGAGGCAACGTGATTCAGCTGTTGCTTGTTGTCTCTGATTGAGAACCATACTTTAGCAGCCTGTTTCCCCACAGAGTTTGTGGGATCTTGTTTCTAGTCTGTTGTGTTAGACCGTGAACTGTCACGTTTTCGTTTTGTTGGTTTTGATCGTGTCTCTAATAAAGAGTATGTTTGCCTGCAACGCTGCGCCTTGGTCCTCATCTCTGTACGACGATCGTGACATAACTGGTTCCCATGCTTTAAAAATAACGGTTCTGGAACAGTATGAATCACTTTCGTTCCAGGTTCCGTTCCTTGAAAAATGATGTTCTTTTCCGGTTTCCGGTTCTGTTCCCTGAATTGGTTCTAACCCCTGACAAAAACCACTGTGAAATATATTTTCAATAAGAAAAAATACTGTATTTTCAGCTGTTTGAAGCTGTTGTACAAAACCGAAAATAAAAGCAGGAGACATCAGTAAGACCCTAGTGACAAGATGGCGTATTGAACGCACAGTGGTGCGAATCACCTCAAGATAAAAACGTAATATTCAATATCAGTAAGTTAGACTAAATATTAGCACTTCATATACTTGTGAATAATAACATTCAATCTGGATAATAACACAAAACAAATCATGAGGCTAGAAAAATTTATCTACAAATATTACAACAACAAGCAACACTCAAACATGACGGAGGGTAAACGAGGAGAATCAATCTCCAAGAGAAAACGCGACCCCTCGTCGGATACAGATGATTTATACTTTTCATCACGGGGACTGGTAAGTGTGGAATGCGATCTGTTGAAGTCGCTAAATTACAAACTGGGCATACTAGAGTTGGTCAGTAAGGATGTAAAAGAGTTGAAGGCGAGTCTTGAAATGAGTGACGAAAAAGCTGCGATAATGGAGAAAGATACAAAAAAGCTAAAAGGGACAGTCACTAAGATAGAAACGGATGTTAAGGAACTTAAAAGGGAGAACAACTTTCTGAGCGAAGCCTTACTAGACATACAGACTATATCGATGAGAGAAAATCTAGTACTTACGGGTACCCAAGAAAAAGAAGGAGAGGTTACCGAAAAAATGGTGAAAGACTTCTTTCTTACAGCGCTTCAAATCCCACTCGATGCTGTCGATAAAATCCAACTTGAACGTGTACACCGTTTCGGACAAAGAGGACAGAGATATGAGCGTCCAATCGTTGCCAAATTTGCTTTCTTTAAGGATAAAGTAATGGTTAAAATCCTAGGTAAAATACTTGCTGGCACGAAAATAGGCATGAATGATCAGTTCCCGAGGGAAATTGCAGAACGGCGCAAAGTTCTGTACCCAATCTTCAAGGAATATAGATTAAAAGGGAAGCGTGTTGTTCTCGTAGTTGATAAACTGTATATTGACAACCAAATGTTCCGAGACACAAAGACTACTCCATGGCTATTCTGAAAGTTCTAATAGAGGAGTCAAAAAATTGAACACCTAATACTAGCCATGCTACGGATTGTAATAATAAAACATATTTATAGTATTTTATAAAGGGATAAGACGGTATTACAAGAAAGGATAACAAGTGTAATAACGCATCTTCAAATATAACTAATCAGAACACAAGTACTCAATCAACATAGTGGAGATAAAAACATAGCAAACAGAAGACATAGAAGGCACAGTATGTGGGTATGTGTGGATGTATTGTGATGGAAGGTGTGGCAGGTAGCTTAGTGGTTAAGAGCGTTGTGCCAGTATCCGAAAGGTCGCTGGTTCTAATCCCCGAGCCGACTAGGTGAAAAATCTGTCGATGTGCCCTTGAGCAAGGCACTTAGCCCTAATTGCTCCTGTATGTCGCTCTGGATAAGAGCGTCTGCTAAATGACTAATAATAATAATAAAAAAAAAAGGTGTGGTGTGCATTTTTGTGTTTGGAAAAGTGTGGCGTTAAGTTACTGAGAAAGGAAATGGTTGCATATCCCAGAACCAATGTGTCTGTGAGCAGGGGTTGTGAGAGAGTGCTTTCAATTTTGTGCAGATGACGGATATACATTTTTAAATGAAGTATACATCTTATCTATTATTTTATTGTCCTATCATGATGGAACGGTCCCCAACCCTATATCCTAGACATCCACCTGAGCAACCCATACACCAAAGAGAAGTCCCCATCTGTTTTATGGCCCTGCTGTAAATTACCTACAGTGAGGGAAAAAAGTATTTGATCCCCTGCTGATTTTGTACGTTTGCCCACTGACAAAGAAATTATCAGTCTATAATTTTTATGGTAGGTTTATTTGAACAATGAGAGACAGAATAACAACAAAAAAATCCAGAAAAACGCATGTCAAAAATGTTATAAATTGATTTGCATTTTAATGAGGGAAATAAGTATTTGACCCCCTCTCAATCAAAAAGATTTCTGGCTCCCAGGTGCAGGTAATGAGCTGAGATTAGGAGCACATTCTTAAAGGGAGTGCTCCTAATCTCAGTTTGTTACCTGTATAAAAGACACCTGTCCACAGAAGCAATCAATCAATCAATCAATCAGATTCCAAACTCTCCACCATGGCCAAGACCGTAGAGCTCTCCAAGGATGTCAGGGACAAGATTGTAGACCTACACAAGGCTGGAATGGGCTACGGTCTTGGCCATGGTGGAGAGTTTAAAAACAGTTGGTGCGATTATTCGCAAATGGAAGAAACACAAAAGCACTGTCAATCTCCCTCGGCCTCAGGCTCCATGCAAGATCTCACCTCGTGGAGTTGCAATGATCATGAGAACGGTGAGGAATCAGCCCAGAACTACACGGGAGGATCTTGTCAATGATCTCAAGGCAGCTGGGACCATAGTCACCAAGAAAACAATTGGTAACACACTATGCCGTGAAGGACTGAAATCCTGCAGCGCCCGCAAGGTCCCCCTGCTCAAGAAAGCACATATACAGGGCCGTCTGAAGTTTGCCAATGAACATCTGAATGATTCAGAGGAGAACTGGGTGAAAGTGTTGTGGTCAGATGAGACCAAAATCGAGCTCTTTGGCATCAACTCAACTCGCCGTGTTTGGAGGAGGAGGAATGCTGCCTATGACCTCAAGAACACCATCCCCACCGTCAAACATGGAGGTGGAAACATTATGCTTTCGGGGTGTTTTTCTGCTAAGGGGACAGGACAACTTCACTGCATCAAAGGGACGACGGACGGGGCCATGTACCGTCAAATCTTGGCTGAGAACCTCCTTCCCTCAGCCAAGGCATTGAAAATGGGTCGTGGATGGGTATTCCAGCATGACAATGACCCAAAACACACGGCCAAGGCAACAAAGGAGTGGCTCAAGAAGAAGTACATTAAGGTCCTGGAGTGGTCTAGCCAGTCTCCAGACCTTAATCTCATTGAAAATATTTGGAGGGAGCTGAAGGTTCGAGTTGCCAAACGTCAGCCTCGAAACCTTAATGACTTGGAGACGATCTGCAAAGAGGAGTGGAACAAAATCCCTCCTGAGATGTGTGCAAACCTGGTGGCCAACTACAAGAAACGTCTGACCTCTGTGATTGCCAACAAGTGTTTTGCCACCAAGTACTAAGTTGTGTTTTGCAGAGGGGTCAAATACTCATTTCCCTCATTAAAATGCAAATCAATTCATAACATTTTTTACTTGCGTTTTTCTGGATTTTTTTGTTGCTATTCTGTCTCTCACTGTTCAAATAAACCTACCATTAAAATTATAGACTGATCATGTCTTTGTCAGTAGGCAAACTTACAAAATC